>NC_085141.1:368463984-368768797 GCF_024139115.2 Armigeres subalbatus | reverse complement strand
AATTTTCACAATTTTCGGGTGAATTTTTGCAAGTTTCAAGAACAATGCTTGAAATTTTGAGGGAATTACTATGGATATTTCAGTAGGCATTCTTGGTGGAATGTTTGAAAGAGTTCTCGGATTTTTTCAGCAAAATCTTCGAAGAAACTTCTGGAGATTTTTCCTTCCTCTGAAAAGAATCTCCGAATACTTTCTCGAACAAATTATCAAAATTAAAATTTTTATAAAACTTTTTGTACGAATTTGCATTAAACTAAAGCTTGTGCATTTTGCTTTAAAAGCATTGTTTTTAATATTGTCTTCTATGGTTGCAATTATGCCACCACTATTAGCACCATTACCTCAAATGGCAGAAGATATTTATTACCATAACATTCATTTGAAGTTCAAATAAATATTGGCATTTCAGGACTATTTCCTAAGAAAATCCTATGTGTCCTAATAATAAACAGTGTCCCTTGAGTGTCCGAATAATAGAGCTTTTTTAACAGTTAAGTATATCAGTTTAGTAGGAAATCGTAATAAATCAATGTTTGTTTACAAAATAACGTACACGCAAGAAATGACCCTTAAATGTATGTGTACTTTCTCATACTTTTCTAAAAAAGCCTTTTCATTAAATTAATTTGATTCTAATGATTATCCTACATCCGGCACATACCTTGTATTTGACAAACAACTGAATTATATGACTAATTGAAAGTTCCCCAGGCATTCGCCGACCAACTCAACGACCGACTAGGGCTGAAAGTCTCCTTTAATAAACACAAAACTTGCAAAATCTTACACGAAGCATACCCGGTGGCTTCCGCAAACGAACGTCAACCGAAACGATTCGCACTACAGATGGCACACCAATTGTTTTCTCGCGACGAAGAGAAAACACAGAATTTACACGACACGCACCGCACTAACGAATTATTTTTCTTGCTATCCGGAGCAGAAAAATCAACTTTCGCCCGCAGTATTCAAACCCGCACTGACGGGCGAAACAAAACACGCCCTAGGGTAGTTGTACCAGTAACAGCATTAGTGACTGTTTAGTACACATAATAGTACGGAATACGATTTATCTAATCCATATGTCGGCTATAAGTCTTTCTTCCCTACTTTTTACCATTAGCAAATTCTATAGATTATACCATAAACCTCAGATTATGTCACAAAATGTTGTATCCTATACGGAATCGCTATTATAATTTATTCATGTTCCAATAACTTACTGAAGTTAAGGAAAATGTTGAATCCAGTGCCCTAATATCATAAATTGACGTAATGAATATTGTTGTATAGCATAATGCTCACTATATTCAACACTTCAGTATGCGCGCTATTGTATTTTGTAGAACACTGCAATGCAAGGGAAAATGGAACGATAAAGTTTGTAATATGGATTAGTATGGAAATCTAATTTACTTTCCAAAAAAATCTGCAAACACTTTTTGCAGAGGAAATCATCGGCAGCAAAATGTACCATTTTGAGCCTAACTCAAAATAGCAAAAAATGCAAATGTTACAAATATGCGATCAAGGGCGGACTACACATATACCATTTATTGGAGTAAGTAATTTCGAATAGAAAACAAATATACATGTATTATTTAAACATTTTTTAATAAAAAATAGAAAAGGAAGACTTTTAACCAAGCTTTCGATTCATCAGTTTTACATCCAATTTAAAACAAATGGATGAGTAGCAATTGTGTCATGTGTCAGGCATGTGTCTCTTTTCCTCGCAAGTCAGTGAGAAAAAACGACGAAATTTGTGCCTCATTAGTTTAATTAGTTTAATAAATTAGTTTAATAAAATAGTCTTAATTTATCACGTTTATTATCACCAGGTAAGTATCATTACTGGTACACCGACCCTAACGACTCTACGCACCCACAGTAAAACTGACATGACATGACGTCTTTCTGACCAAACGAAAGAGCGCCTGTCGCCGTCGTCGCTGCCGTCACCGCCATCGCCGGCACGAGAGAGTGAGTGCAGCCAACCATCGACGTAACGCTGCGCTGTCTGTAACACGCCGAATGCGTGAGTTGAAGAGAGCTCTGCCGCTGAACAGTGGAGAGCGTAAGCAATCATTATCATTGTCATCATCATTGGCAACACGCGTTGCGCTTTGAAAACACCACGTGCTGCTTGCCATCTAGAGATATGCCATGGCTTAGAGTACAGTGACTATAATAACAGTGCCGTCAAGTGTCAGAATTGGAACAGAATCATCTGTCAGTTTCATACAAATGCGCGTTCCAAACGAGCAGGAGACCTGTCAAACGTAAAACATGGCGGTACTCTTCTTATAGGACTCTAGCTTAGAGATACAATATGTGCACTAGACAAAAGTGAACTGAAAGTCGCTCAAAATGAACTTCTCAACATGTTTTTTTTAACTCACCTAAATTAACAGCAAGATGAACATGTCCAACTATCGACAAGCCAATAAAGTTGATCGTGAACCATGTTTAAGCGGGTTAGTAAAAACCCCCTAAGAGTTAAGCGGAGGCGAAAAAAATTTCCATAAATAAAAATTATCTAAATTAATAAAAAAAGAGTTGGGGTTTCCTTTATCACGATTAAACTAGCCAACGGAATGGCCGATTTGCAAAAAAAATCTTATGCTTTCAATCCGGTTTAAGTTCACATACAGAAAAGAATATATACCACAGCTCGAAATTCATGAGTATGTAAACATTTGATGAGTAGTAAGAGATGTTTGAACTTTAAAACGATCATACATAAATTGATCTAGAATGCGGCGCTGCAAACATTTGACATATTTGAATAGAAAACTGTTTAGAGCTTTTTGTGGGATATATTTACTTGACATACGAGTTATTTAGTATTATTCCATTTCATTCCACCGCTAGATTGTAATTTTACAGATATATATCTAGAACTTCGTAAGATCCTTGACAGTGTGTTATTCTTGACTTGACTACGTTCTAGGACTAATCAAGTATAACTAAGTGGAGTCAAGTACGAGACACTGAAGTCAATATTTCTACTGAGATCGAAAAACGTGTCTGTAAAGTCCCAAATGAAGTCGTTAAATAAAATGTGATATTATTAATTCTTTATTAATTCTTAATTCTTATGACAAGTGCAATAATAGTGCAATAATATGTTGAAACTAGTTGCAAAAATCAAGTTTATGATAAATTTGTACCAAAATAATTCAGTCTAATTTATTCATTCTTGCCAAAAATGTATGTCGATGCAGAGAACAATCATATTCCATGCTATCGTGCCCCATTGCATAGCTCGACAAACCACCCAAACTTGAATTGAGTAAAATGTAGTCATGTAACTTTTTGTTGCTGGTTTTCCATTTTAGCATCCAAATTTGTAGTATAATGGAAAAATAGTATGGACAAATATGACTTACACGAACTGTAAACCACTGTATTATGATCAGGAATTTCAAAAAAAAAGTAGTGCTAGTTCTGAATAAGGCAGGGTCCGTTCAGATGACGAATGATGATCTGGGATATCACTTTGCAGGTGGCATTTAGGATGGTCATCGCTCGAAAGCTCCCATTACTTCCACCCAGTTCCCCGGTAGCTGGTCAATTTTCTAGATTCTGAATACCAGTCTGTGAAGACAAGTGGATAGCTTTCCGGGATCATCTTGATGAATTCAGTTCAGATATAATCCTTATCAGCTGCATCGATGCTATTGGGCTGTAGGTTCTTCAATTTTCTTAAAGTTTGAGGCTGTTAAGTTTCCAACGTTCGCTGAACTGGCTCGCCTTCTCCGCTGCCTTGACTTTCACCGCTTGTGCTCTCAGCGGGATTTAAGTATTCCTTGAAGTGCCACTTCCTTCTTCCGATAACACGTAGCCTTTGCGGTATGCGTTGAGCTTCTGATAGAACGTTTCTTGAGAACGGCACAGGTGTTCCATTTCCTCGCACTTCGCTTGTTCCAGGCAATGTTTCTTCTTCTGGAAGAAGCGGCTCTGCTGTCTCCGTTTTCGTCTACAGCATTCCACAATGTCCCTGGTTCCTTGTTGCAGCGCGACCGCCCGCACTGCGTCCTTCTTCTCCAAAATCTATCTGCACTCTTCGTCGAACCAATAGTTTCGTCAACTTTGTCACACATACCTAATATTGTTTTATACTGCGTCGCTAATGACTGCTTCAACTGCACTTCAACAGAGGCCCCAAATGTACTCAAGAAAGCCCCATCGAGCTACCCTTCTTCCGCGACGCTGCTTTAAGATGCTGCACATATGCAATGGAGACATCAGGTTGCTTCAGTCACTCTAGGTTGTACCGAGGCGGCCGTCGTTACCGAACATTGTTGATGACGAATAGTTATGCTTGCAGTTTAACCATTCCTAGACAGTCGATGTTAGTGTCAAGATAGATCCTGACGTCGATAATGTGTGAGAAGTACCATCCATCAATATGTTTGTTATTGTTTCTGCAGTGTTGACCTCCAAGTATACCAATATTGATTGGTGTGCTAAAAGAAGGTGCTAGGAATAGCCACATTATTGAAGGCCGCGTAATTAATTATCCGTAGTCCGCTTTCCTTCGTCAACCAGTGGGCGCTGAACTTTGCAATAGTCTTTCTGAACTCCTCCCCCTGATCAACCTGAGCAGAGCATTTACATGCCTCATGATGATTTTAACGTATTGGCTTGGGCAGCTTTCGAATTTATGTTTGAGCTGTGCGTAGAATGCGTCCTTATAATATTCAGTGCTTCCGGAGTGGGCTATGGACGATGATTATGCTATAGTTGATGACCCGGATTTAGAACCTCTTAATGATCGGTTACCACCCGATCACGCTCCTTGCATATCGCCCATCACGTTGAAAAATGTTTCCAGCTCGCGTGTGTTGCCGCAGCTCTGGTAGATGGCGCTTACTTCTAATCATTCGCACCATTGATCCCTTCCAACACACCCCCTGCAACGCTACGATGCCAAATCCGTGGTATTACAGCACATCGACGTGTATGCGTATGCTTCCGGTGAAGTTGAGATTCGCAGTTTCCCGAACCGAACTTCTAAACCCTAGTCCCACCGAAATTCTTAGTTTTCGAATATGCGCCCTCAAAATTGTCTTATTGTATGAGCGCCCCCTTAAAAAATAGACGACTAAGTACCCCAAATTTTACGACGACAGGGCTGCTTCAGTGTCTTGTACTTGACGAGTCAAGTTAGTCAAGTACGAGACACTGAAGACGGCCTTGCTGTTGAGGTCGAAGTACGTATCTGTCAAAGGTACAATAAAGTAGTGGAATAAAATGGAATAGTACAAACTCGTCTTATGACAAGTAAATACATTCCACTAAAAGCTTAAAATAATTTTCATAACGAAAATGGAGAGATGTGGCGTTGAACCGTGTATTGTGGAGTCAAATAGTTGAATCAGTGCTATTTGTTCAGATGTAAGATTAAAAAAAAACGACTTGGAAATCGATTCGTCAGTGTCAGGCAGTCCCTCTAGGTGTAAATCTTTTCCATCAATTCTATACGCTGTCATAAGAATCTGAACATAAAAATGTTGCTGCTTATTTTAACCCAATCACATTTTACTTAACGTGTTGCCTTATTTATTTGCTCAATAGTTCGAAAGTAAAATATTTACCCTCATCAAGTTGTGTCTAACTGGTGCACAATCGCTAGTTAACCTATTGATGTGTTACCTACTAATGACCATCATTGCGTCGCTGTAGAACATGTTTCTATTCCAAACGATGACTTCACTAGAACTGAAGCACTGGCAAAACAACGCAACCCTTTGTTGTTGACCCGCGACACAACTCGACTCATGCGATGCGATGGGATTGTGCATCAGTTTAGCAAAAGCCAAAAGCCCCCTCGTTCGAAAGGTTATCGTTGGCAACCGCGCTGCTGCCTGCAGTGATGACGACCGTTGACTTTGGTTGGCGCACAGTTCGCTGCTTCTGCTGCTTACTTAGTTATGACAGATGAGCTCGGCGCAGGGCGGCCGGCGTCTTTCCCCATACGAGCAGCCAGCTGCCGCGTCACGACGATGGTCATCACCGCCGGCCGTTATGGTCATCATCAAGTAGTAAAGAAAAGTGATTTGTTCACACGTGAACCGCTACAGTGCGAACTGCGCGCGAACGTTTGCTGCGGTAATTAGCGGTTTTAATTTGTACACACACAAGTTTTGTGTTTTTAGTCGTTTTAGTTGCTGCCACCGCGTTGTTGACTGCTGCCCACATGTTGGGTTGGAAGCGTAGGCTCCCCCGGTTGAGGCAGGCGTGCACTTTAGCAGCGTTTAACCGCACACACATCATGGGTTCGGCGGCGGTGGGTTATCTTCATCAAAGTGAATTATAGCCGCCGGCTCACACAGCACCGGCGTGGCGGCGGCGGCACGCTGACTGGTTTGATGGCGAAACATCTCCCCTTCTTTGGTCGGATGTCACAACAATTCGTCAAAATCAGTATCGCAACCCGGACCGATTGATGCAATCGCGATTGCAGTGATCACTGTGACCATGATCGCTGCAAATGGGAACTTCTTGAAAGAAAAAAAAAACTCCAGGTTGAAAGGAATGATTCAAAAACCAACAATGTATTCCATTTAAATAATAACTAATGCATTATTTGCTTCATCATCCGGATCCCGTCGTCGACAGTAATGACCTAACATGACTGGGGCAACTTTTTTTCCAACTCCTGTCTCTTCGCTTCCTTTTGTAGCGTAGAATGGAATGCAACGGACGGCAAGATTCCATATTGCGACCCAAGCTCCATGAATTGCAGCCCCTAATGATTGTTGTCTATCTTTGGCAGTAAGTCACGAGAGTGGGGCGCAGGAATGCGCTTGTTAAAGTGAGGTCCAGCTAAATATCGAAACAATGCTAGTTTTTCACCAATAAGGCTTTTTGACAAAGTTTTAGATATGCGAAATAGTTCAAAATCGACACGATACCATCACTGGAGGATTTTAATGCATGATATTCTTAATCGCGATAACGTCGGTGATCATTAGTCGGATCACTGTCATGATTTAATCTGATTAAATTATAATAATAATAAAAATTTGAAACCCATAGGTTTTCTCTCAAAGTCTCCAAATAAGTGCTTGTTTACACTTGCGTTGGTCCCCAAAACGCTCACCAAACCGGTAGTAGTCCTTTACGGACAGAAGACATGGGGTGGCATTGCGCATCTCGACTCGAGCAAATCATGCAAACTGTCATGCGAAAGAGCTGTCGAAAGGAGATGCACAATGAGGCCCCTGGACAATGCTTGTGGAGGCGTAGGTAGAAATGCAATTTGAACAGAACTGGGACGAAGAGCGTGTATTAAGACTTCTAAGCCTGAACCAACCTGAGAGCAACTTGACAGGCGTAGTATAATGTCACTGGGCCTAGAATTGTTTTTGTCCTCCTTTTTTGTATATTTTAAGGAAACAATTAACAGAGTTTTTTCTTGCTCTCGCTGAAAAAAATATTACACTCAACCCTCTTTTTACGGCACATTTTTATACGTCACTTAGTTTCACGTCCCTATTTTTACGGCACGTGATGTAGAAAGAATTTGAAGCAATATTGTCATCCAATAGTAAACCTATAAGGAGCAAAACTTAGAAACCCAAAGAACTAAGTAGCTCTTTGCATCTTTAACATTTGCCGTCAACCCGTGTTCCATTCCAGGTCATCCAAGAATTCCCAGGAGTCTACACGCGTAACCAAAACCTTAAGATCTACACACAAAACCAAAGGACTGATATCTCTTTTAAACACTGGTTCATGTCCTATTTGATCTAGGAAACAAAATAAAAATTGCCTTCCATAACTGTTGTGTTTCAGGTCATTCAAGAATTCACTGGAGTGTAAGTCTTAAGGTCTACATGCGGAATCAAACGGTTGTTATCCCTTTTAAAACCGTAAAATCGAATTGAATATGCCACCAATAACTGTTCCGTTCTAGGTCATCCAAAAATTTCCTGGAGTATAGGCCTGAAGGTCTTTATGTGCAACGAAAGGACTGTTATGTCTTTTTGAAAATGACTCATGCCCTATATGATCTACTAAACCAAAGTGGACACCTCTTAAATAGCTGTTTCTTTCCAGGTCATTCAAGAATTCCCTAGAGTATAGGAATTGAAGTCTACATGCGTAGCTAAATGGCTGTTATCTCTTTTTGAAATATACCTTTTTAGATATACCTCCAATAGTTGGTTTTGTCCAGTTCGTCAAAGAATTTTCTGGAGTATATGCCTTAAGGTCTACACGCGTTACTAGATAGCTTATCTACTTATAACATGGGCATAACATCCCCCAATGGGACATTGCCGCCTCGCAGCTTAGTGTCCATTAAGCACATTCACAGTTATTAACTGCGAGGTTTCTAAGCCAACCCGAGCGGCACAAGTCAGATAAAAATGGTTGCAGCAACTTCATTGTGACTGAATCCGGTCTAACATAAGTTGCAATAACCTATGTGGAACATGTGTGCTGCTAGGGAAGTTATCATTTTTTGCATTCGTATATCATGAGGCTAACACGATGATACTTTTATGCCCAGGGAAGTCGAGACAATTTCCAATCCGAAAATTGTCTATGTAGACCGGAACAGGGAATCGAACCCAGCCACCCTCAGCATGGTCTTGCTTTGTAGCCGCGCATCTTATCCCCAGATGGCTTATATATTTTTAAATGGTTCCTGCTCTATTTGACCCATGAAATCAAGAGCCTATGTCTCCTTCCAAGTGGCCCGGATGCCTCATTTTAAGAGAGTCAGAAGTCTTTTCAAAAAGCTCGGAAGCCTCCTTTCAAGAGGCTCGGAAGCCTCCTTTCGAAAGGCTCGGAAGCCTCCTTTCAAGAGGCTCGGAAGCCTCATTTCAAGAGGCTCGGAAGCCTCCTTTCAAGAGGCTCGGAAGCCTCCTTTCAAGAGGCCTGGAAGCCTCCTTTCAAGAGGCTCAAAGCCTCCTTTCAAGAGGCTCAGGAAGCCTCCTTTCAAGAGGTTCAGGAAGCCTCCTTTCAAGAGGCTCAGAAGCCTCCTTTCAAGAGGCCTCAAGGCCTCCTTTCAAGAGGCTCAGAAGCCTCCTTCAAGAGGCTCAGGCCTCCTTTCAAGAGGCCTCAAGCCTCCTTTCAAGAGGCTCAAGCCTCCTTTCAAGAGGCTCAAGCCTCCTTTCAAGAGGCCTGGAAGCCTCCTTTCAAGAGGCTCAGAAGCCTCCTTTCAAGAGGCTCAGGAAGCCTCCTTTCAAGAGGCTGGAAGCCTCCTTTCAAGAGGCTCAGAAGCCTCCTTTCAAGAGGCTCAGAGCCTCCTTTCAAGAGGCTCAGAGCCTCCTTTCAAGAGGCCTGGAAGCCTCCTTTCAAGAGGCTCGGAAGCCTCCTTTCAAGAGGCTCGGAAGCCTCCTTTCAAGAGGCTCGGAAGCCTCCTTTCAAGAGGCTCGGAAGCCTCCTTTCAAGAGGCTCGGAAGCCTCCTTTCAAGAGGCTCGGAAGCCTCCTTTCAAGAGGCTCAGAAGCGTCCTTTCAAGTGGCTCGATAGTCGCCATTCCACAGGCCTGAAAGCCGCCATTCATTAGGCTCCAAAGCCATCATTCAAGATGCTCGAGAGCCTCTTATCAAGAGCTGCGGAAGCCTACTTTCAAAGGGCTCGGAATTATTCTTTCAAGAGGCTTGGAAGCTCACCCCTCAATTAATGCAAAAGTTCCAAGGGGTACCTCTCAAGAAAAAGGTTGAGAACCGCTGCTTTACACGGAAAGTATAAAAATAATCCTGAATTTAAAAATTGCAATAAGTCAGCATTGAATTGGTATTTTTAAACTCTAAATATGTTGAAAATCAAAAAAGGCTATTAGATTGAAGAAATTATTTGATTGGATAAAAAACTTGAAGAACAAAAATCTAAAAAATCAAAGTTTGAAATTGATAAAATCGTGAACTAAAATTTTGTTATGTTTAGATCGATTTTCGAAAGCAAATTAGTGATTTTGAGCAAAAATAAAAATTTGGGTTTTAGAGGGTTAAACCAAATAGGTTACGAATGGAATGCATGTTCCATTCAACGCCATCAAAAAAAAAATCAAAAATTGCAGTACAGGCATTGATGTCAATACGCATAACGAAAGATCTATTTGCGTCATTCAGGAATGCAACCTGTTTTTAGTGATCATTCTCATTAGATAGAATTTGATTTCTTGTTTAAATGATCACTAAGGGCATGTTCAATTTATAAAGAAAGGAAAATAGATCTTTCGTTACGCCTTAATACCTAATCTCAAATTCTTGGAATTTTTGAATAGCCTGGAATGGAACATGCATTTTTTAATGAAGCAAATTAATCTTTCGTTACGCGTTCAGACCCTAAAGCCTGAACTCCAGTTCTTCAAATTCTTGGATAGCCTGGAATGGAACACATGTTGAAGACATGCTCAATTATATCAGAGAACCGTTATAGCCTATTGGTATATTTATGTTTGGACTATTGGGAGCATGTACCATATGAAAAATGCCTATAGATGTTAGTTTATTCGAGGAGGTTTGAAAGCCCAAATTCCAGGGAACTCTTGTAAGACCTAGAAAATGTGATAATAACATATCAATTTTGGGTCTTTGGATTGCTATGATTATGTATTGTATTTAAAACTGTCCAAAGATCAATGCATTAAGTGGGAACATTTTAATATCCCTCAAAGCCTGAACGTACGATTCACGCTTTCATTTAATCACTAAAAATTCGTAACTTCTGCATCCCTCAACCGATTGTGACAATCAACCCCTCAAAACAATCGATTAGATCTCTAGTTTCTGGAAATGGGATAATATTTTGGATTTGTCATATTCCGGGGTGTACTGGGGTAGGTTTTTTGGCACCAGTGGGAACACTTGTTTAGCACTTCTATAAGTCAACGTGCGACATGTCAAACTTCATTATTTTGCAAAATAAGATCAATTGAGACCATCCTGATAGTTTTTGGACAAGTTGGACGTGTTCGGGAATGTTCCGGAAACCTGGTCCGCCGGTTAAAATGGCCATTTTCTATCAGTGATACACCCTAGCTTGCGACATCTCAAACTTCATGATTTTGCAAAACAAGATTGATTCGTATACTAAGTCTTGAACATGTTATGAAGCTTTACAGGGAAAAATCATACAGAGAACCTTGTTTGCGACATCTCAAATTAAGGTCACTCCTGACGGAATCCAAGTTTCGAAGTGCTCGCGTTTTCGGGGGCACACCACTCGATACGGAAGCAACGCACAACTGTCATTTTTTTTTTTTTTCACGCATGCTAAAACGCAGACGCAGCAAAACTAAATCAACAAAAATGACAGTTGTGCGTTGCTTCAGTATCGAGTGGTGTGCCCTCAAAACGCGAGCACTTTGAAACATGGATTCCGTCAGGAGTGACCTTTAGGTAATAAAACCTTTCCATTTATGTGTATGATATTTAGCGTAAATTTCAATTTTTTTTTCTATCTGTGTAACCTAAGGTTTCGAAATGATAAAAATAGATATACAGTAATCCGGAATACTTCGAAACATGTCAAATATGTCGAATTACCAACAATGTCGTAAGCAAAGCTCTATAACTGATCAAAAATGGCTATTTTCCCCATGGCAGTCAGTCTCCCGATTTCGGAACATGTCCAACTTGTCCAGAAACCCTCAAAATGAGCTCCATTGATATTTTTTTGTTAAATATCTTGGCTGTGCACAGCACATGTTTCGAAATGGACAAATTGATATGAAATTTGCGAAAAAGAATCCACGTGTCTTGAAGGGACTCGAACCTCGAGCCCTCAACCTCCTACACTCTAGATAGGCGTGATAATCCATACACAACAAGACCACTTAAAGGTCCCGTTTGCGGAAAAGCCATCAGAATCCGAGTAGCAACCTCCACCACGGTTAGCTCTTTTTTGCGAATTGATGTACGAGAAAGGCAAAAAGGAAGGCCTCAGTTACACTGAATATGAAGTTTAATATTAAGGGGGAGCACATATTGCCATCAAACCCCTACATAAATCCGTATTTTTTGAATGAGTGTGTGTGATACTTTGAGAGGAATACAGCGGAATCACGCACACTTTTATTCATTTGGAGAAATCAATATTAACCAAAACATTTTTGGATAATATTTGAAGCACTCGCTGCAAAAATACAGCTTATGATTTTCTTTTGAAGTCGCACAATATAATTGCCTACCTTACGGCTTTTACAAACGATTTATAGTGAATAAGGCACCTACCAACCACTAGAGCTAAGATTAGGAAAATTTGCCGAACATAAAGTCCATTTCGCTCAAAACTTTTGATAGCTTTAATAAGAGATTGTGCACATTTATTGTTGTTTTTGATCTCTTGGCATAATAACCAAATAAAGCAAGCCGTCTGGTGACATAGCTTTGATTAGAGCTTCAATATATTAAGATTTGCCAAACAATAAATGTGCTAAACCACAACATTTTAGTTATTTTATGAAAATTCCTTATATTTGACAATATTGTCAGGATTCATTGGCTGCTTGAACCCTTTGGCGTGCTGATGCTTGCTATTGAAAATATCGAACAAATCATTTAACATTTCTACACATCGAAATATTTCGTCGGAATCCTGAAATTCTTTCTGGTGAAATGTCAATTTCCTCAATTCGTCTGCAACGCTTAGCCTCAGGCTCAACCGCAAGATCCACACGCATTTTCTCGTTGTGGAGGTTAATATGTTTGTTGGTCAGCTTTCCTACCTTCAATCCACTAAGCTTCTGTACTTGATTGAGCATTTCAATAAATCTCCATTCTATCAAGCTTTCAAAGACTCTTTCCATGAATGTGTTTTTCGAAATGGCTCGAGCATGTGGCAAATTTCAATTAAAACGAAAATGGGTTCATTTGCACAACGTTGCTTGAAACTATAGTTTTGGAATTTTTACATTTGAATGAGGCTCCCAACGCTTTTGCGGTACTGATATTTGTATTTAGTCCATCAAATATCGTGAAGATGAGTCAATATGTCTTCAAAAAGACAGGCTTTCTGTTTCGTATGCAAGGAATCTGTGAAAAAATAGGCTACAGGTATTTTGAATTTTTGCTTGACGCTAGTAACCATAAAAACAATCGCTTCCTTTGCAAATCTCCGTCTGACCTTTCTGGCAAATATCCAGCAAACTGAACCGAACCCCTGAAATTTCATTGTACTGTGGTTCCAAAGTAAATTTACTCTATTTTGTGATTCAATATTGAATGCCACCGTAGCGTTTGCAATTAATCTTTTAATTTCATTTTCAAAATGGTTGCTAATTTCGGTTGTCGGCACCCAAACATGGTCGGTTGTCGGCACCCCATTTTCCAAGGGAGATATCAAGAGCCATGATTTAAGACCAATAATCGAAGTTAATTGCCTAATTTCAGGTCAATAGCCACGTTTTGAGCAAAAATAACGAATTTTGGAAGCATAATTAAAAATATGAACAAATATCCATGGTGATGGCAATAAAATCTTTTTCTAGGCATTTAAAATAGAAAAAGAATAAAATAAGTAAATTTCACATCATCAAAAAGTAGGATGCAGGCGTCAAGAAGTCTGGGACATTCGCATTGATTGTCAATTGAATGAAACATTTTGATAGTGCTTTAAAAACCATACGCTGCATGCCATCGAATCAGTCGGGTTAGACACGACGTTCTGAGAATATCATATCTAAGATTATTTAGACCCGCTAATTTATATACCTAGAATTTCAAATCAAGATTCTCAGTCCATTATTCGGGGAACCGCTTCTTGGAAACCGATGCGCTGCGCCATCAGAACCGGAAAATATTCACGTCCATTCGTCGTGGTCGTTGCCGTCGTCGTCTCTCAAAGGATCGCGTCAAGCCCTTATAAGGTCTCTTCCTTCTGCCACCCGGCTCCCGGTACCCGTTCCCGTCCGAACCAAACAAACCAAAAAGAAACAACACAGTCATGAAGTTCGTTTGCCGACGATGCTTTTGCCTTTATTTGATTCGTTTCTTTCTTGTTTAGGTTCCTCTTGGCGCGGTGTTTGCCATGGAGCGGTTGTCGTCGTCGTCGCCGGTGTTGGAGGTGGCAGATCGTGCTAGACATCCCGGCAACAGTCCGGCTACCTACATACCTACCAATGCGATGCCATTGAGGCGAGGAACGGCCGGAAAAGAGCATCCACTGTTTCGCCTTCCAACTTTGAGCCATGTGTAGTACAGTAGTATGGTATGGAAGGGATCGGATAGGCTGTTGCTGCCGGTGGCACAGTGGAGGACCTCCGCACATGAGACGATCTAAACCTTGGGATTGTTATGTAGATATGCTGAAGTAATGAACTGAGCGTGATCTACTTTGAGAAATATTTATAGTGCCTAATAACAAATGTGAGCAATTCCAAAGGGCTTGGGATTTAATTCTTCTTTTTGTTCTATGGCTCTACATTCCACCTGGAACTTGGCCCAAGGGCGTAGCCAGAGGGGGGCAGGGGAGGGCCGTCGCCCCGCCTAAATGGTGGAAAGATTGAACGGGTACTGAAATGAATTCGCTCAAACATGTGCACTTTACGATCCAATCATATTCAGAAATTGGTTTTTGAAACTCAAAAGATTCCCAAAAAACTTATAAGGGTATCCAGGATCCATACTATATGAAATTTCAAAACAACTCGAAACATTGCGGGCTCAAGAATTCTCCTAGAAATTCTTCTAGAAGCTCCCCTGGGAACTTCTAAATTCCTCCGGAAAGTTATCCATAAATTCCTCTGAAAATCGTTTGAAAATCCTTCTCCTGTAATTGTAATTTCTCCTTATCTATAAAACTCCAACTATTTTTTTTTGGAAATTCATGTGGAAGTTTCTTGAAGATTTCTTTTCTTCCCTTCAAGTTTTACTTCTAGACATTTCTTCGGCTATTCTTCCAGGAAAATCTGCGACATTTCTTTCAGGAATGCATTCTAGAGTTCCTCCAAGAATACATACGGAATTTCCTCCCAAAATTCTACTAGAAGTTTCTTCAGAAATTTATGACGGAAATCCTCCGATGCTAATCTATAAGAAACTGCTCCGGGTATTCCTCCAGGAACTCTTCCTTAAATTCCTCCGGGATAACTTCCAGGACTTTTTCCGGGAGTACCAATATAAATTCAATAGCGAAATCCTCTAAAATTACATTTTGAAATTCTTTCCGCAATTATTTTAGAATATCCTTAAAGAATTCCTCTACAAATTTCTTTTTCTTTCGAATTTCTCCAAGAATTCGTCCAAGTATTTCCCCGGAAATTTTTCTCTTCCTTCAGGAATTTCTCCGGGATTTTTTCCGCGAAATTGTCCTAGAATTCTTTCCGGACTTCACTCGGACTTTACTCCAGAATTTCATTCGGAAATTAATGTTAGAGTTCCTTCAGGATATCTTCCAAGAGTTCTTCCAGGAATTTCTTCAGAACAAACAAAGAACAGCAATTCATCTAGGAATACTTTCTGGAATTCATCTGGTAATTTCTGCATTAATTCCTCCTGGTATTCTTTCGGGAATTCCTTCTGATATTTCTCCAGAAATTCCTTCATGAACTTCTCCAATAATTATTTCAGTACTACCTTGTGAGAATTCCTCTGGAAGTGCTTGTGGGAGTTCCTCCGGGAGCTCCCTCAGGAGTTTTCCCAAAAGTTCCTCTAGTAATCTCTCCAGGAACTTCACAGGGGATTCTTTGAGGATATTTGGCAGGAATTTCAAGTGAAATAGGATTTCGGAAGTTCCTCTAGAAATTCAACTCCGGGTATTCCATCGGCTGTTCCTCTGAAAATTTCTCCGGGAGTTCCACTAGTAGTGCCTCCAAAAATTCATTCAGACTTTCTTTCAGGAGTTCATTAAGGCTTTCTTTGGGAATTTATCTACAAAGTTCCTCGGAAAATTTCTCTGGGAGCTCCTCAGGGAGGTCCTTTAAGAATTCTTCCAGGAGTTTGTCCTGGAATTCATCCAGAAGTTCTTACAAGAGTTCCTCCAGGATTTCCTCCGGAAATTCTTCCTGTAGTTCTTCAATAAATTCATCTAGAAGTTCCTCTGGCAGTTCTTCCGAAAATTCCTCTGATACTTTCTCCGGGAATTCCTACAGAAATTCCTCTGGGAGTTCCTCCGGAAATTACTCCGGGAGTTCCTTCTCAAAGGAACTGCCGGTGAAACTCCCGGAGAAATGCTCATAAAAACTGCTGGTGGATCTCCCGGAGGAATTCACGTAGGAACTGCCGGAGGAGCTCCCGTAAGAACTCCCGGAGGAATTTCAGGAGAAACTCCTAGAAGAATTCCTAGAGGACCTCCCGGAGGAACTCCCAGAAAACTGTCGGAAGAACTTCGGGAGGAATTTCCAGCTATATTTCTGAAGAGAGCCTAAATGAATTCTTGACAAAAGGCTGAATGATCTCCTGGAAGAGCTACTGGTGGAACACCCGGAGGAATTTCTAAAGAGGAGGAATTTCTGTAAAATTCCCGGAGGAAATTCTGGAGAAATTCCCGGAAGAATTTTCAGAGAGCCCCCGTAGGAACTGCTGATAGAACTACCGGAATAATTCTCGGAGGAAATCCTGGAGGAACTCTTGGAGGATCTGCCGGTTGAACTCCTGGAAGAATTCCCGGAGGAACTTCCGGAGGAATTTTCGAAGAAACTCCTGCAGGATGTCCAGTGGAAATCTTGTAGTTTCCACCGGAATTCTTTCTGGATTTCTTTGGGAATTAATCTAAGAACTCCTCCAAAAAATCCATTGTTGATTTTATTTTCGGAATAATTTCTGTATAAATTTTCGGTGGAATTCCTGGACAAATTCTTTGAAATTTTCACAAGAAATTATTCGAAACTTTCACGGAAAAAATTATGGAATTTAGTTTATTGGCAATTCCGCGGAATTTCCACGGAATATTCTTAGGAATTCCACGGTGCAATTTTTCAGATTTTTTTATGAGAAACAGCACGAAATAATTATCTGAAGAATTCCCAGCAGAACTTATAAAAGAATTCGTGGAGGATTTTTCGGAGTAAATTATGGTGGAATTTTCGGCCAATTCCCGGCGAAATTGATGGTGGAATTCCTGAAGACATTGCCGAAGAAATTGCTGGAGGCATTCCTGAAGAATCCGGGCGTGAATGCGTCACGTTTATTGGCATAAAGTTTTAGTACAAAACGCTGACTTCAACGCTGACGCGCAACGCGCTGTTGAGATTCAGCCTTTATTGTTGGTTGTGGATTTGGTTTCAAAGTGTTTGGAGCTTAGAAGGAAAAAGTACCAAGCACTAATATTCATGTGTTTTTATAAAACTACGATTCAGGAGACCTAAAAAAATTGGAAGTTTTGGTTAGAAAAGTCCGATTTAAACCAGCATTGTAAAAAGGCAGCTGATATGTTAAAGAACATTTCCGCAGAGCATTGTATGACGATTGAGTTTCTTCATTTAGTTTTTGGCTAATTTAATGTTAATACGCATGTTATCTGTATTTTTATCGCTGTCAATTTGTCTAAAATTTAAACAAATGTCGTCAGCCGATAAGTAACGTTGCAAATTGATTTTACGCTTTAAGCACAGCGGAGAACTACCTACATGGAATCGTGTAGTCAATCGTTAGTCGTGTTATTAAATGAAACTCTGGGCATGCTTCGGTCAGAGAATGTTTCCAAAAAGTCGAATCTGTTTTTCGTTCGTTGAGAGACGCAAGGACCGGGAGGGACTGCATACGAGCAAAGTGCAGAAGGTTCCAAATCGTGGCAAACGGCAAAATACGGTGGGAAAGTCACGGGCCCGGAAACTGTACACCTAGTGGGTTGCCACATTTAAATCTGTATTTTTTCTCCAGAAAATCTTCATATCTGTATCTCAAGACAAAAAATCTGTATTGAAAATCTGTATCCATCTAAACCCAATCAAAATGTTTTTTGGAAAAAATGTTGTTTTGAAAAAGATGTAAATTCGATAATATGTGAATGAAATCTGTCGAGGGTCCTTCATTAACTATTGTATCGTAGCCATATACACAACAATTTTAGTGGACCAACCACATTGCTCACTCTCGATAAACCCACTAAACAGAACTACTGATTAACTGTTTCTGGATATGTGAAGAAGGCTAGATCTGTTTCTCTTTCATTATTGCTTGAACTTTTTCTGAGACCCCTGTATTTAAATATAGTCTGAACATTTTGGGGAGCATAATCTGGTTTAAAAATCGTTGATTTGCTTACACTGTTAACAAAAAGTATAACCTGCCTGTGCCAACATGTTCTGTCTTTTCAAATTAAGTTTTTGCTAATATGAAAATGGCTTTAATAAGATCAGTGGCGAAGAGTATAATTTTATAAGCTTAAAATTTTATTGAAAACAAGTATTTACTAATTGCATATTATTTATATAATTTTTATAATAATTTTCAGTACTGTACTCTACAAGAAATCTGTAGAACCTGTAATTTTGCTAATAATCTGTATATCTGTATATACAGATTCTTGGTCACCGCTCTACCCCAAAAATCTGTAAAATACAGAATAATCTGTATATGTGGCAACCCTGCACCCAGAGGCTGACGAAGCATTACTGTCTTATCATAAATGAGCTTCCAGGGCTACTGTTTTTCATTGCCCAGCACAAGTTTGATGTTCCGGAGAAAGTGAGGAAGATGTAACTTTCAAAGTTTGCCAAGAAATACATGATTTGGCTTATGTGGCAAATGGAGTACGCCGTTCGTGACAACCGGAACGGGGAGATCTTCCTCAAGTAGTGATTACAGGAGCGCTAGCTTCCTCTGTTGAAGCAACACGAGAGCCATATATGATCATCTGGCTGGATCTACACACTTATTTTTTTTACCGGGATCTCAGCAAAATGTTGAACATTTACCGAGAATTGCACAGCCGTGCCCCAGCAATCATGTTTTTTGCCGAGATTTCTGTCAAAATTGCTGATAATCAGCAAATAATTTGCCGAAAATCAACTAACAAACGCTATTTTTGCCGGAATATCAGTTAATTATTTTGCTGGCGCACGGCTGTGCGGATTTTTGCCGAGCTGCAGAAATAAAAACTGAGTGTGTAGCATCGTGCCACTATTCAAATGTTGTTCTGGAGTGGTACGAAGCCAACGGGGTCATTTTCGTA
Source organism: Armigeres subalbatus (assembly GCF_024139115.2). Taxonomy (NCBI): domain Eukaryota; kingdom Metazoa; phylum Arthropoda; class Insecta; order Diptera; family Culicidae; genus Armigeres; species Armigeres subalbatus. The sequence goes on along the minus strand of NC_085141.1, from coordinate 368,749,718 downwards.
CCTAAGGACATAAACCCCTCCCCAACAAATCGGAACTAAGGCCCATTGAAAAGTACTGGGCCATTATGAAGAAGGCACTACAGAAGCATCCCAAGGAGGTCAAATCTGAAGAAGACTGAAGGAACCGAAGCCAGATGTTGTTCACTTCCAGATAATCCAAAAATTTCCTGGAATATAGGCCTTTAGGTCTTTGAGCGAAGGGTTTGCTTCTCGATTTAGTTTTTGTCAGTGATTCTAATCGAATTGAACTGTTTGAATAACCTGCTGCCATTTTGAAAGTCGATACTTACCACAAGCCATTTGTTTTGACGCTCAAATATTCCTCTGGATACTTGCAAGCCGCAGCCGAATTCAGCTGCACGAAACGAATATAACTTCGAACGATGTGACGCTACCAGGCTTGTAAAATGTCATCTGCATGTCATTTGACTAAATTGTTCATAACTTTCTTTAGAAGCCAAATTTATTCCATAATTTTAGATGTACTCATTACGCTTGAGTAGGGCTATATTTTTGTCCAAGGGTACATTGCTCTAAATATAACATTTGAGGCTGGAAAGTGAAAACTCTCCAAAATGTCACGTGTCATTTGACATAATGTCATTTGAATGACATTTTGCCTCCCACGCCCCAGATTACAAATTTACACCAATGTCTTGTTTGACAAAGTTGTAGGCACATTTAAGCGCTATAAGTTCGTCATACATCGTGAATTGATAGCTACCTTCTGGAAAAAGTTCTGGGAAAATTATACAAACGAATGCAAATGACATTTTACAACACTGGACGCTACGATTAGCTGCATTGGACTGGACGTGTTTCTCAAACCTCCTCCGGGAATTCCTCCGGAAGTTCCTCCGGGAATTCCTCCGGAAGTTCCTCCGGGAATTCCTCCGGAAGTTCCTCCGGAAGTTCCTCCGGGAATTCCTCCGAAAGTTCCTCCGGGAATTCCTCCGGAAGTTCCTCCGGGAATTCCTCCGGAAGTTCCTCCGGGAATTCCTCCGGAAGTTCCTCCGGGAATTCCTCCGGAAGTTCCTCCGGGAATTCCTCCGGAAGTTCCTCCGGGAATTCCTCCGGAAGTTCCTCCGGGAGTTCCTCCGGGAATTCCTCCGGAAGTTCCTCCGGGAATTCCTCCGGAAGTTCCTCCGGGAATTCCTCCGGAAGTTCCTCCGGGAATTCCTCCGGAAGTTCCTCCGGGAATTCCTCCGGAAGTTCCTCCGGGAATTCCTCCGGAAGTTCCTCCAGGAATTCCTCCGGAAGTTCCTCCAGGAATTCCTCCGGAAGTTCCTCCAGGAATTCTTCCAAGAATTCCTCCGGAAGTTCCTCCGGGAATTCCTCCGGAAGTTCCTCCGGGAATTCCTCCGGAAGTTCCTCCGGGAATTCCTCCGGAAGTTCCTCCGGGAATTCCTCCGGAAGTTCCTCCGGGAATTCCTCCGGAAGTTCCTCCGGGAATTCCTCCGGAAGTTCCTCCGAATTCCTCCGGAAGTTCCTCCGGGAATTCCTCCGGAAGTTCCTCCGAATTCCTCCGAAGTTCCTCCGGGAATTCCTCCGAAGTTCCTCCGGGAATTCCTCCGGAAGTTCCTCCGGGAATTCCTCCGGAAGTTCCTCCGGGAATTCCTCCGAAGTTCCTCCGAATTCCTCCGGAAATTCCTCCGGGATTTCCCCCGAAGTTCCTCCGGGAATTCCTCCGGAAGTTCCCCCGGGAATTCCTCCGGAAGTTCCCCCGGGAATTCCTCCGGAAGTTCCCCCGGGAATTCCTCCGGAAGTTCCCCCGGGAATCCCTCCGGAAGTTCCCCCGGGAATCCCTCCGGAAGTTCCTCCGGGAATTCCTCCGGAAGTTCCTCCGGGAATTCCTCCGGAAGTTCCTCCGGGAATTCCTCCGGAAGTTCCTCCGGGAATTCCTCCGGAAGTTCCTCCGGGAATTCCTCCGGAAGTTCCTCGGGAAGTCCCTCCGGGAATTCCTCCGGAAGTTCCTCCGGGAATCCCTCCGGAAGTTCCTCCGGGAATCCCTCCGGAAGTTCCTCCGGGAATCCCTCCGGAAGTTCCTCCGGGAATCCCTCCGGGAATCCCTCCGGAAGTTCCTCCGGAAGTTCCTCCGGGAATCCCTCCGGAAGTTCCTCCGGGAATTCCTTCGGAAGTTCCTCCGGGAATTCCTCCGGAAGTTCCTCCGGGAATTCCTCCCGAAGTTCCTCCGGGAATTCCTCCCGAAATTCCTCCCGAAGTTCCTCCGGGAATTCCTCCGGAAGTTCCTCCGGGAATTCCTCCGGAAGTTCCTCCGGGAATTCCTCCGGAAGTTCCTCCGGGAATTCCTCCGGAAGTTCCTCCGGGAATTCCTCCGGAAGTTCCTCCGGGAATTCCTCCGGAAATCCCTCCGGGAATTCCTCCGGGAATTCCTTCGGAAGTTCCTTTGGGAATTCCTCCGGAAGTTCCTCCGGGAATTCCTCCGGAAGTTCCTCCGGGAATTCCTCCGGGAATTCCTCCGGAAGTTCCTACGGGAATTCCTCCGGAAGTTCCTACGGGAATTCCTCCGGAAGTTCCTCCGGGAATTCCTCCGGAAGTTCCTCCAAATTCCTCCGGAAGTTCCTCCGGGAATTCCTCCGGAAGTTCCTCCGGAATTCCTCCGGAAGTTCCTCCGAATTCCTCCGGAAGTTCCTCCGGGAATTCCTCCGGAAGTTCCTCCGGGAATTCCTCCGGAAGTTCCTCCGGGAATTCCTCCGAAAGTGCCTCCGGGTCGTCCTCCGCAAGATCCTCCAGGACTTCCTCCGAAAGTTCCTCCGGAAATTCCTCCGGAAGTTCCTCCGGAAGTTCCTCCGGGAATTCCTCCGGAAGTTCCTCCGGGAATTCCTCCGGAAGTTCCTCCGGGAATTCCTCCGGAAGTTCCTCCGGGAATTCCTCCGGAAGTTCCTCCGGGAATTCCTCCGGAAGTTCCTCCGGGAATTCCTCCGGAAGTTCCTCCGGGAATTCCTCCGGAAGTTCCTCCGAAATTCCTCCGGAAGTTCCTCCAAATTCCTCCGGAAGTTCCTCCGAATTCCTCCGGAAGTTCCTCCGGGAATTCCTCCGAAGTTCCTCCGAATTCCTCCGGAAGTTCCTCCGAATTCCTCCGAAGATCCTCCGGGAATTCCTCCGGAAGATCCTCCGAATTCCTCCGGAAGTTCCTCCGAATTCCTCCAGAAGTTCCTCCAGAGAAATTCTTCCGGAACTTCCTCCGGGAATTGTTCCGAGAGTGCCTACGGGAATTCCTCTGGAAGTGCCTACGGGAATCCCTCCGGAAGTTCCTACGGAATTCCTCCGGAAGTTCCTCCGGAATTCCTCCGAAGTTCCTCCGGGAATTCCTCCGGAAGTTCCTCCGAATTCCTCCGGAAGTTCCTCCGGGAATTCCTCCGGAAGTTCCTCCGAATTCCTCCGGAAGTTCCTCCGAATTCCTCCGAAGTTCCTCCGAAATTCCTCCGAAGTTCCTCCGGGAATTCCTCCGGAAGTTCCTCCGAATTCCTCCGGAAGTTCCTCCGAATTCCTCCGGAAGTTCCTCCGGGAATTCCTCCGGAAGTTCCTACGGAATTCCTCCGGAAGTTCCTCCGGGAATTCCTCCGAAGTTCCTCCGGGAATTCCTCCGGAAGTTCCTTCGAGAATTCCTCCAGAAGTTCCTCCGGGAATTCCTGCCGAATTTGCTGTGGGAATTCTTCCGGAAGTTCCTCCGGGAATTCCTCCGGAAGTTCCTCCGGGAATTCCTCCGGAAGTTCCTCCGGGAATTCCTCCGGAAGATCCTCCGGGAATTCCTCCGAAAGATCCTCCGGGAATTCTTCCGGAAGTTCCTCCGAATTCCTCCGGAAGTTCCTCCGGGAATTCCTCCGGAAGTTCCTCCGGAATTCCTCCGGAAGTTCCTCCGAGAATTCCTCCGAAGTTCCTCCGGGAATTCCTCCGGAAGTTCCTCCGGGAATTCCTCCGGAAGTTCCTCCGAATTCCTCCGGGAATTCCTCCGGAAGTTCCTCCGAATTCCTCCGGAAGTTCCTCCGGGAATTCCTCCGGAAGTTCCTCCGGGAATTCCTCCGGAAGTTCCTCCGAATTCCTCCGGAATTCCTCCGGAAGTTCCTCCGGGAATTCCTCCGGAAGTTCCTCCGAAATTCCTCCGGAAGTTCCTCCGGAATTCCTCCGGAAGTTCCTCCGGGAATTCCTCCGGAAGTTCCTCCGGGAATTCCTCCGAAGTTCCTCCGGGAATTCCTCCGGAAGTTCCTCCGAATTCCTCCGGAAGTTCCTCCGAATTCCTCTGGAAGTTCCTCCGGGAATTCCTCCGGAAGTTCCTCCGAGAATTCCTCCGGAAGTTCCTCCGGGAATTCCTCCGGAAGTTCCTCCGGGAATTCCTCCGGAAGTTCCTCCAAAAGTTCCTCCGAGAGTTCCTCTGGAAGTTCCTCCGGAAGTTCCTCCGGAAGTTCCTCCGGAAGATCCTCCGGGAATTCCTCCAGAAGTTTCTCCGGGAATTCCTCCAGAAGTTCCTCCGGAAATTCCTCCGAATGTTCCTCCGGGAATTCCTCCGGAAGTTCCTCAGGGAATAACGCATTAAGTACTGTTAGAATTCATCAGTTAATAATTCAATGCTTTCTATGCCCGCCATTGCATGAGTATGTATCTTGTGTGCCAAGTACAATGGATGCACTATGCACAGAGAGTCGAGAGTATTTCCCACCGAATATCCTAGACCGGACCGAGAATCGAACTCGCCATCTCCGGGTTGGCAATCCTACGCCTTTGCTTGCAAGACTAACTGGAGACCAGGACCTTTTGTAAATAGTTCGTTTTTGGATTGGTTTGGCCAAGAAAAGCAAAAATTGTAAATTTGAGCTCACATTATCCAACGAAAGGGGAAACATTTATTCCGACTTTCGGCGACTGTGGCTCATTACGCTGCTCGGTTCACGTTGTTGGTTACGCTGTTGTTACTTTTGTTTGTTATTACCAACACTACACGTGGTCGCGTCAGCCCATCTATATATGACTCGTAGAAATTCCGTCCGGCAGGCAAATATGTAACTACCATTCATCCCCCTCTCATGAAGCGACAACGATATTGCATTAGAGATGTAGAATGACTTGAACCTGAGCGTGGGGCACATGGGCGCGCACTTTTATGATTTCGCGCCACACGGTTGCGGCGCGACTTCAATGGGAGGGAATTAAGCGCCTGGAATTCCTGGAACTGCTCGGTGTAGGTACTTGCTATACTAACGGGGAGTAGTAGGAAAATGTAAAACAAATGAGACTTTAAACACACATAATAATGCGTTTCGATAAAAAAAATACTAGAAAGATAGTATCAAAGAATAATTGAAGGTAAAATAAATTGTTGGCGGATTCCTAAATTAAAAAGGCAACGTAGGGGATATGATGATTTCGTCTGCTTTTGTTTCATTATTGTCAGGACTCAAGAGGATTTTTCAGAGTAACATTCTTTGATTTGCAAAGAACAACAACTGCCAAAGACTTCGTTTCCCCTACGTGGCATGTCGACAAGGTTTCCGGTCAGCTATTGATTAAATAATACAGATGCAACAAGCCAAATGTCTTGTTCGGTCAGGTATTTCCCTCGACCAACTCATTTGTAGGCCAATTGAATTTAGCTAATTTACACAAATAACTAATATTTAAAGCATGAGTTTCATCTAATTGCCATTATTTTCATTCTATTTTTAAAATAATTTGCAAAGCTGCAGCAGGCTGCAGGTTTAAAAGTTGCTAGACAATATGAAAACAGCCAAGATAAGTTCTAAAAATATTACCAATTGCCGCCAATAGCTTGAAGTTTTTGTCTTTTTTTTTCATCGCGAAACAATTTATCCTAAAGATCGTGAATAATCTTCATTACATTCCTTACTCTCCATTCTATTATTCGTCGCACTAATTGTCTTCGGCATCTACGGTGGCCAGGCCACTTTGCTCATTTAATTCCAATGACCAAAATTGCCTCAAACAAAACAGGGGGAAATCACATTTCAACCAAACAAGATCAGCCTGTCTTATCGATCAACCGTAAAATTTCACCGAAAATTTAATTCAAACCACTCACCGCAGCTAGCGGATTATCGTTGCACAACGCCGTCCAACACCACAGCCAACGCCGTTGATCGTATTTCTTTTTTGCTCCGCGGTCCCCTCCACCTTCTTCCAGCGCACACCATCAGCTCGGGGCGAACCGATTCGGCCACCTTCGAAAGGCGTTTAGCTGGCCGGCACCGACTTCCCTGGCGACTGGTTGTCTGGCATGGTCTGTGTTCATGGCACTTGGGCCGCAGTGCTGAATCTGTCCTTCTCTAGCATTCGCTCGAACCGCCGCCCGACCGACCGGCCGGGTGATAAGCAGCAGCATGGAAATGGAAATCCCTGTTGCGCCTTTGAGTTTCTTCGAATTCTTCGAACGGTCCAAAGGCAACCGCAAAGTAAACCGAGGGATGATGATGGCGCGCGGTGCTGGAACGGGAAACTGTGAACCTTGTTTGGTGTGTGGGACCAGGGACCGGTAAGGCAGGGAGGAACGAAGCGGGAGCATAACAGTTGAAAGGCACATACGATACATAATGATCTTTTTCCTTCTTTGGAAGTTGAGGATCGACGCAGTGTTCAGTTCTTTTTTGGTTCCTCACTTCAGGTTCTTTGAATTCAATCAGAATCGCGAAACAATGGGTTTCATTCTCTAGGTGTTAAACTATGAATTATTAATGATCCGTACATTTATTGAAAGACTACTCAGCAAAATTCGTGTAAGACATCACTTAACCCGTAACTACATAGTTCGATTGTGGATATTACCTGTATGTATGCTTCCTATGGATTGGAAAAAATCTCCCTTACAAGAGCTTCTTGAGTTTGTTGGTGGCAAAATCCGTGGGCAAGTTTTTCGATAGAAGCTAAAGGCTCAAAAGTTTTTATTCTGTGCTTCTACCATATGATATACATTTACGATGACTATTTTTACACTTAAAAAAAACTTACTTATAGCTCAACAAATGTGTTCAGTTGGGATATGTACTTTTGTCATCCAATCCGTTTTCTTTCTTTAATAAATAAGATTATTATGAATAGAATGATGCTTGATGTTATCGATACTTCAAGTTATGCTGATGAATAAATCGACTCGACTCGAGTCAAGTGCGAGACACTGAAGACGGTTTGAGGTCAAAATACGTATCTGTTAAAGTTACAATCAAGTGGTGGAATTAAATGGGATAGTACGAATTCGTCTTATGATAAGTGAAGACATTCCACAAAAGCTCAAAATCATTTTCTTATCGCTTATTTTTTTATTTTAACTTCAAACGGCTACGCAGTCTTTAAGGATTAAAACAAGATTTATATTTGTCCAACATTTCGACACGGGGTTGGTGTCCTCATCAGGGGAAAAATATTATGTTTGTTCCTTGTCTAATGTTTAGTCTTACAATAACTGTCTGGTTTAGAAATTTATGGTACATTATTTTGGAAACACTTATTTTTTACATAGATGACACTGGCAAATAACACAGATTTTCTTTATCCCTGGTTTTCAATCCAATAACCATTTTTGCATTCGTAGTTCCCACCCAGCAGCACAAGTCAGGCAAATCTGGTTGCTGGAACTTGATTGCGACTAAATCTGGTCACATGAGCCACAATAGCCTATATGGAATATGTGTGATGCTAGGGTAGGGCGGTCGAGACAATTTACAAACCGAAAATTGCCCTAACCGGCACCGGGAATCTAATCCAACCACCCTTAGCATGGTCTTGCTTTGTAGCCGTGCATCTTACCGGCTGAGGAAGGCCCTCTGGTTTCTTCTACTAGTTTCTCCAATGAACCAGACCTTTGCAGTCGCCGAGCTTTCCTTCTCTCTTGCCAGAGGCAACGGAAAGTCTTCTGATCCTAATGGAATAGGGTATCCGATGCTGAAAAACCTTCCCTCCTACCGCAAAAATTGTATTCCTCGACTTGATAAATCAAGCCTGGACCAATAAAATCATTCTGGGCGAATGGCGCCTCAGCCACGTTATTCCGATTCCAAAAAAAAAACAACACCGCCGATTACCGGTCTGTCTCGCTAAACTCATGTGTATCAAAGGTCGTCGAGAGGTTGGTAAGGCTGCGTGAAAAACTTGAAGCTGACGGAAGATTCGGTTCCGCCAACACGCCTGTCGCCCGTGGTACGTGGCCAGCTCGTACTTCGCCGGTTTAGGAGACGTACTCCGAAGTGTCTTCGACCAAGGGAAACACGCCGATCTAGTTTCTCTGGATATCTCGAAGGTGTTCAACCGCACTTGGACCCCACTAGTGCTGAAACAGCTAGTGGACTGTTTCACCGGTAACATTTTATCTTTTGTTGAAAACTTTCTCTCCCGCCGGTTCTTCCGGGTCCTTATCGGCAACTCCGCCTCCAGGACATACCAGAAGGAAACAGGAGTCCCGCAGGGGTCTGTTCTGGCGGTGACCCTGTTTCTGGTTGCAATGAACAAGGTCTTCGATGGCCTACCAAAGAACATCTACGTCTATGTCTACGCGGACGACATCCTGCTTGTTGGTGAAACACCAGCATCCGAACCCAAGCAGCGGTTAGTACAGTTCATCAGTGGGCCTTGTCAGTCGGTTTCACCATGTTGGCCGGGAAAAGTGTCCGCGGGCATGTATACAACGGGCGACATCGTCTCTCCGGCCCTAGTTTCAAGAATAATGGGCAGCCGATCCCAAACTGGAAACTCGTCAAGTTCCTCGGAGTTTCCATCGACCGAGAACTGTCTTTCGTCCCTCATTCCCAAGCGGTAAAAAACAGCTGCAAATCGAGGATTAACCTTTTTAAAACCTTATCAAGACCGCATAGGACCAGCAACAGGGCCACTCGGTACCGTACAGGGCAAACGTTGATTAACATCGGACTGCTTTACGGGCTCGAGTTGACTTGTGTAGCTTGGGCCTCCCGGGTGTAACGCCCACTCACGGAGGTGTGCGGCCCTCCCTCCCAGTGACCAGGCTAGCCGGGCACCCAAACTCGGGACATTAGTCCTCTCACCTTTGCTCCTCACCTTTTGTACTTCCACAGGCACAGGCTTATGCTTTATCAAGCTTCTATTGTCGCCGCAGCAATATAACCTGTGAAAAGGTCTCACTCACAAAAAACTCCGCGTTATATTCATGAGTTCACACATGGATTTTGCAATGGGATTAGCGAAATGGATTCCATATTTTTAACACATATATTCAATGCGCCCTCATGCAGTGCATGAGTGTTCACACATACTATCCATGTGATTCATAGTATCCAGAATTTGTATGCAACTAAGTATGTGCCGACGCATGATATGTATATTTATAAATACATGGATTTTTGCCATAAAGTATGTGTCTATTTTCCTGAATGTAGGCAAGCTGTTGCAACAGTGAAAAATCGAAGTTAGGTGATAACTCGTGCAAGAATTTTCTTAGATAGTTAATTTAAAAACATGTGTGATAATCAAGGAATGTAATTGTCGCTGAAAAATGCAAAAAAACAAGCGACAAAAGAGAATAGCGATAACTCTTTGTCTTCATCTGCAGAGGATAAGGACATTGTTGCGTTCCATTTTATTTGCAACAAACATGGAGAGGTAATTGTTGGGAACTTTTCAAACTGCGATAACTTGTATATTTCAGAAGTAAAACACAAATCATGTCAACAGATGGTTAAGTTTATGTTTAAACTATGATAACTGATACTTATTTAACCAAAAACATCATCGGAAACCGACTTCTTCTCAAAATGCGCGGCAGGCGATCATTGTCCCATTCTGTTGCAGTTTAGGACAAACGCTTATTGCGAGTTGAGTTTGTCCCAATATTTACAAGAGAGGACAATGTTGTTGTCATTGGTTATGTTGTTATTTTACATTCCCTGGTGATAATACACGAGAAAGGCATAATCACTGCTAGATGGATTCATCTGGGTTTTAATGTGTATTATTGTAGCATACAATATATGCATGTTGCATGTTTTGGGCTTCTTGTATGCTACAATATTTTATTATTTATTCAGACTAAGGCCGAAGTGGCCTGTGCGGTATATAAGAGTCTTCTCCATTCGGCTCGGTCCATGGCTACACGTCGCCAACCACGCAGTCTACGGAGGGTCCGCAAGTCATCTTCCACCTGATCGATCCACCTTGCCCGCTGCGCACCTCGCCTTCTTGTGCCCGTCGGATCGTTGTCGAGAACCATTTTCACCGGGTTACTGTCCGACATTCTGGCTACGTGCCCGGCCCACCGCAGTCGTCCGATTTTCGCGGTGTGAACGATGGATGGTTCTCCCAACAACTGATGCAACTCGTGGTTCATTCGCCTCCTCCACGTACCGTCCGCCATCTGCACCCCACCATAGATGGTACGCAGCACTTTCCTTTCGAAAACTCCAAGTGCGCGTTTGTCCTATACGAGCATCGTCCAGGTCTCGTGTCCGTAGAGGACTACCGGTCTAATTAGCGTTTTGTAGGTTGTCAGTTTGGTACGGCGGCGAACTCTATTCGATCGGAGCGTCTTGCGGAGTCCAAAGTACGTACGATTTCCAGCCACTATGCGTCTCCGAATTTCTCTGCTGGTGTCATTTTCGGCAGTCACCAGTGAGCCCAAGTACACAAATTCTTCTACCACCTGCAGGAGATTTGCGTGATGACTACATAGGGGTCGCTTTTTACGCGGTTTGTTTCTAGTTGTTTCTTGGCTTTGGATTCATGATCCAGGAAAAATCAGATGTTTCGCCTTTCTCGTATACAAAGTGTAAAGGCTATATGTTCGTTCCAAAAACGAACTTCCATAGGAGTCCCGGAGACCCATAGTGTTATATACCAATCGACTCAGCTCGACGAATTGAGGTGATGTCTGTGTGTGTGTATGTGTGTGCGCAAAATAATCTCACTCATTTTTCATCGCTTAGGGCACCAGCGAACTCAGCTACCGTTTGTTGAAGAACTTCAAAATCCTCACCATGATCTAGAGACACCTGATTTTATTTGAGGACATCGGGCAACCGATATCGAATCAAGTTATGTTTCAGGATCCCAGGCACCATCAAGTTTTCTGGCTTCTATTAAGTATAATTTAAAATATTTATTTCTTTCTCAATTTCTATTTTCAAGTCTATCTTATGTGTAATTGAAAAAATTAACTTTTATTACTATTGATGACAAAGCTTCAATTTTGAAAGAAGAATGCGTACTCTCTCTGGACCATAAGTTGTTTAGTTTCCTGAAACAGAGTTTCCAGAAACAGAGCCTTCATAAATTACATATGTTTATTAGAGGCCTGAATAAGAGAAACGCGGATAGAAACTATGACTCTGCCAAAGGATGAAATGGTTTATGTAGATAAAGTCTCACAATCCTCTATTTTATGTGTGCACATCACATAACAATAGAATCCAATGAACAATGGAATTTCATTTCATAATCTATAAATGACTTGCATATATTATTGCAAACTTATGTAAAATACATTCAATTTTGTTTATTTAAAAATGGCGTAAAATCGAATTTGGCCGTTTTCAGTATTTGAGCCAACATTTTGGCTGCTTGACAGTAGAGGCCTGAATAAGAGAAACGCGGATAGGCATGTGCCGCCAATCGAACCGTCAAAAAATAGCAGCCAATCGAGCAGGAGACCTGTCAAGCAGCCAAAATGTTGACTCTTCTACACAAGGTTGTCTACGACATCGAAAAAGCATTTGCTCAAAAGCAATCATGCTTGGGTGCGTTCTTAGATATTGAGGGTGCTTTTGACAACGTGTCTTTCGATGCAATATTGGAAGCCGCACGTTGTTATGGGCTACCTAATATAATTACCAAATGGATTCACCAGATGCTTAAAAGCCAACATTTCTACTCGACATTACGTCAAGCAGCGATTAGGATATTAAGTGTCTGTGGCTGCCCCAAGGGGGAGTATTATCTCCACTTTTATGGAACCTCGTTGCAGATACGCTATTGAGATTACTCAATAATGGCGGTTTTCCTACCTATGGATTTGCCGACGACTATCTAATATTGATAGTCGGTTTGTGTATTACTACTTTATTCGACCTGATGCAAAACGCTCTTCAGGCAGTCGAAAGTTGGTGTCGCCAATATGGCCTTTCGGTTAATCCGAATAAAACATCTATTGTACTTTTCACGGAAAAACGTAACCGTAATGGTATTCGCCCATTACATCTTTTTGACTCTGAAATCAATGTAACGGATCAGGTAAAGTATGTGGGACTAATTCTTGATTCCAAGCTCTCCTGGACTCCTAACATTGAGTTCAGAGTCAAAAAGGCGTGTATGGCGATTATGGGTTCTCGGTTTCATGGAAGAGAATCCTGTAAACCGCAGTTCTACACACACTTCGTTGTTACAACTCATGGTTGATTGGGACAGAACAGTCCTCGCTCCAAGTGATCTCACACTCGCTAGTAGTTTTCCTTATAAAACATTTTCAACACAATTCCCCTCGCGGGATGAGTGGACATCTGGCTATTTGGAGAGAAGTATGTCGGACAGCATTGTTTGTTATACTGACGGCTCCCTCTTCGAAGGTAGAGCGGGTGCAGGTGTCTACTCGCGTGAGCTAAGATTGGAACAGTCCCACTCACTGGGTAGACACTGCACTGTCTTTCAAGCGGAAATATTTGCCATTATGTGTGGAGTGCAATCCGCACTGCAGAAGCACATAATGGGCAAAGTAATATACTTCTGTTCAGATAGTCAAGCAGCTATCAAAGCCCTCGCTTCGGCCAACTCAAGGTCGAAGTTAGTAATCGCATGTCGAACTCAAATAGAGGAACTGAATTCAGTTAATACATTGCACCTTATATGGGTACCTGGCCATTCTTCCATAGCTGGAAACGAATTGGCTGATGAGTTAGCTCGCACTGGAGCATCACAAGACTTTTTGGTCCTGAGCCAGCTATTCCAATATCTAAGTGTTGGGTGAAGCGTTTGATTAGCTCTTGGGCTTCCACTCAGCACAAACGGTATTGGAGTAGTTTAGATTCATGTCGACAAACAAAATTGTATATCCGAGAGCCATCTCCGGTAGTAGCTAACTATTTAGCTAATCTGTCTAAACAGAATTGCAGTGTCTTAGTCAAGGCCTTGACAGGTCACTGTCGACTCAACTATCACATGGCAAATATTCAACGTGTTGAATCTTTTGTCTGCGATGGTTGTGAATCCGATTATGGAACTTCTTATCATCTGATATGTAACTGCCCAGTTTATGCGCAACTGCGTTTCCAAATATTTGGTAAACACTTACTAAGTGAAATTGACTACAGAAACCTGAACCTTCAAAGTATTCTGTTGTTCATAACCCGTTGTGGTAAGGAGCTATGAGCTTTTGTACGTGTTGTATACGTTGTATGCCCTCTTCAAGGGTACCTTTCCCAAACTTCCCATTTTTCTCCCATCCATATTTCCTTTCCTTTTTGTTCACTTCCTTTTCCGTCAGGTGCGTGATGAGAAAGGCTGTGAAGGCGATGGCACAAATCTCCCGAATTGAGGTGAATGTGCCCCTGGAGCCGACGTTCTGATACCTGATACATTCATATATAATTTTCACCCGACCCCGTCTCTCTTCCTTGGGTTTTTTCTCAAATCAATATTCATCAAGTAGGAGGAGCAATAGAGTTAGGAGAAGCAATAATTTAAATAATGAGAACAGTGAAAATGATGAAAATCCCAATTAATTCTAAAATAACTAATAATTCTTTATTCTTTTCTTATGTTCATCCTATTGTTCATATCTATGTAGGTTGTATAATTTTTTCCGTTCATACGAAGGATCGTATCTTTCCTTTCTATCAATTTCAAGTCCGTTTTTTATACATTCCTCGCGTTGAAGATATGATAACGTGGGCGCGATGGATGAACAATTGAACAATCACTAGATGTATAACTGAAGTACGATTACAACGGTGAGTTTTTCTTATTCACAACTCCTTTTCTACTAATTTCGTGACACAATTCAATGATACTTTTTCGGAACAACGTGCGTGACTTCGTAAGCGTGAATTCGGGCGTCGATTTGTCAATTTTGGTAGCGTACCCTCCAACATTACAGACAGATAAGTTGAGTTTAGAGTGGGCAAGTGTTCAACTTTTTTCCATTATGAATAGAGGTAGTTCGACGTTCAATTCGCGTTCATACATGGTCGAGTCACTTGCCCTGTTGAATCGTAGCAGCGAGGGCTTTGGCGGGTCAAGATTTAAGTCTTTTTCGTTTTCGGGATCATATACGTGCTGTGCCCTTATTATGTCAACTTAAGGCGTGCTGTCTACATACATGTTTATTTTTTTTACTTTAATTAGCTGTTTTTCATGTCTAAAGCTCTGGAAAATAGACGTTTATTAATTTGAAGTTGTAAATCCACTATATGATGTCAAACCCGAAAAATACATTTCATTTGGTAGATATGCTTATATGCATCAGGTATCATTTTTCTTTACAAATTTATCTTTTCTTATTATTATTGTTATTTTCTTCCAAATTTACAATACATACCATGAAACTTTCTTGTTTCAGCCTAGTTGTTTTTTTTGTCTTGTTTTTTCGCTTGCCATTCGAGATTTATGATTTATATTTATAGATTTATAATTACATTGAGGCTAAATACGCACACATGCACACAAATACACACACATCGGAGTTTTCCACCTTAGCGTAAGTTCCACTTGACCTTTAAATTTTGATCTGAAACTACCACAACCATACCTCTGTTCAAATTTGTTCGCATTGCTATCTCGTCCAAACTGATTTTTTTACTAAGGTTCTTTGACACGCCAGATAATCCAAATTCTACAGTTTTCACGGACACCGGTAAACCATGATTTTATTTTGGAACTTAGAGACGGCTCATCATCAGATCCATGTTTAACCGCGAAGACTATAATTAAACATAGAATAAGGAAAAATATTGTTGTACTGTTATTCCGGCCAATCTTTTTCTCACTCACTCAGCATCTCAAATTGGTACGATGCAGACAGCGAATCATCGTAATGCAGCTGTATTTGAAATTTAGAACATTTTTTTATTCTAATGCGCTTGGTTATTATGACTGATGTTCTTAGCAAGTGAGTTCAACAAAATTTGTTTAAATTTACGCTGTCAATCGCTAGAAATGATGTTACTTTTCATTTCAATTCATGCATAGGGGAAGGTGGGTAGACTTGATCCCCGGGGAGACTTGATCACCCCCTGTTTTATCGAGAACTAAAGTAGTTTTGTCCTAGCGTATTTTTTAGTATAGATCCTCTAGACAAATGACCTTTATGTAGAGAGTTATTTTTTGGATTGACAACCTTATTTATTCTGCAGGTTGGTTTGTATGTTTTAACCTTCCTAAAGATTTTTTTATTGGCCACGCAAAATTTGAATAACTTTTCATAACAATAACCAAATGCTTTTGATTTTTCACAGCACAAAGCCATAAATGTGCTTAATGATTTGTACTGATGAAAATGTCAACATTTCATCAAAGATTTGGGATATTTGGAATTGAAGTTATTGCCTCAATATGGGTTCATTTGATCCCCAATTAGTCACCCATACAAAAAATTGGTGAAATAATTCAAAAAAATATAAATCTGTTCTCAGGCTTCTAATTTTTTTGTAGATTTGACAGATTTGATGAAGGGATGGCTGGAAAAAATATTTATTACGTAGTTATCATAGAAAGGGGATCAAGTCTCCACAAATTTCTATATGGCATGTGCTGTCGAATTCAATAACAAAAATTGTTCATGTATACGCACAGCCATTCGAAAATTGCGCGTATTTTGAAGGAAAAATATTTAAAAAATCTGAGGGCACCTTTCTAATTTTATCAAAGCAAGTTCTTGGAGAGGGATCAATTTCCCCCGAATATTTTAAAAGTAGATTTTTGACAGCACTCTAAAAAATCGATTGTGTATCAATAACAACAATAATTTAAGGACTGTCATACATCAGTAAAGTTAAATACTATATTTATTAGAGAGTCCGTGTGGAAATCGCGTATGTTTATTTATTTTTGGCTGTGATACATCGGAAATCAGAAAAGGGGATCAAGTCTACCCAGTCTCCCCTATTAAACCATAGAAAAGTTAAAGAATAATTTTCGGTTATTTTCAAACATATATTCTTTATTATCTATCTATTATTGTATTTTGCGTTAACTAATTTAGGTGCTGATTGGAATAGGGGCACATCACGGTATATCGTTTTAAATAAGTATCTGCAAATTGATATTCGCTGTACTGTACTAGCGAGCGCAATAGAAGCAAGATTTTTCTATGCAAATCTGTCCCATATAGGTTTTTCTCTTTTGGGTCAAAAAGTTAAGAGTGCGCGTCCGTATTTATCCTTTCAAGCATGCAGAACGATCACGCGATCATCGGAGTACTTTGTACTGCGTTGTGCGTAGTGCGCGTTCGATCGTGTTTCCTTTAGAACATGATCACGCGATCATTGAAATGTATTTTCTGCTTTATGCGGACAGTCAGTACGTGAAGTTAGTAAAAAGTCAAGAAATTAGTGCGCGTTTGTTTGTGTTTTTGTTTAACCTCGATCAACTACACGCTACACACGGCATACCGTTTACCAAAACGAACCCTGCCACACGCCCTACCCCATATATCCAACATCCCAGTGATTTCTCGTGGAAGTGCAGATGACTCGTCGGCTTCCATAAAAGCGAGTATCACGTCAACATTTTCCTACCTGTTCCCTAATTGACCTGCATTCGAATACGGCCGGCGCTGGTATTGCTTAATTTTGGGTCACCAGTTCTTACACATTGAAGATGATGTTAGCCCCAAACATCATCTGTTGGTTCTCTGTGTAATTACAGCTGACCTGGCAAAAACGGAGTAGCATCCGTGGGCGGACAATCATGCTTATGCTCATGCTCATGCTCTATTCGCGAACAATCGAATAGGTGTTTTTGTGAAAACTGCTCGAACTCTTCTTTAAACTGCCAGATGGAAAATATTGCGTTCCGCGTAAATTAACAAAAAACAACAATAATACACAATGTTTACATGGTATTAAACTTAAATGTATGTTTAACAGTTAAACAGTTCAGAAACATTAAAAAATTGGTGACAAAATAGCTGCCACTGCCTTGCAAGCGGGAATACAGGCAACAAAAAAACAAGGCACGTTACATGTTTAGTGAAGAGTCCTAGTCGGAAAACGCAATAAAGTGATTTTTTTTTTTGCACTTTTGTTCCCAAAGGGGGGGCTAGGAAAAAAACGGAATTCCGGAATTCCAAAAACCAAATATACACAGAAGATTTAAAATAATTAATACAAATGGAAAAAATATCTTTGTCGTTTTTTAACGAATAATAACTGACAATCCTTGTTCCACTCGAAAATAACGATCTGTTTGTAAAAAACTGTTCATATATTGACATTTCAATTTTTATGGCTCAAATTCATCTGCGGTGTTACTAGGTAGCAAATATAGTCACTACATGGGAAATAATAAGTAGAGCTCTTGTTGATAAACAGAAAAACATATAATTTTTTGGTGGCAATATAGTTGCCACTGCCTTATAAGGGTAAAATCAGCAGTGTTTCAAATCGTTCGGGGCTGTAAGTTTGAATATCTGGAACATTCATTTTCCCAGCAGCTGTTCAAGATTCATTTTTTATACCAGTCAAATGCCAAAAAAATTAAACTTGTATAACACTCCGTTCTATTTTCTGCAGATTTGAACCACGATTGAATCACGAGATTCAAATATTTTTCAATTGTTTTTGTGTATGAATGCGTCATTTTATCTACCGATCAATCCACTTTGCAATTACGGCGCCTTTCTTGGCAACAACATAATGATTTCATTTAATTAAAAATTTGAAAAAACATGAATGGAACACTGCTGGAGAAACCAACATGTTTGTTTTATTTAGCTCCAGATTCAAACTAGAATAGTGGTCGAAAATTTGGAATGAAACTGAATCACTCCTGATTTCACTCTAAAGGATTAAAAACAATTAATTACTCTGCACATCGTTTTATTCACCAAGAAACCTATGTGTGAGAACGATCAATTTTGCTGAAGAATCAACTTTAGGTATTAACGCGAGGAAGCTCAACTACCGCCAATTCCAATTGATGATGATGGAGTACAATACGGAGATTTGCTGAACTATTGCGAAGTTTGTTGACTAAGCCGTGCGTCGTACTTGACCGTATGCTAGAGGAATTTTATCCTCTTTAAAAGGAAATCGCACTGTTTTTACGGTACATAGGTATATGTATAAAAAAAAAACCAATGCCCGAGCTGGATGATCCTGAATGGGTGAGTGTCTTGACTTTTAAGTAGATATTACTAAACATCTCAATGACATGATTGCTGGAAGGCAAGGATCAAAATATCGAGCTTCCATTATCCAACATAAGAGCTTTGAAATAAAATTCAAATTTTGGCATAGTTGGCGGATAGGGGAGACCGTGGCTGGTTGGCAGACTGGCTCTTGAGCGCAGTGGCGACATATATACTGGTTTTGGTAAGGTATTAGGCCGCCAATGTACCGACGAAATTTCAGCTTTTCTTGTGTTACGTGTTCGTTACGTGTGAAGTTCTCGTTAATAAATGTGGGCTAGTTAAACCCATGTAACGATTGGACATCCGAAAGATATTCAATTTGCAAAAAAGAGCTTACCGTGGTGGAAGTTGGTACTCGGATTGAAATCTTTTTTCGCAAACGTGACCTTTAAGTGGTCTTGTTGTGTAGGGGTTATCACGCATATCTAGAGAGTAGGTGGTTGAGGATTCGATTCCCTCCAAGACACGTGGATTCTTTTTCGCAAATTTCATATCAATTTGTCCATTTCGAAACATGTGCTGTGCATATGCACAGTCAAGATATTTTACAAAAAAAATATTTTCGTACTACTGAGTTGCCGAATAATATGCAATTAAAATTAACATATTTTTATGTTTTTTTTTGTGTTTCGACGGTAGTGAGTGAAGTTATTTTTTTTGTAAAGCACTATTTGTAACTCAAATCAATTTACATCCGATTTCGAAAAACATGGTACGCTGGAAATGGTATTCGAAACCCTACAAAATGCTGTAACGTTTTCCAGCATAACCTTACTTTTGTGTTCTCGAAAACATTCATTGGGGTAGGTTAGTCGAAGTTTCTGTGGGCTGGTTGGCCGAGTTGTATGTTTAGTAAATGTCAATCATCACAAGTTTCCGTTTGTTTATAACTTTTCTTCCTGATTTTGTTTCATCAATGAAAAAATTACAAATGTGCTCAAGATTTGTACATTTATGACAGTGAATGCCGTGTTTCGAAAAGTATAACCAGAATGAGTACAGACATTCCGAAAGCAAAACTCAAAACAACCTCTACCGTTTTGACTTAAATCCCGAACAGACTCAAATGCCCAACACTCGTTACATGAAGATTTATCTGAAATATTTGAAACTCTTTTCACTTTTTTTTCCATTTTCCAAGCTTGCTTGAATAACTTAACTTTTTTCATTTGAGAAAAGTTTGCTTGAATAACTTCATTCATTATTGATATTTATAATCATCAAGAACAATCTTCACGGAATCAAAATTTAAAAGTACTCGCGTTTTCAAGGGCACCTCATTCAAAATGGAAGCCATGCACAACTGTCATTTTTATTATTCCAGCTTTGCTGCGTCGCAGCATGCGTGTAATAATGAAAGTGACAGTTGTGCGTGGCTTCCGTGTTGAATGGGGTGCCCTTGAAAATGCGAGTACTTTTAAATTTGGGTTCTGTGAGGATTGTCCTTAAATATGATTATCAAGCGCTTATATGAAAGATCTATTCTTTCGATACCCAATGGAAATACTAATTCTATTAAATAATGTTTATTCATTTGGCATAAACACCTCCGATGCAAAAATGTGCTTAAGGTCACTCCTGACGGAATCCAAGTTCCAAAGTGCTCGCGTTTTCGTAGGCACATCACTCGATTCAGAGGCGGCGCACAACTGTCATTTTTGTTGAATTAGCTTTGCTGCGTCGCAGCATGCATTTAATAATAAAAATGACAGTTGTGCGTTGCTTCCGTATCGAGGGGTGTGTCCCCGAAAACGCGAGCACTTTTAATCTTGGATTCCGTCAGGAGTGACCTTAAATGTTCGTAATGTGAATCAAAACGATAAATTTCTCTCATTTCGTTGAAAACAGTTCATGCACCCAACCGGTGAAATCTGTATAAGAACCTACCAAAACCCGTATAAAAATATATGCATATGCAAAAATGCCAGATTCTTATATAAATATTGTATGGGACCTTACAATTTTGCAAGCTTTTCTTACAATACTGTTTGTGAGCTTAAATGTTTTGTATTACGCATATGCCCAGTTCTTATACAGGTTTTGGTAGGTTTTACCAAACTGAAGTGAATAATGTATTTATCCGAAATGTTTCAAAAGGAGATTATTGCTCCAATGCAACGAAGCGAATAGCTCAAATCTAAATTTCAGAAAGAAACACATCACTCATGAGATATTTTTTTATTCGGAAGCACATATTTGTGTGAGTAGCTTTTTTCAAGAATGAATGCAGTAATCGTCGATCTTCATTACCTGACAAAAACTTGGAGTCCTGATTGCGAATTATGTTTACCGATTGCAAAATCAATCTGCGTTGAAGAGTGGCCAACAATTTCATTTTTCTGATTTAATGTTCAACCAAAAGACCTGTCACGTGCAAAAAAAAACGTAAAAACGAAAAGATTGTTTGAACGTAATATAATTATGTTTAGTTCTTCTCTGGAGAATTTTTGGCTACCCGGGAAAATGGAAAAAAAAGATTATTTAAAAAACATATTGAAAATTTTTTCAGGACTGCCAGCAGGTGTTAATTCTGAAAATTGTCCCGTGGCTTGAAAAGGCTGGGCACTGCATGATAAATTATTGATTCCGATGTTGTTTCTTCATGTTTCCTGAGTAAAGTAACACATTTAACGTTACTGATCATATGCTTTGAACTGTGTTACCTGCAAATTGGGAGTGCTTTATAATTTCATTGTGGTACCAAACTTCTTGCATCTTGTAAATTTCGCATAAATATTAAAAGTAGTAAAAAACAATTCTCCGGAAGTAGGTATTACGATTAAGGTAATCTTATCACGTGTTCTGCAGCAGTTCACCCCAGTAAACCCTGTATATGTATATCGATAAAGATGACGAGCCAAAACCGTTGATTTATTTGAACTTTATTTGCCCAATTGATAGGAACATATACAAACGATACTTACGGCATGTAGGCATGTAGATACGACGACGGCCCAATCGGACCAGACAGTATGACGCCAAGCAGTCTCGTCGACTCGATCGCTCGCTCGTTACCGCTTATGTACTGCGCACCTTAAATGGACGGACGTATAGAGCGTTTATAGAGTCCCGGTAACTACGCGTGGGAAGGATGGAAGAACAACGGCGGAAGGAGGTGGTGGCGGAGGGGACCAACAGCAGGGAATAAAGCAAAACAACTCTCGGAAAAACACAGCCGACGCATTCCGATGGAAAGTTTCCTTTATGTGCACAGGTTCTATGTGTGTTCCTCCTCTGCCCAATCCATTGCCCGTGCCTTTGCCACTTCACAGCTTGTTAGTGTGCCCCTTTATGGGAAAGAGCCCATCAGGCCATCATCATCATCACCGGCGTCGTCGTCGTAGTCGTTCTCGATGTTCGATGCTCAAATCGAACGCTCGATGGTCAGACTCAGCGCGGGATCGGAGGTGATCCGGTCGATAATAAATTATCACTGAAATTTATGGATCTGCTGCCTCGATCCAATGGGGTGCCGTTGTTGTTGGGTTTCTTTCTAACCTCTCGTTGCACGGTCGTCGCCGGTGAGTGCCTTCCAAATGGTTTTCAGTTTCCTTAAATTCTCAACTGGCCTCATTTAAATAGGAGCGCGTGGGAGGCAGAGCGGGGTTATAGTGCTTTTTTTTCTTACCTCTATTTTTGCCTTGTAGCATATCAAGGTGTAACGAAAGGTTAAAACATCACGGAGAAATTCTTTTTGTCAAGAGCACCAGATGGCTGTCAATCACATCAGTTTGGCCTATGGAGGGGAAGGGGGGTGCAATATACCCTAGCTAAGCAAACACTGCTTTATTGTCTTATTTGTAACGCTATTCATGGGTATTTTTACATTATGCATCAGTTAAACAAGATAGCTAGTTGATGCCATTCAAAAATTGTCAAAAATCTCAATCATATTGATAATATTCACATTTCAAAAAAGTGGTGATATTCTGTTGCCGGAAAACTCATAAGGCAAAAAGCCTTTTAGCTGGCAGCTCCTAGGGAACAAAGCACCACGCGTCGGCGAATCAGCATTCTGGTATGGATAGTGCTTGGAGATGCAAGTACATTGTAGGTTAGTGCCACTAGGGCGTTTTTCCTCGCCAAAATGTTAGATGTTTCTTCAAAATGTGGAAATTTTCGGTTTTCCGGACCTTCCCATACACTATTTGAAATTTCTTTCTTCAGACCTTATCACGATACCCGAATCATGGTCCAATAAACTGTTTCTGTGGCATCGGCTTTTACGTGAAAATGTTCTTTTTGCTCCATATAACGTAAACTCGCTTTCGTCCATGCTGTATTTGTTTTCCTATTTTTAAATTGCGTGATAGACCACCAACAAACCGTTTGACCCTATTAGAAGGCTCTAACTTACCGTACGTGAATTGATTCAACTGCTTAATTTTTTTCTTCTCTCATTCATATGTGATGTGATATGGTGGTGATTGAATCGACGCACGGCAAAGTAACAAACAGGGCAGCGCAAACGAGACTCTCCACGACGTGTAGTGGAACCCGATCTTGATCTCGAAAACGGTTCGAAGCCGGTTTCGTTCAATGGAAACGCACGTGGGTTGAATAGCAGAAACTCCAGCGCTACGGTAATGTGCTCGCTGGCTCCAGATGGTCTGGCGTGGTTGAGAATTGCCGTTTGCCAGGTTTGTTTCATTTGGTCTATTAGATGGAATATTATCGTGTATTTCGAGTGTTTATCGGCGATCTTTACTTGCGTACCGAAAACTGGATTTGCAAGTGGAATTCCAGATCGGTAGAGTAGTTCTGTATAATGAGAAAGTTATTGCAGGTCGGTTGCTGACATGAAACGAGGACATGTTCGGATATCGTAATTCGGATCACTCATCACGTTCTTGTTTCGAAACCAATTACGCCGACCAACTTAATTGATTTATGATAATCAAATTACATTAATGAAACTTCCGACTATCTCTTTGTTTTTAATCTGAAAGTGTATCTACGCAATTATTTATGTTTGAAGATAGAAAAAAATCTCTAAACTGACCTTAACTTCAATTTATCTTCCGAGCAAGCATACTTATAATTATTGTGTATTGTCTATATTTAAGAGACTGGCTCACCTCCTTAAGGATACTGATGAAATGATCTCTCCTTTCAGTAAATGTTTCCATAGAGAAGACTTTCTTTAACTGCATTGAACGTTAATTGAACTCGAACACCAAGTACACCAAACATTTGGTGATGGACATTTATTTTTTTCCATATTCAGTAATTTTAATTTATAAAATTTCGTAAGAGTTGACATACACCCATCCGATGATTGATAGATATTCCAACATATTTGTGTAAGAAACTACCGAAACCTGTATAAGAATTGGGCATATGCAAAAATGCTATATTGTTATACAAATATTGTACAATTTTCCAAGCTTTTCCTACAATATTTGTATGTGAGCTTACATTTTTGCATAAGATTGTAACGATTTTTAATTCCTTTTTCCTTGTTTTCTGCCGATAAAAGTTTATTTTTCATATGGTAGAGTTTTTATCGTGGGGGCCGAAATCCGCCACCTCATGAAGTATCAATTAACTAAATGAGTTTTAAGGTAAATAATTTGAAAAAAATATCTGATCCTGTTCATATACTTCACCGTAAGATTTTTGGCCATTGAAATAAAAAAAGTAGGCTTTGAAATTTGAACAACACAAATTAAAAACAAGTCGTCGGCTAGCAAAAACGGTGTTCAGGAGCCTTTTTTGCTTGTCGTTGAGGTGAACAAGTACCAAAACTGTCTGTGTTTAAATTGAATACCGCATTGAATACTGTTGGATCATTGAAATGAAAATCAAAAGGATTACTTCTCAAGATGCGTATTGAACTACTTACAGTTCGGGGTCTTGCGAGCAAAGACGTAGGATCACCAAACCGGAGAAGGTGAGTTTGATTTAAAGTCCGGTCTAGGATGTTTTCGGGTGGGAAATATTCTGGATTCCCTGGGCATAGTGTATCCATTGTACTTGCCACACAAGATATATATACCAGATATATGAGAAATTCCAGTACTGGTCTCGACTTCCCTGGGCATAAAAGTATCATCGTGTTAGCCTCATGATATACGAATGCAAAAATGGTAATTTGGCTTAGAAACCTCGCAGTTAATAACTGTGGAAGTGCTTAATGAACACTAAGCTGCGAGGCGGCTCTGTCCCAGTGTGGGGATGTAATGCCAATAAGAAGAAGAAGAAGGGTACTATGACTGCAGATGAATTGATGAACGTTTTTGATGGTAACAATGTTCTAGGAAGATGAAGCAGAACTATAAACGAATTCACCCGTCACAAAAATATTTGTAATCAAAACCGTTTGAGGCACCATTCTAATGCTATTGCTTGATCATGACTTTAAACTACCGGGAAAATCTATTACTTATATTTTAATTCCATGGATTTCCAACTGAATAGTCGTATCTAAATTTATCATTGATGTGGAAAGTGAATATTTTGAGCAATTTCATAATTGTGTGACATCGAAAACGATTTAAAAAAATTAATTAAAGCCAAAATCTGCCATTTTCATTTGCCCTTGACTTTTAACATGCATGGGGATATTTGAACAACATTTTCAATAAAGTTATTTTAATTGTTTTTAGATGGTTGTCTAGTGAAAAATAACTTCGTCATTCATATATCATATGGATCTGAATCAGATGCAGTTTGATTTCGTTGTTAAAAAGTTTTGTACAGTTATTTACCAACTATGTATGTATTTTACATTCTGAAAATTATCTCCCGCAAGAAGAAGAGCAATGGCTATAACTATGCGATATTCTTCCATTTACACTGTAAATAATCTATTTATTCTACAATAGGTCAACAGGATTTGACTTGTGTTTTGTTATTTTCAAACTTCGCATCAGATTTTTAGATAAATAAACTGCTTAACACATAAATTGGCTATTTTGTTCTGTTATAATTTAAAAACACTGCACATCGCCTGAATAGAAACGTTTCTTTTGAAGTATTGATTTATGTAATAATTTGTGTTCTAAAAAGAGAAATATTCAAGGGCGTAGCCAAGGGGGGGCAGGAAGGGGGGGGGCGTTGCCCCCCCTTAATTGTGGAAAGATTGAACGGGTACTGAAATGAATTCCCTCAAACATGTGCTTTTTACGATCCAATCATATACAGAAATAGGTGGTTGAAATTCAAAAGATTTCCAAAAATTATTAGGGCATCCAGGATCCATAATATATGAAAGTTCAAAACAACTCGAAACATTTCGGGCTCAAAAATTCTCCTTGAAATCCTTCTAGAAGCTCCCCTGGGAACTTCTGAATTCCTCCGGAAAGTTATCCACAAATTCCTCTGAAAATCGTTCGAAAATCCTTCTCATGTAATTGTACAGGGGTTAGACAAAAAGGTTAAGATAGGCAAAATTTTGTCGAAGTTCAAATCAGCATAACTTTGCGTAAAATGATCCGATTTCGATGAAAATGGGACCTTCGGACGCGGAAACTCTTCTAGTATATTGTCCTCATGCAAAACCTCAGATTGGCCCTTGGCCACCGGAGATGTTCCGGGTTTTCCGAGGATATGTTAAAAATGCATTTTTTTCTTCTGCTTGTCGTTTTATATGATGTTTACTGCCATCATGTTTAACACTCTCCCTGGTAACTAGAACTAATATGCTGACCAATGCTGGCTGCAGATCAAAAATTCGTTTGGTATACGCAAAGATATGGCCATTTTCGTAAAATCGGTACGGGATTGGCCATACAACCTGAACAGATGTCACTTTCGCAGAACACCCGAAACCTGTTACAAATTGGCCAGAGAGTCATACAGTTACCATAATGTATCTTTAATAAAGATCCTATATTCATTGGCTTGGGAAAACATGAATTTTGACACCCATATACGCATAGTTCCAGACGGTTCCAAAATCGGCCCCTCCTGGAAGGCCCTTGGAACCTGCTATAAGGGTGGCAGTGGACACTATCATTCTGGAAATGTTTCTGTAATCATCGTCTCGCAAAGCCATGAAGATAGATACCCATATTTGCATTATTCCGATCTGTTATCAATTCATTATGTTCCCGGAACCGTTTTTACGGAAATGGCCATATCTCTGCGTAGTTTTGATGGATTCTCGATCTACAGCCACCATTGGCCGGCATATTAGTTCTAGTTTTTGGAGAAAGTATAAAACATGATGAAAGTAAACGTCACATAAAATAACAAGCAGTGGAAAAAATGCATCTTGAACATACCTTTGGAAAACCCGGAACATCTACGGTGGACAAGGACCAATCCTAGGTTTTGCAGGGGGACAGTATACTGGAAAAGCGTCCGGATCTGATGGTCCTGATTTTATCAAAATCGGATCATTCTACGCAAAGTTATGATGATTTGAATTTCGACATAATTTTACCTATCTCAACCTTTTTGTCTAACCCCTGTAATTTCTCCTTATCTAGAAACCCCCCACTAATTGTTTTTAGGAAATTCACGAGGAAATTCCTTGAAGATATCTTTTCTTCTCTCCAAGATTTACTTCTAGATATTTCTTCGGATATTCTCTCTTCAGGAATAATCCGGCATTTCCTTCAGGCATGCATTCGAGAGTTCCGTCAAGAATATATACGGAATTTCTTCCCAAAATTCTACCAGAAGTTTCTTCAATAATTTATGACGGAAATCCTTCGATTTAGCTCCATAATTTCACTTGTAAATCTATAAGAAATTCCTTCGGAAATTCTTCTAGGAACTTCTCCGGGCATTCCTCTCGGAACTCTTCCTTTAATTCCTCCGAGATTACTTCCAGGAAATTTTCCGGGAATACCTCCAAACATTCAATAGCGAAATCATCTAGCAATCCAATCTGGAATTCTTTTCGCAATTACTTCAGAATATCCTTAAAAAAAATCCTCTAGATATATCTCATGAATTTCTCCTGGAATTCGTCCAAGTATTTCCCCAGAAATTCTTACAGGTATTTTTTCGGGAGTTTCTTCAGGTACTTCTCCAGGAATTCCTTCAGGAATTTCTCCGGAAGATTTTTCGCGGAAGTGTACTAGAATTCCTTTCGGATTTCATCTAGGAATTTCTGCATTAATTCCACCTGGTATTTTTCTGGGAATTCCTTCAGATATTTTTTTCGGAAATTCTTTTAGGAACTTCTGTAAGAATTATTTCAGGACTTCCATGTGGGAATTCCTCCGGAAGTGCTTGTGGGAGCTCCTCCGGGAGCTCTTCCAGGAGTTTTTACAAGAAATTCTCCGGTAATACCTCCAGGAACTTTACAGGGAATTCCTGGACGATATTTGGCAGGAATTTCACGGGAAATGGGATTTCGGAAGTTCCTTCAGAAATATTTTTTCTCTTCCTCTAGGGTATTCCACCGTATGTTCCTCAAAGTTCCACCAGTAGTTCCTTCGGGAATTCAATCAGGATTTCTTCCAGGAATTCATTTAGCATTTCTTTAGGCATTTATCTACAAATTCCTCCAGAAGTTCCTCGGAGAATTTCTCTGGGAGTTCTTACGAGAATTCCTCCGGGAGGTTCTTTTAAGAATTCTTCCAGGAGTTCCTCCTGGAATTCTTACGGAAGTTCCTTTGGGAGTTCATCCTAGAATTCTTACGAGAGTTCCTCAAGGATTTCCTCCGGAAATTCTTCCTGTAGTTCTTCAATAAATTCCTCCAGAAGTTCCACTGCCGGTGGAACCCGTGTGCACCCGTGTCATTTGTTTAGTTCATGTCTTTCTGCTGCATTTACATATACTGAAAAGAAATTAAGTAGTCGTTGTTTTAAATTTCTTAGATATTTCTCTAACTTAATGTGAGGCCTCTTTAGATTGAGGTACTCCTATTTATACTTACTTGATACTTGATGGGCTACAGCTCTTCGATGAACCTACGCCGAATGGAGTATCCTTCTCCACTGGACTCGATCATGGGCCTATCGCTTCCAGCCGCCCTGAACATTGAGCGCCCTCAGGTCTTCTTCAACTGCAAAATGCCATCGTGTACGTGGCCTCTTCCGGGTTCTCTACTAAATATTATCTTCGC
Source organism: Armigeres subalbatus (assembly GCF_024139115.2). Classification (NCBI taxonomy): domain Eukaryota; kingdom Metazoa; phylum Arthropoda; class Insecta; order Diptera; family Culicidae; genus Armigeres; species Armigeres subalbatus. The sequence goes on along the minus strand of NC_085141.1, from coordinate 368,721,362 downwards.
TTGACGTTCTTCCGGCACACGAACAACGTGACCAGCCCACCGTAGTCTGCCGTGTTGTATAAGCTTAATAATATCCAGCCCTTTATACACCTGGCACAACTCGTGATTTATGCGACGCCGACAGATACCGTTCTCCTATTTACCGCCGAGTATTGTTCGCAGCACCTTACGCTGAAACACTCCGAAAGCTCTCCGATCAGCCTCCTTTAACGTCCATGTTTCATGGCCGCATAAAGCCACCGGAAGAATCAGAGTAGTATACAGCGCGAGTTTTGTTTTCGTTTGCAGACTACGGGACTTAAGTTGGTTACGAAGTTCGTAATAAGCACTATTTGCAGCTGCAATACGACTTTTCACCTCGCGGGTAACATCATTATCGCACGTCACTAATGTTCTAAGATACACAAATTCTTCCACCACTTCAAATGTTTCACCATCCAGCACCATTTCACTACCACCACCACTAATGAACCCACGTTGATTTCCAGCGACCATGTACTTTTTGCTGGAATTGATCGTGAGTCCAATCCTCGCTGTCTCCCTCTTAAAAGGTCTAAAAGCCTCTTCCACGGCACGGCGATCAATCCCGATAATATTGATATCGTCCGCAAATCCCAGGAGCACATGCGATCTTGTGATAATGGTACCGCTTCTTTGCACACCAGCTCTCCCAATTGCTCCCTCGAACGCTATATTTAAAAGTAGATTTGGGAATGCATCACCCTGCTTTACTCCATCTAAGGTAACAAATGACGTCGATATTTCATCCGCAACCCTTACACCTGATTTCGATCCGTCCAACGTTATACGAATCTGCCGTATCAGTTTCGCCGGAAAACCATGTTCAAGCTTAATTTGCCATAATTCATTCCGTTTCACTGAATCGTACGCCGCCTTGAAATCAATAAACAGATGATGTCTCTGCAAGTTGTACTCCCGGAATTTATCAAGGATATGTCTCAGGGTAAACATTTGATCCGTCGTTGATCGGCCCTCATGAAAACCTGCTTGAAATTCGCCGACGAAGGACTCTTCAAGCGGTTTCAATCTGTTGAACAGAATACGGGTGGGTTCATATATTTTGACCAAATTTAACTCCGTTAGCTCGGTACCACTCCAGCACGTTTCTAGCGTAGGGGCAGGACGCCAGATCAGGCCAAAACAGAGTTAATACTTTGTGTTTTCTTATGAATGGTAAAATACGCTTCTTGAAGCACTCTTCGGTGTAAATCGTACCGTTGATTGTTCCGGAAATAGTGAAGGGAGCGCTTACTTCACCACATCCGCAAATCATCTGCCTTCTTTGCAAATTTTGAAAACTTTTTTGTTCGGACATCGTCCGGAATATCTAACTTAGACTTCGCAACGAAATATTCTTGGCCAGGAAGTTGACGGAAGTCAGCCTTGACGTAGGTTTCATCATCCATCATCATCATCCAATGCAACACGATTTGGTGAACAATTTCATGTAAAATTTCCGGGCGCGAGTTTCTGCACTGGTGTTTCGCTTTTGATCTCAGTTTGGGGTTTTTTGCATCTTGTAAACATATAACCTAGCACGCTTCATGGTTTTCTGCACAAAACCAACCGACACCTTGGACTTTTTAGCGACATCTCAAATGGACACGTTTTGGAACTTCTTGAGCTGTTGAACCACTCCGAGTCATTTTACTGTCCATTGGACCATTCACTTCCCTCATTTGAACACTCAGACGCTCCTTAAAGGTTCTCATTACACGAGATACAGTTGAATTTGCAATCCCAAGCTTGTTAGCGATCGATCGGTGGGACACCTCCGGATTTTGATGGTAGATGCACAATTTTTTTTCCCTGGCAATCTCTTCTTCCGACAACATGATCGTAACCACTGTATGTATAACTATGAAACTCTGCAGATGTAAACAATACACTATGAATAAGATTTGCTCAAATTTTCAGGTTTTTTACTCAAACGGTTCAAAAGTTACAGAAGATTTTCAGTGTGCCATTTTTATCGAATACACTTTTTATACTCTGGTTTACGAGGTGAACACGCTCCTCAGCATCGCGGAGTTGGTTTCCTACTAGGCGCTCAGGCACACTCTGCGCGCATGAAGTGGGAACCTATAAGTGAAAGGATAATCGTTGCCAGATTTAAAACACGGGTCCGAAACCTTATTATAATCCAATGTTATGCGCCAACCGATGCTGCCGATCTGCAAGACAAAGAGAACTTCTACAGTCAACTCAATGCCGTCGTAGATAGAATACCGAAGGGTGATATCAAGATCTGTTTGGGCGACTTCAATGCGAAGATCGGATCCGACAACTCGAACCATGAGCGCATTATGGGACGCCATGGTCTCGGAGAAATGAGCAAAAACGGAGAGCTGTTCGCAGAATTTTGTGGTAATAACGACATGGTGATCGGGGGATCGGTCTTCCCTCATCGACCGGTTCACAAGGTCACGTGGGTCTCCCATGACGGCTTTACAGAAAATCAAATCGACCACATCTGCATCAGCCCAAAATGGAAACGGAGCCTTCTTGATGTACGGAATAAACGTAGTGCCGATATCGCATCTGATCATCACCTCCTCATCGGCGAAATACGCCTGCGCATTGCGCGGATTCGTCGGCAGAAGGAAAGAGTTGGACGACGATTCAACACACGCCGACTGGAAGATGCCACGGTGAAACGGTCCTTCGTTGAAGAACTGGAGGCGCGTGCTGCAGATATTCCGGAAAGTGGCAGCGTGGAAGACCATTCATTTTCATTTCATTTATTTAGTCTACATCTATACAGATAACACTGAATCAACAATTTGACGCCACAATACACGGTTCGAGGCCGCATCTCTCCATCCTCGAATACGCCCCACGCTCGCCAAGTCGTTCTGCACCTGGTCTGCCCATCTCGCTCGCTGCGCTCCACGTCGTCTCGTACCTGCCGGATCGGAAGCGAACACCATCTTTGCAGGGTTGCTGTCCGGCATTCTTGCAACATGCCCTGCCCATCGTACCCTTCCGGCTTTAGCTACCTTCTGGATACTGGGTTCGCCGTAGAGCTGGGCGAGCTCATGGTTCATTCTTCGCCGCCACACACCGTCTTCTTGTACACCGCCAAAGATGGTCCTAAGCACCCGTCTCTCGAATACTCCGAGTGCTTGCAAGTCCTCCTCGAGCATTGTCCATGTTTCATGTCCGTAGAGGACTACCGGTCTTATTAACGTCTTGTACATGACACATTTGGTGCGGTGGCGAATCTTTTTCGACCGCAGTTTCTTCTGGAGCCCGTAGTAGGCCCGACTTCCACAGATGATGCGCCTTCGTATTTCACGACTAACGTTGTTGTCAGCCGTTAGCAAGGATCCGAGGTAGACGAATTCCTCGACCACCTCGAAGGTATCCCCGTCTATCGTAACACTGCTTCCCAGGCGGACCCTGTCGCGCTCGGTTCCACCCACAAGCATGTACTTTGTCTTTGACGCATTCACCACCAGTCCAAGTTTTGTTGCTTCACGTTTCAGGCGGGTGTACAGTTCTGCCACCTTTGCAAATGTTCGGCCGACAATGTCCATGTCATCCGCGAAGCAAATAAATTGACTGGATCTGTTGAAAATCGTTCCCCGGCTGTTACACCCGGCTCTCCGCATGACACCTTCTAGCGCAATGTTGAACAACAGGCACGAAAGTCCATCACCTTGTCTTAGTCCCCGGCGCGATTCGAACGAACTGGAGTGTTCGCCCGAGATCTTCACACAGTTTTGCACACCATCCACCGTTGCTTTGATCAGTCTGGTAAGCTTTCCAGGAAGCTATTCTCGTCCATAATTTTCCATAGCTCTACGCGGTCTATACTGTCGTATGCCGCCTTGAAATCAACGAACAGATGGTGCGTTGGGACCTGGTATTCACGGCATTTTTGAAGGATTTGCCGTACAGTAAAGATCTGGTCCGTTGTCGAGCGGCCGTCAACGAAGCCGGCTTGATAACTTCCCACGAACTCGTTCACTAATGGTGACAGACGACGGAAGATGATCTGGGATATCACTTTGTAGGCGGCATTAAGGATGGTGATCGCTCGAAAGTTCTCACACTCCAGTTTGTCACCTTTCTTGTAGATGGGGCATATAACCCCTTCCTTCTACTCCTCCGGTAGCTGTTCGTTTTCCCAGATTCTGACTATCAGTTTGTGCAGGCAAGTGGCCAGCTTTTCCGGGCCCATCTTGATGAGCTCAGCTCCGATACCATCCTTACCAGCTGCTTTATTGGTCTTTAGCTGTTGAATGGCATCATTAACTTCCCTCAAGGTGGGGGCTGGTTGGCTTCCATCGTCCGCTGAACTGACGTAGTCATATCCTCCGCTGCCTTGACTTTCATTGCCTGTACTCTCAGCGCCATTCAGATGTTCCTCGTAGTGCTGCTTCCACCTTTCGATCACCACACGTTCGTCCGTCAAGATGCTCCCATCCTTATCCCGGCACATTTCGGCTCGCGGCACGAAGCCTTTGCGGGATGCGTTGAGCTTCTGATAGAACTTGCGTGTATCTTGAGAACGGCACAGCTGTTCCATCTCCTCGCACTCCGCTTCTTCCAGGCGGCGTTTCTTCTCCTGAAAAAGGCGGGTCTGCTGTCTCCGCTTCCGTCTATAACGTTCCACGTTCTGTCGGGTACCTTGCTGCAGCGCGACCGCCCGCGCTGCGTCCTTCTCCTCCAGAATCTGTCTGCACTCTTCGTCGAACCAATCGTTCCGTCGACTTCGACCCATATACCCGACGTTGTTCTCCGCTGCGTCGTTAATGGCTGCTTTGACTGTATTCCAGCAGTCCTCAAGAGGGGCCCCATCGAGCTCACCCTCTTCCGGCAACGCTGCCTCGAGATGCTGCGCGTATGCAGTGGCGACATCAGGTTGCTTCAGTCGCTCTAGGTCGTACCGCGGCGGTCGTCGGTACCGAACATTGTTGATGACGGATAGTTTTGGGCGCAGTTTAACCATCACCAGATAGTGGTCAGAGTCGATGTTAGCGCCACGATAAGTCCTGACGTCGATAATGTCGGAGAAGTGCCGTCCATCAATCAGAACGTGGTCGATTTGTGATTCTGTCTGCAGTGGCGATCTCCAGGTGTACCGATACGGGAGGCTGTGTTGGAAGTAGGTGCTGCGAATGGCCATATTCTTGGAGGCGGCGAAATCAATTAGTCGTAGGCCGTTTTCGTTCGTCAGCCGGTGAGCGCTGAACTTTCCAATAGTCGGTCTAAACTCCTCCTCTTGGCCAACCTGAGCGTTCAAATCTCCTATGATGATTTTGACGTCGTGGCTTGGGCAGCTGTCGTACTCACGTTCCAGCTGCGCGTAGAATGCGTCCTTATCATCATCAGTGCTTCCGGAGTGTGGGCTATGGACGTTGATTATGCTGAAGTTGATGAACCGGCCTTTGATCCTCAACCTGCACATTCTCTCGTTGATCGGCCACCACCCGATCACGCGCCTTTGCATGTCGCCCATCACTATGAAAGCTGTTCCCAGCTCGTGTGTGCTGCCGCAGCTCTGGTAGATGGTATGATTACCTCTAAACGTTCGCACCATTGATCCCTTCCAACAAACCTCCTGCAGCGCTACGATGCCGAATCCACGGTCCTTGAGCACATCGGCGAGTATGCGTGTGCTCCCGATGAAGTTGAGAGATTTGCAGTTCCACGAACCGAGTTTCCATTCGCTAGTCCCTTTTCGTCGCAGTGGTCTTCGCCGATGGTTCCGGTCCGTACTCTCTTGTTGATTGTTCGTTGCTTATGATTTTTTAAAGGCTGGCTTGCAGGGCCTGACACCAAACCCCGTGGAAGACCAATGAACCGCAATCAAGAATGCCTTCATCGCCACCAACGAGAACAATCTGGGTGAACTGCGCACCCAGAGAAAACAATGTATCACCGATGAGACCTGGATGAAGATAGAGGAGCGAAGAGAAGCCAAAGCCGCGATAGAGCGATCAAAAACCAGAGGAGCCAAAGTCCTAGCCCTTCAACGATACTCGGCTCTTGAGAAGGAAGTAAAACGCTCATGTCGACGGGATAAGCGAGCGTTGGCCGACGAAGGAGAGCGAGTCGCCGCAACCGGGGACATTCGCATCCTCTACGATATCTCAAAACGCTTAAGCGGGGCGAAGATGAATGCAACGATGCCTGTGAAAGACGCGAATGATCAGTTATTGACCGACCCAACTGACCAGTTGAAACGCTGGTTCGAGCACTTCGAACAACTTTTTCAAGTGCCAGCCAGGCCATCACCACCTCGGCATGATCTGCCTAGGATCCGACGTATAACACGCGTCAATACCGAAGCTCCATCACTGCTAGAGATTCAAACAGGTATCCAAAGCATGAAATCGAATAAAGCCCCAGGGGTCGACCGCATATCAGCAGAGATGCCCAAAGCTGACCCCATGACATCCGCACAACTACTGGATCGTTTATTTCGTAATATCTGGGACACCGCAACTTTCCCGGTCGACTGGATGCAAGGTATCTTAGTGAAGGTACCCAAAAAGGGTGACCTGACTGTATGCGATAACTGGCGAGCCGTTATGTTGCTGTGTACCGTTCTCAAAGTTCTGTGCAAAATTATCCTAGCCCGGATTCAGGAGAAGATCGATGCGACTCTCCGGCGGCAGCAAGCCGGATTCCGTGGCGGAAGATCCTGTGTGGACCATATTGTCACGCTCCGCATCATTCTGGAGCAGGTCAACGAATTCCAAGAGTCCCTTTACTTGGTATTCATTGACTACGAAACAGCGTTCGACCGTCTTGATCACGAGAATATGTGGCGCGTCCTGAGACGGAAGGGGGTTCCTGAGAAAATCATCGGCCTCATCGAAGCACAGTACGAGGCCTTTTCTTGTAGACTGCTGCACAATGGGGTTCTATCCGACCCTATCGGGGTCGTAGCTGGTGTGAGGCAAGGATGTATTCTATCACCGTTACTGTTCCTCATCGTAATCGACGAGATTCTGGTAGATGCGATTGATCGTAAATCAAACTGTGGGCTGTTATGGCAGCCTATAACCATGGAGCACCTAAATGACTTCGAATTGGCGCATGATGATGCACTCCTCGCGCAACGGCGCTCTGATATGCAGAGTAAGCTCAACGACTTTGCCGCGCGCTCCTCTTCGTCATCAACGTCAACAAAACCAAATCGTTGGATGTAAACACACCCCTTCCAGTTTCACAGAAGCCGGGCAACCAGTGGAGAATGTTGAAAGCTTCCAATATATTGGTAGCCAAATGGCGTCAGACGGCGGTACCAAGATCGACATAGGCGCACGGATCAAGAAAGCAAGGGCTGCCTTTGCGAGTTTAAGAAACATCTGGAAAAACAGACAGGACGCTTCGTGGTCGTGCGGTTAGCGATGTCAATCATCTAGACGCATGTGCTGTGGAGTGTGGGTTCGATTCCCGCCCCGGTAAGGAGAAAACTTTTCGTAAAGCGAAAAATTCTCCACTGGTCCACTGGGTGTTCTGTGAATGTCCTGTCCGTTGTCTCATGCTAGATGTTAAGTGTTCAGTCTGTGCGACCTCTGGTCGAAGACGGTGATTCTGCCTGAACGTGAACGCACCAAAATACGAATTTTCAACTCTAACATGAAATCTGTGCTGTTATACGCTAGCGAAAGATGGTGTGTATCAGTGGAGAACACTCAACGGCTGCAGGTGTTCAAAATCGGGATCGAAAGTGGGGCTGGGTCGGCCACACTATACGTAGGGGCGGAAACGAAATGTGTAAATAAGCATTAGACTGGAACCCAGCGGGACATCGCAGCAGAGGCAGACCCAGAGGCTCATGGTGGCGAAGCCTCAATAAAGAAATAAAAGAATTCGACCGAAATCTAACCTGGCAACAGGTTAAAGCGATAGCCGGACAACGCTCAGGATGGAGATCTTTCTAGTCGACCCTTTGCACCACCGGAGGTGTACAGGAACCATGAGTAAATAAGTAAGTAAGAACTTTCTTTGTGGGTTCACACCCGCTAATACAGGGACTGCCCCCCTAGCAAGGAAGGCAGCTGTCGAGACTCTTTCGCCTTCATCGGTATACCTATAACGATCGACAGCCACCGTGCACAGCCACCGTTATCTCCCCATCGCAACGTCTTTATCAGCGTGCGTGATAAGGAAAGCAGATAGTAGATTGTCGGAGTTTAACCGATCTGACGAACTACCTTAACGATCATCGTTGGAAGAAGGTCTCTTCGTTATCTTCCCAAGAGAACGTCGGCAGTCGCAAATAGATCACGTCCAGTATATACACGGTCGAGTGTTTTTAATGTGTTATAGATTAGGAGTAGATTATATTTAAATAAAGTTTGTTCATTAATTTTATAAAATAATGCAGGTGTAGCTGTTTCAATAAAGTAAGGTGTTTAAATGGGTATTATTTAGTGTTTGTGTGATAATTCAAGGAAAACTATGGTGCCACTTCGAAACGTTCAGAAGAAAAATTGTGCCATAATATAAGAAACCCATCGACTGTATGAACGCACGTTTCTCTTTCCACCTCTAACTTCGATACTCGGTTGATTGCCCCTTGCTCAGCAGCTATTGAAGGAATTTTGGATCAGGTACTTCGAACCGGATTCTGGGACCATCTACGGAACTCGTTTAAACCGTCGAACTCGTTCAAACTGGGTCGACAAGCTTCAATTGTATTAGTGCTAGAAACCGCCATCGTGAACCAGCAACTATTGCATTCGGGGACAATGCTTGCCGTTTGACTTTGTTGGCGTTGCTTGGCTGGCACGCCGTTGGACTGAGAAGCTCCAAATTGCATGGTCATCTTCGATACTGGACTTTAACTGAATTTGTATACAGGGAGGCCTTGCGGCTAATTCAGATTTGGGATGATAAAGCAACGATCTATACGTATTTCGTTGAGCAATGGAAGTTGCTCATCAAGTCTTCTCCACAGCTCACCCCCCGTCGAAGAAAGGCTCCCTGGACTCTCAACCCAGCCGTTGATTGTTTTCATCGCTTAGCGTCCAGATCAGCTGTCGTTTTGAAAATTTGGTATTGAATTCATCACCAGGAGACTAAGGGTGTCACTTAGGTTCTGCCGAAAGATCGGAATACTTTGAACCCAGCCAAGTACAGACCGATAACGTGTCTTTCGACTTCGAGTGTGTACAAAGTGCTGTCATTGTTAAAAGCGAGGAGGCTGCAGAACCTTTGCGACGTCAACAACCTGATGACCGAGTTGTCGACGCAACACTCGGGGCTGCAAGGTTCAGGTTATCATTGATGCAGTCATTATTGGGCATGCCACTCACAAGCAAAGAGACCTGAGCATGTCGTATGTCGACTACAACGAGGCGTACGACTCAGTAACTACTACTTAAGGTATAGACGGTAACGTCATCAGGCTTTGGGAATGTGAATGATATTATAACACGTGACCATTCGAATTTTGAAAATATCCCATGTATGGTGTTTTGATATGATTCATCTTGAGTCCGTATTTTATTGACGTTGTGGATCTTGCGAAATATTCTTTTTAAATATTTATACAAGACGAAACTTCGTAAAGTGCAACAAATTTATTGGTTTTTTGATCAGTTTTAATCTGTTGTAATTTTAAATTTTACATAAATCACAAAAAAAAATTATATTTATCATGGACCTGAGTTTTTAGGATGACCCAGTCGAAATCAGAGTTCAAATTAAAAACTTTCTGCAACAACCGCTTATTGAGGTCCAGATTTTCTCCGCTAAACCGCCATGCGCACAAACCAATGCCAATGATTGAGACAAAGGCCGCATGGTTTCGGATTTTTTACTGCGCCTGTGTGATGTTATCCCTGATTCGAGCCTTTGGTGCGCACCAAGCCGAGAAAGTCGAGAGCAACATAACTGTAACATTACACTTGAATACATCCAACAACATATAACCGATGGATACGAGGGTTTAGAGAGAAAGGTGAAGGGACGAACGAGTCGATAGCTTGAAAGGTTTTTGGTGCACTCAAATGTTCAAACTGTGTGTGCGGGGTGCATGGAGGAGGATGCGGGAAGGCACTGGCTGCCGCCAGCAAGTCTGTCCGGTCCGATTCGAATCCGAAATCTGCACCTCGCTCGAATGTCTATGCGGGAGGGAGCAGGATGAAACAGGAAAAGGGAGGAGATTGGAAGAACCAGAGGCAGACGAACGCAAACGCCAAGCCCGAAGCGAATGCCGGGCTGGGCCAAGCCAGTCGGTCGGTTGTAAAAGGAAGCGACGTCCATAATAAGAAAGAGGTGCCAGCAGAGGGAGGGTGGCAGGTACAAGGCGCAGAGGAGGGCGCAATCGAACGAACAAGGCGAAGAATAAGAAGCAGAATACCATAAGTTTTGAACTCGGTCCGATTTGGTCGGTCGCTCGAAGGATGTATGCGTTGCGCATAAAAACATAAATTTAAAGCGAGAAATCGAGAAAACACATAACGACCCGAACGACCGGCAGCGTGATCGGTGGATGGGGGAGGGCCACAGGGAACGTGGTGGCAAGTGGACGGGCCACGTCAGAGGTTCAGAAGGCAAAGAAATTAAAATCGTAGAGATGGAGACTCGCTGGCTGGCACGGTCGGTCGGGCCATTTGCACAGTGAGCGAATGCCATCGAATGGGGTCCAAAACAGGAGGGCGATCGGTGGAGGGATCCAAGTGTGCCACTTCACAACAACTGCGACGGAGTAGGCACTTTGCGCACACTCATTCCGCCCCTTTGCGTAGAAAGGATCGTCGTTTTTGCGGGCAAATACGAGCATGAGTTGGCAATCGCACCAGAATGATCTTCTACCGAGAAGAGTTCGAAAGATCACAGGAATACCTCGATTATGTTAGAGCTTAGATTGTAGTCTTCGGAATGCTCCTACATTTAACAAATATATTCGATTGCAGTGCTCTGGAGTACGTCTCAACTTTTCGGGTACCGTATGACAAGGCCTACATTTTTCATCTCATCTCGTTTTGTTGCATGGTCCTGTCTCAGGGTAGCTAAAAATCCCCCTGAGCGATCTGTTCATATATCAGTAATGGATTTATTTTATTTTAGCTTTTTCAAATATGTATTTTTTTGGAAATTATTTCGTAATTCCTGGGCACACAAGAATCCTTATATTAGCCTCATGATATACGAATGCAAAAATGGTGACTTGGCTTAGACATCTCGCATGCGGCAATGTCCCAGTGAGGGATGTAATGTCAATTAGAAAAAGATAACAATCACATTTGTAAGTAAGGGAAGTACACAAAATCATACTCTCCAGTATATATTTAAATTTCACTAACTGAAAGTTAAAAAATTGAGTTAAACCTGTAATAAGCTGCTGTGTAGGTACCGCAAGAACAAGAAGAGTTCGAGTCCGAGCGGGAGGAAACGCAAAGAAAAGCGACTTTTGCATTTAACGAAAAACATCTCATCGAGTTTGACTTTTTCTCCCCTGCATGGTGAGACTTGCCGGGCGGCGGCAACCAACCGGCAGCATTGCGTTTGCCGCTGCAAGTGCCCTGCGCTGTAAGATGACGATATGAGCACAGCATAGCAGGTAAAAGAAGAAGCACATATGCCCGAAAAAAAACAACAAAGCGCAAAAAGGGCAAAAGGGAAGAACGAGGTGGTCGTACAGCATAAGTAACACGAGAAACGACTTTTCGAATCCAAGTTGGCGGCGGCGTGGTTGCTGTTTTTTTGTTTTGTTGATTCAACTTTTGCGGCACTGACTTCTGCTCGATGATGAGATGAGTTTGGGACTGTACTTCGGGGAAACGACGCGACCGACGTGGTAAGATCGAAGATTAGCGAGTTGAGTTTCGATCGTCCATCCGGGCCGGGTGTACCAATACTTGACTGAAAGTTTGAATTTGGGGAGGATTGAAGTATAAATATATTTGATATTTTATGTGGAAGTCGAAGTTAGCTATAGTGTTAAACAAACTTAAAATTTCAAAACTAAAACCTTGGGAGTTTCTGTTGAAACAAATTTTGGACAATTCTCTTTTATTTGGACTGGTGGGATCACGCACGAGAAGCTGACACTTATCCTCATTAAGGTTGAGCCCAACTGTCGACAAATACTCCTTCACCTTGCCAATTCCAGATGCTCTGGTTTCTCAACGATGATAATTATATCGTCAGCATAAACAAGTATTTATGGGCAAGGCTATAGAAGTACTTTGATTTAGGCGAAATATACCGCAGTCTTCCTCTACGGTTTCTAGAATTGCCTCCATAATGAGGTTGAAAACAAACGGACTCAACGGAAAACCCTGCTTGATGCCTAATCGACGGAAACTTGCCACAGAACCTGCTCCACATCGCCACGCAAGCATTCAACAACACGATTAATCAAATAATGAAGTACACCTTTCCCTATACACAAATAGTGAAACAAAAAGCTTATAAATAACATAAGTTACTTCAAATGTACCATATGTTACCTTTAAGAATAGCCGGAAGATACTTTAGGTTTACCTTGTCGAAGGCCTTCTCAACCTCTAAGGACATTACAGCCACATGTATGCCTCCATTCCACCGCTCTTGGAGTATCCATTGCACAACATAAAAATGGTCGGTTGTTGATCTTCCGGGCATGAACGCAGCTTGATGACATCCAATTTCTCCTATTGCCACTTGAAGTTTTTCAAGCAACCACATCGCATAGAGCTTATACTCAGAACTGGACAAGCAAATGCGACGATATTGCGATGTCGACGAAGGATTGATTACTTTCGGAATAGGGACAATTAAGTTATTTTTCCATGAATCGGGCAGTTGGTTCTTAGTCCATACGATTTCCAGCAATGTTTTTAGCTCGGATAATACAGAAGGATCAGCATATTTTAAAAATTCGATAGTAATGCGGTCCTGACCGCAGGCCTTACCATTCGCCAAACTGTTCAGAAGTCTACTTATGTCTCCGAGAGTAGGACCCGACGGTATAATATGAATTTAATATGATGAACTCCAACTAGTTGTAGGGATGTTTGAGAAACGGCCGATTTTCTTCGACTTCCGATACTTTTTCAAATAGGTATGCGTACGACGTATACGAGCCCCATGCGGATCTGATTAAGATATTTGAAAATCTTTTCACATTGTTTCTCCTCATCTAACCTTAGTTTCATTCTAAGCTTGGATGTGGCTTCAGTCAACTTGCCGGAAATTTTTGCTGAAGGTTTTTATATTTACATATAAGAGCAGCTAGTTTCCTATAACCACGATCAGACGATGGCTCCCTCTTCTTCTTCAAAGCCAGTCTTGCCGGCCGCTTCCGTTCACAATACTATTCCACGATAACCGATGAAATGAGATCGCAGCCTGGAAGTTCTGATTTCTGGAGCACTTCATGGTAGACTTTCTGGGTTTCTGAATGTTGCAGCACCGATGGTTCACTTAATGGGAGTGAGGAAGCTTGAAGACCTCGTATCAATTGTCGCTTGCAACTTGATGATGCAGCTTCCTTACGGTTTGGTGAGATTAACTTGGTAATCATCTTGTGTTCTGTTTTTACCATCATGGGCCTCTTAGCTTTAATATTACGAATATAATATTTGGAAAGGAAAAGAGTAATGACGTGGTCAAGCTGAGAACAAACAGTGCCGTTTGTCCAAGTCCATGTTAGAGATCGATCAGAGCGCATAAATCGGACTACCATATTGTGATGAACGAGAAAATAACGCAACTGAACTCCTGCTTCATTACTTTTATCATGGCAGCTAACTTTTCCAAGAGCACGTTTTTCGCGTTCAGTTGAGTCATTATAAGCCAAATGACTATTAAAATCTCTAACCAAAAATGACAAGCTCACGATCATCACAGCCCTCATAAAACCCTCCAAGCTGCCCTAAATAGGTTGAGTTCGGCATGTACATTGACCACCACTACGTGGTGGGAAACGAGGCCAACGGTGAACTCGACACTGACAGCTAAGCAGTACACCCCAAGAAAGGTTACGTTACTTACACGAATGTTGTGCCATTTAGAAATGATTAGAGAAATTTAAAGATTCCGCTTCTGATTTCTGCGAATACTCCCTGTTGGCCAAACATAGTTTCTGGATTCATATTTAGCTGAATCGATGTTGGCCTCTTGGAGGAAAGCGATTCCAACTCCCTCTTGATGGAGGCAATCGTCGATTTCACTTCGTTTCTTTAGCGTGCGACAACCAGACACATGCCAAGAAACTGCCTTGATACCACAATCTGGACTTACGTTTGTCAAAGGAGTAAATGCTACTCTTGGTTCTTGCTCAGTAGGAAACACAGCAGGCGATGATATATGAGTAATTACGGATGCAGCAAAATCAGATGAGGAAGCGGGAGCATCAACATTATTTTGAAGATGGGTCGGCTCACGTGTTGATAATGAAGAAATAAGAAATGGATCTTGGGAACAAACTTCCATTTGTTCGGTGTCAACGGGATCGGTAGGCATCTCTAGATGTTCGAATATTATTGCCCTTTTTGAAGAAGGGGTCATGATGGTAGAATGAATGACACTGCCGCTGAGACCACTTTCCCCACGGGTCAATGTAGATATGTATAGAAGAAGAGGTGCCCAAGCAACAACCATCGCATCGGGTGATAGATACCAAAGCGTTAATGAATAAAGCTCCCAGTGAATGATTAAATTTGTTATGATTAAATCATTCAACTCTATGATTAAATATTATGAATAATGATTTATTCGTTTTTGACAATGATTAATAATTATGATTATCGATTAAATTAATTTTTGACAATGATTAACGATTATGATTAATGAATAAAAAGTTTGGAGTGTGATTAACGATTACCATTCATGATTAATTGTTGACACAAAATGTGTATGATTAATGATTAACGATCGATATGATTAATGATTAATGATTATGAATAATCAAATTGAATAATTTGCTTAGTGATCAAGAAGCAAGTAACCTTTCTTCCAAATTGGGTATAAAAAATATATGATTATGATTAAATATTCATGAATAAAAGCGATGTATGCAATGATTAAAATTGATGGTTAATGAATAAACTCAAAATAATTATGAATATGATTAGTGATTAATGATTACATGTAAAATTCTATGATTAACGATTAGTGATTAATGATTAAATCGTATTTTTTGAATGATTATGATTAATGAATAATGATTAAAACACCCATTATTCATTAATCATGATTAAATCTATGATTAATCACTAATGCTCTGATAGATACCGTGGGCCACTGAAACCGACGTGCACAATAACCAGCATGTCGAACAAATCTGCAAGCATCGAGAGAGTCTGGCAACCAATAGCTTCAAAACTAGATCGCGGGTCTGTTCAAAAAGAAAAAGTAAGGGCTAAATGGATCATTCATAGCCTGCGCTGGAATACCTACCAGTCTCTAGGTGAGGGAAGAACTGCATATACTTCTGCAACATTTCAGACAAAGTACATACTTCTCTGTCACGTGGAGCTATTGATATTTGATGGAGGAAGGATTTGTAGACCGCTGTCCGGAGTGTGGTACAACTTGCAGAATCTGGTCTGCCCTCTGAACTTCCGTCAACCAGCAGAAGTCATGGAAATCAGCAGGAGCGGTGAAGACAACGCTGTCGTAATGCTATGCCGTATAATACACAGATATTTTCCGAGTCGTGGTGGAATCTTTCGAGTACTCTCTTGATCTTCCGGTACGTTTATTCCAGATAACCAGGCTGACATTAAACAGCTCGCAAGTCACAGATAAGCACTCATCCCTCCCCAAAACCGATTTTGGAACAGCAGATCAATGTTCTTCACACTCGGTATTGTGTGTCTGTGAAGCCATGCTCATCGAATTCTTCGGCGAATGGAATCAAGTACATCCAATATCGGGTAAAATTCGTTCGAAGATGCCCGACAATGGTAGCACGCATGTTAGCTACATTTGACGCAAATTCCGCGTCTGCAGGATGAATGCCCTGAATCTGATGCACGAGGCTACCGAACACGCATTTATCGTCGCCTGGAATGCGCTGCAACCAAAGCACAGATTCCCCGGTTGGACAACGACTCAAAAGTGGGAAATTCGCACTCAACATGGTTTATAGGAGCACTGTACAGTATCAAACTTAATCGCTCTGCTTTTTTAAGCTTTTTTTTTCTCTTTGACACTTGACATTTTGAATCAATCCAACTGAGACGCGCCTAAACTTTTCTCACCCAAACATTTTTTTAGAAGTAGTATTTCATATTGAACCATTAATCGTCTAGAATATGAATTAGAGATCGCGGGTAAGTCCCCCTGATTCAGACAGCGCGAACAATAATTTGCTATGACCGTCGGACTGTAAATGACGCGAATGCGGAATGAGTGTTTTTCCTGCTTTGGACAGCAGGAATAATAGTTATAGTAAGTCCGAATGCACAGTTTAAATGAAAACGTCGCGAATGTTTCTGATACGGATAACAGGAATAATGTCTCCTGCGTGTTAGAACGTGTTACGGTTTGATGAGCTGCCCATGGTCATATTGCTTGGTTCAGGCAAATTCTGACCCAGCGATAACGTACCCAATTTCCAACTCCGTGATACTTATGAGGGTGTCGCTAAGTCGGTGGCCTCTCTTAAGTAGGTATCACATCAACAATTCCTTCCTCTCCCTAGTTACGGTGAAGATGGGCGTGGCCAGGAGTAGCAATCTTCATGCTTTTGTTATATTCGTCTTAGAAAGGAATCAAGGGCTCTTCCCACCCTTGGTTTCGGAAAGCATTCTTGATAGAAATTTCAAAATAAAAACATGAGTATCACTAGTGTCCAATCTACGAATTACACCGTAACAATGCTAATGCTAAAGCTAATTTAGGACAATTCTCTTGCATTGCTGCCTTGCACTTGCCTTTCCAGTGCAATGGACATCGAAGGAATTTGTTGAGAGCTGATCTTCAAATTCTAACTCGCAACAAATCCAATTTTTTTATAGTTGATGACTTCAATGCCAAACACGCCAAAGCCAATTCCAGCGCTTAAAGAGGGAAATAAAATTTTATTAACAAATGGCGAAAAGGCTCAGCAGTTCGAGAGTGCCCATAATTTTAGTCTTGGTCTCACTAATCCAATTGAGAATCAGGTCACCCGGAGGCTCGAAGACATTCTCAATCAAAAGAATACTTTTGACGCTTTTTTGGAGGAAGTGAAACCTATTACTAAAAAGAATAAAAATATGAAAGCCCCTTGTGATGATGGTATTTTCTACATGCTTATCAAAAATTTCCTGAGAGCTCTTTATCCTTTTTGGTTGATTTATTTAACAAATGTTTTCGATTGGCATACTTTCCAGATAAATGGAATAACGCCAAAGTTGTTCCAATTATGAAGCCGGACAAAAATCCAGCTGAGGCTTCTAGTTATCGCCCAATCAGTTTGCTTTCTTCAGAAACATTATTCATATTAATGACAATTCTATGTTTGCTGATGAGCAATTTGGTTTTCCCCATGGGCATTCAACCGTTCATCAGTTATTAAGAGTTACAAATTATATTCGACTTAACAAATCGACTGGAGTTGCTATTCTTGATATGCGAAAGCATTTGACAGTGTTTGGAATGAAGATTTGATTGTAAAATTGATGAATTTTAACTGGAAGGTTTTATTTTTGGCTTGCAGTCTTTTTGATGAGCTGAATGATTTTTATGTAATCATCGCCGACGTTTCGGTGTTTGGTTCACACCTTCTTCAGGGCCTATTTATTTAGAGGAAATGTATAGGTTACGTAATTTAAATTAAAGTCTAACTACAGACTCACTTGACTGTAGCCTAATTTACCACTAGGGTGTCAACAATTTTGTTTGCAGATGACACAGGCCTTTCAGCCAAAGGGCAAAGCCTTCGTGCTATTTATAGTAGATTGCAAAAAAGTTTGATTTTTTTCCACTTACTTGCGAAAATGGAAAATTTCCTCGAATGCTTCCAAAACTCAGCTTATAATTTTCCCACATAAGCCAAGAGCCCCATTCATAGTGGCGTATTGTCACTATGAATAAGGTTCCAATAAGTTTGTTTAGCAAAGCTAAATATTTAGGACTTCTGCTAGACCAAAAATTAACTTTTAAAAATCACATTGAAGGCATTCAAGCAAAATGTAACAAATATATTAAATGTCTATACCCACTTGTAAACAAAAAACCAAAACTTTGTCTCAAGAACATTTTTTTGATTTTCAAACAATTTTTTTCTCTTGTCAAAAAGACATAAAAAAAATTTACAGGTGCTCAGAAATGATTTATAATAAACCACCGGCATTGTAAGTTATTTCATGAAAATCATTATTGTTTGTGGAATAATTTACAAATGACTAAAATTTTTAAATTTTTTTGGAGTGACAAAATGGGTCAAAAACGTGACAAAAGCGAGAGTGACAAAATCGGGTCAAAACTGTGTCACTTTTCACTTCTCTTTTCTCATTTCTTTCATTTCACTTTTCACTGCTGGAAAACATACTTCCGAAACAATTTCAAGAATTTTGATTCCCATATTGCCAGGGTTTCTTCTAAATGAGTTTGTGACCACTTAAGGCCCCACGGGAACCTGTTCCAAAATAACCGTTCCGGTTGTCGTCCATCCTACGGTTTCAACTATTTGGAAAACTTGTTTCCGGAACAATTCCAAGAATTTTGATACCCATATTTCCAGGGTTTCTTCTAAATGAATTTGTAGTCACTTTAGGCCCTGTAAACCTGTAACCACAATAACCATTCCACATATCCATCCCATGGTCTCAACTACATGGAAAACATATTTCCGAAATAATTCCAAGAATTTTGATACCGATATTGCCAGGTTTTATTCTAAATGAGTTTGTGGCCCCTATGGGACCTCCGGAAACCTGTTCAAGGATGACCGTTCCAGTTGTTATCCATTTTTATTTATTTATTTTCAGACTAAGGCCGGAGTGGCCTGTGCTGCACATAAAAGACTTCTCCATTCAGCTCGGTTCATGGCTGCACTTCGCCAACCACGCAGTCTGCGGAGGGTCCGCAAGTCGTCCTCCACCTGATCGATCCACCTTGCTCGCTGTGCACCTCGCCTTCTTGTTCCCGTCGGATCGTTGTCGAGAACCATTTTCACCGGATTACTGTCCGACATTCTGGCTACGTGCCCGGCCCACCGCAGTCTTCCGATTTTCGCGGTGTGAACGATGGATGGTTCTCCCAACAGCTGATGCAACTCGTGGTTCATTCGCCTCCTCCACGTACCGTCCGCCATCTGCAACCCACCATAGATGGTACGCAACACTTTCCTTTCGAAAACTCCCAGTGCGCGTTGGTCCTCCACGAGCATCGTCCAGGTCTCGTGTCCGTAGAGAACTACCGGTCTAATAAGCGTTTTGTAGATAGTCAGTTTGGTACGGCGGCGAACTCTATTCGATCGGAGCGTCTTGCGGAGTCCAAAGTACGTACGATTTCCAGCCACTATGCGTCTCCGAATTTCTCTGCTGGTATCGTTATCGGCGGTCACCAGTGAGCCCAAGTACACGAATTCTTCAACCACCTCGATTTCGTCACCACCGATACAAACTCGTGGTGGGTGGCTCACATTGACCTCTCTTGAGCCTCTTCCTATCATGTACTTCGTCTTCGACGTGTTGATGACTAGTCCAATCCGTTTAGCTTCGCTTTTCAGTCTGATGTAGGCTTCCTCCATCCTCTCAAAATTACGTGCCATGATATCAATGTCGTCGGCGAAACCAAATAACTGGACGGACTTCGTGAAAATCGTACCACTCGTGTCAATCCCTGCCCTTCGTATTACTCCCTCCAAAGCGATGTTGTTATCCATTCTATGGTCTTAATAACATGGAAAGCATGTTTTTGGAGCAATTCCAAGAATTTTGAGATCCATATTGCCAAGGTTTCGTCTAAATGAATTTGTGGTCAATATAGGGCCCACGGGAACCTATTTCGGGATGTCCGTTCCGAGACAAATTGATCAGGTGGTCCTAATACGTTGTGAAGTCATAATCCTCGAATTTTCTACGAAATTGGTAGGATACAAGAAATTATCATTTGGTTTCTATAGCATCAACTTACCCATTTTTGAGACAAGGTCTAGCAAATCTGAAATTCCGGTAACCAGGTAATCCGAAACGATTCCATGTAACATGAATCGTATAGAGGACGAATTTCTGAATCCATAGCAAATGGAATCGTCCAAATCAGTTGAAAACTTACGAAGTTATGGTCATACCAAAACGTGGGTAACCGGGTACCCTGTCGGTACGTTACGGGGTAAAAATAAGACCCTCCCCTACCTCCCCCATAAATGGATTTTCATTTTGATACCACCCAAACCTTAATTTAGCCGAATTTGAAGATGTCCTGTCGAATCAATTTCCTGCGATGTTTAGAACCCTAAAAAAATCACTTGAAAACGAAAAAGGTACCCGGGTACCCTGTCAGTAACATAAGGGTTAAAAAAAAGCTTGATATGATCAACAATGGAGAGCCACCGAAATACCAATCAAACCAATCGTGGTTATTTGCCAGCAGTCAAAGACATGTGGTCTACCATAAAGGGGTGGAGTGACAGTTTTCCAGCAGACTAACACCACTTGCCTTTCAGCATGATAATCTCCACAATTTCCATAAACATCCGAGAAGGATTCTCATCAAAATCCGAGAGGAATTTTCATTGGAATCTCTAAAGAATCCCATTCAGAATCATCGAGGTATTCCAACCGGAATCTAGACGAATTCACACTGGATTCCTTTCGGTATAGCTTAGAGGGTTTGGAAAATTAGAAGAATGTCGGGTTCGGGTCGGGTACGAATTTGTGAGATTATAGGTCTGGGTCGGGTACGAGATTGAGAAATAAAGTATTGATTATTTTTTATTCGTTTCTGGTAATTTTAAGGCTTGTTCGTTGTTTGGGCCTATACCCTTTTGAGTGAAAAGAGAAATATAAAATATCTAGTTTGTGTTTTTCGCCAAAAAAAATAATTCGGGTCCAGCTCGGGTTTAAGACTGCAAAAACTGTCGGGTACGGGTCGGGTTCGGGTTTGATAAGATTTTTCATTCCGGGTTCGGGTCGGGTCCAGGTTTGAAAGGAATTTCTAAATCGGGTTCGGGTCGGGTTCGGGTTCACAAAATGTGAAACCCGACCTTATAGTTGAGGGTTATCCTTGGGAATCTGTGGGGAATATCATTAATAAAACATGGAGGATTTGCTTCAGAATCTTTCGTTAATTTGCTTCAGAAATCCTCTGGAATCCTTCGAACATTTGTTTCGGAATTGTTCGCAGATTTGCTTCTGAATTCCTTGACGATTTGTTTCAGAATCCCTTCAATATTTAATTCGGAGTCTCTCGACGTTTTGCCTCGTAATCTCAATGATTTGCTTCCCTAGACGAACTGCTTCGGAATCATTCGACGATTCGCTTCGGAATACATCGACAGTTTGCTTCGGAATTCCTCGAAGATTTAGTTCGGACTCCCTCGGCGATTTACTTCGGAATCCTTGATGATTTGCTTCGGAATCGCTCAAAAATTTGCTTCATCATCCATGGAGAATTCCCTTCGGAATCGCTGGGGGATTCTTTACCGAATCCCTGTAGGAATAATTCGGTGTTCCTCGACGGACAGATTACTTAGGAATCCTTCGACGATTTGCTTCTGCATTTCTGAAACATTTCCTACGAAATCCCTGAACATTCAGACTAGAATACCTGGAGGATTTCCGACTGAATTTCTGGAACATTTAGCGTTGGAATTCCTAGAGAATTTTATTCGGAATCTCTACAAGATTGTCATTGGAATCTCTGAAACATTTCCGTCGGATTCTCTGGAACATTCCCTTTCAAATTACTGGAGAATGCAGGATATATCTAAAAGGTTCTCACTAGAATCCCTGGAACTTTTCCGTCGGAATCGTTGTACGTATGTACGTCTATTAATGACAATGGGGACTCCACCTCAGGCGCTGTCAAGAAGATCATTTCTGTAAATAAAATAATTTGGATCTTTTTTTGATGAAGAGTCTAGATTGTAGGAAGGTTTTTGAGTTATAATGGCAATGTGCACATCATGAACTGTTAGGAAGTTGAATTATTCATCTTTCTTACCTTTTAAACAGCGGGCATTCCAATTTAAACTTTTCAAAAAAATATTAGGTTTTATTAAATATTTTTTTGAGTGTTCACGGCCAATGATTTAGTCTTGTTGACGTTTACGGAAAAACCGGCCATAGATGAGCGTTCGACCAGGTCGTTCAACTTAATACTTTGCGTATCAGAGCGCGCTGTTGTGTTAATTAGAGCAACATTATCAGCTAAATCGAAACCGTTCGAGCCATTTGTGCCCAAGTTTTCGTGTAACAGATTTAGTTCATCACAAATAGTTTCGGATTTCCTCTTCAAATCATTAACAGTCGATATCCAACAACGAATGCATGAATTAATGTGAATTAATTTTCATTTACCTTCAACGAAAAAAATATCACAAGTCTGTAAAAAAAAGTCACTTGGTGTGGTTTTGCAGAACCCCGACCATATGAAATTCTTCATTGTCTGATGGTACATCTGAAACTTGAAGCAACAGACATGACACCTGGACTCTTTGTACAATATTCTATAAATATATTCGCCGAAATAAAACGCGTTTTTCATATGTATCCAAAACATCTTTATCATGACTTGCGATTCCACCCTGTTTCTCGCCATTCAATCAGTGCTAACAACAACCTACTGTCGACCAAGTGATAATAAATGCTTGTACTAGACTGCTTGGTGCTTGGTGGTACAAGCGTTTGTTTATTTTATGATTAATTCCTCAGTCCTCAGGTCCCCACTCGCCCCAATGTTACCCATAATGGCTATCGAAAAGTACACACAACAATCACAAAACTTCGCGCCCCTCAGAGCAAAATAGGGACCACGAGCGCACGGTACCTATTAGATCCAACAACAACAAGCAACAACGTCGCAAAGGCACAACGGAGGAAAATGTTTGATCATTACAAGCGATTCGACCTCGATTTGATGCGATTCGAATCAACGAAACGGCCGACCGACAGCGAGAGAAGTCACGCCAGACAGCTTGGAACCAGCAGAAGAATGGACGTGACGGCGTTGGACCGGTTCGAAAATTGATCGACTTTGAGGTGGCAGAGGAACAAATTCTCAAAGGGTCCGTTAAGTAATTTAGTTTCCTTTCATGTACAATTTCTCAACTGTTGTTACAGATGAAGTTTAAAATTGTAAAATTTATACTATGATATTTAAAAAAACGAATATCTATGACTAATATAATTCTGATATGTTGCTTTTTCTATGGAACTCTGATTTGATAAATTACAAGATTTTGAACATTTTGGATGTTAAAATTTTCTTGTGAAATACTAGAGTTAAGAGTGTAAAAAATGTACTTTATTCTAATAATAAGATCTGTGAAGTATTTTAATTTTTTTCAGTAGGAAATTTATGTAGTTGAAACCCGACTGAATCCAATTTTTTTTAAATTTTTGGTCAATTAATTAACGAGGTCTCGGAGGCATCTCAAATTTGAGTTATAATCTTGTATTGCTTTCCCATTTGATCGTGCAATTACATGTTTCTCTTGATTTATCACACAAAGAATTCGAACCGGTCTACTGTTCGTTCATCTCCGGGACGTGAGGTTCGAGGTTGCGGAAGACCGTGCACGGATGGAACGCCGAGGGGCAAGAAGCGCGCGTGGGCTCCAGGTACCGCCTAGACTCTGCCGTAAAGAGACTCTGGTTGTAGCGCGATAGCACTGACGTGTAGGTAAATGTGTGCACAGTTCAAACTGCGATCAACCGACGACGTAAGTACAGTTTGTCGAACTCTCCTCCTCTCGAATTGCGCGTTCGGTACAGAAGTGCGCAACTCGGTGCCTGGCAAGGCATTATACGGCATATGATGGTAGATATTGGTACGTATATTGACTTGTTTGATGAAAGTTGGTAGCTGATGCGTGTTCCGGCTGCCATCTGACATATGGTCGCGCGGCGGACGGTAGATTTCCATCGTCGTTCATGGCGATGCCGAGATACGCGCGTAAACATCGAATATTATTAATTGAGAGAGTGATGATAATTGGGGCTTCTTTGGTCTGGTTCGGAACTGGATGGGTGGTAGCGGGATTCCGTTCAGTGTGAACCAGAAAACAAGAGCAATTGAATTGTTGAATTGATTTCTTGTTGCACGAGCGCGCACTGATTAGATATGGAGCGAAAGAAAGATGCTCCGAATCAGATGGGGCGAACCAGCTACATAGTGTAGATGGTAATGATTGATATGGCTGTTGTGATGTGGCCGAGAACAAGCGTTTCGATTGTCAGACTGGTGACGTGAATTGCACCCATTGAATTTGATGGCAGGAAATTATCAAGATGCAACTATGCGATTATGAAAGTAATTATCATAAAATCATAAACGTTCCCAGGTTTTAAGCCATTTGATGATACTACTGATCTACTGTAGCAAGACAGCTGCCTATAGCACGGACAGATAAAGCAACCCAAAATTTGAGTTCAAAATACTCACTTACGTTAAACTATTGAAAATTTCAATAATTCTTAAATCCCAGTAAAAATTTCAGCATTAACCAATCCTGTTTATGCAAAAGAAGCAGCTCTTGTCTCGCAAAAATATCAAGAATATCGAGTGGTTGCTGGTAATTGTAGTAAGCTACCAATAACTGTAACATCAGTTACCTGTCGTGTTTCTTTAGTACTCCTACATTGACGGCGAGGTGAACTGGATTTTCCAGAAAAGGTCGCGGTTTGTCAAGAATCCATTACACAGAAGAACTAAGAAGATCTGGATAAACGGCGGAAAATGGCAACGGTAATTATGAACAATTGAACAAACCTGTGGCAGAAAAAAATAGCGAACAATTTAATTTAATGCAAATCACATGATCTAATTTGGCAAATTTAAAACGTCCAGAGAGAGAGAAGTGAAGTCGATTCCGTGAACTTGGTTCGTTTGCGTAGAGAATGTTGAATTCTAGTCCACAAATAAAACAAAACCAAGAAAACGAAGGGAATACAAATTATTCCAATCCGTATAACTGGTGCAATGGCGAAGGTAATGCAGAATTCCAGTCCGCAAATGAAATCCAGGATAACGTAGGGAATAAAATACATTCCAGACAGTATACCTGGCATACCTACCTACCTGGATACCTGGTTGACTACAGCGTCGATACACCTGTGCCTGGCGTATTGTAGAGCTTCATAATCGTCGGTCTTAGGCGATGTTCCTCCAGTTTCCCCGAACGTTCAGGATCCTCAGGTACGATTCCAACGCGTGCAGCCAGCGTGTTCGTTGCCTTCTACGAAGTTGCCGGCCCCTATCTGGTTCTCTGTTGAATATTGTTTTCGCTATTCTTTCTTCCGACATTCGCACTAAGAGACCAGCCCACTGAATACGTCTTTTCACTTCGCGGGAAACGTCATTGTCACATGTTTAAGATACGGATTAAGGCTTCATGACATGTCATTCAGAATGGCTGCCTTGCGGCTTACCAACACAGTCAAACAATCACCCCACTTACTCCGGTATGCACAGATAAATTTAATTCATATATTGACTACATACTACCACTAAAAAAAGTAAATCTGGACTTAGTTCAAAGTTCAATCTACGCGGCGGTATGATGATATGATTTATAGCGTTAATGTAGGGAAGATATATAAGCAAGTGAACAAAATGAAAAAATTCCCCCCAGTAACGCACCATGCTAACGACGTCGCCGGTTTCAACACTCTGCACGTCGTCGGTAGCGTTGTATGCAGGCAATCATTGATCAGCAGCAGACAGTGATGTCGATATGAACTACATATGGTGAAATCATAGCAAAAACATGTAAAATATCGATAAAATTATTCAATCTTTTCCTAACGCATTATGTATTGATACAATAATAATATCTTATTAATTCTGTTTTGGGGTGCATTGTAAATAATGAAAAATCGGAGCAAAAAGTGATCTTGTTATTGGTGCGCTTGAGCAGCTGGCAACAACGGTTTAAGATGTAAACATAAACAGCCAGCGTCGTGAAAACAAAATTCATTATTATTCACCTAAACTAAAGAAAAACTGATGCTTTTTTGACAAATTCCATCAGTTAAGCATGTATTGATTGATATTGCGTCTAAATTGGGCTGAACTCTTCTGAATGCGTGCAATGTTTACTGTTGTTAACATGTTAACAAAAAATGAATCCCACGTGTATGCTTACTGAATTGGTATTGGAAGTTTCCACCACTACAAATCCATGGTTAATGATTTTTATGACACAATTACATATAAATTTGAGTGTCACAACGCTTCACCTTAAAGAGACTGGCCACAGGCTTTTTGGATAGCCAAACAACTATTCTCACAGGATGCTTTATCAGATCAGAATTGAAGTGTATATTCAAAAATCAAATTTGTGTTAGGTGTTTTTTGGATGTTTAGCATGTTGGTGTAAGTGTTACAATAATTTCACTAAGGGTTCGTCCCATTTGATATAAACACTTTACATTCGGACACCCAGACTACCTCAGATGTCCTCATCGAAATTCACCTTAATCCAGCACAAACTGAGATGTTATAAAGTTTTCAAAAGTTCAATCTTCTTCATCATCACTACACATAACGTCTTCAAGATCAGCTACATCGCACCATCTCTTCATTCGGTCCGCTGAATAGACCGTAGTGAACCTTCTCGGAGTCTCGAAACCCGGAACCGTTGCAATCCGATAACGGTCGTTAGCCAACACCTCCGTAACAACGCATTGTCCCTTGAATCGCGGCTCAAGTTTACGACTTCCGCCCGGAGCTTACTGATCCTTCGCCACCAATATCAAATTATTGACCTGATACCGCAGTGCTTCACGCCGATGTTCATCGAAGTACTTCTTCTACTCATTCTAGTTTATCCTTGTAATATTCTGAACACGTTCACGCAGCTCACATGTTGGTACCTAAAGACAACCGCTTTCCACTGTTAACACTGACACTATTTCATTCATCCCTGTCGGTGCGTTCGGTTCCGTGTTGATTGCCCTCTGGACTGCTTTAACCTTTTCGTCCCATTTCCGATTGTCGT
This sequence comes from Armigeres subalbatus, assembly GCF_024139115.2. Classification (NCBI taxonomy): domain Eukaryota; kingdom Metazoa; phylum Arthropoda; class Insecta; order Diptera; family Culicidae; genus Armigeres; species Armigeres subalbatus. Next base: position 368,694,283 of record NC_085141.1, on the reverse strand, counting down.
CAACCATGGTTCTAATAGCGGTCAGAATGGTGCTTTTGCTACGATCCACTTGGCCATTTCCTCTTGGTGTCCCCACAGCTACTAGTACATTATCGACTCCATAATCATCGCAGAACTTCTTCAGTGCATTTGAAGTGAAAGCTGTACCACACAATACGAGAAGGCAGCCAAAAAAACCCTGGCCACGTCCTCCAGCACGGTCACTACAGGTAGTACATTAGTACTTTTAACCGCTTTCAGCCAGGGAACGGTCCTAAATGGTCCATGTGCACAGTATGGAATGGTACAGGAGTCTTTGGTATAGGGTTTAGAAACCCTTCTGGCCGATCTTGCTTCGATTTGAAAAATGCACATTTCGAGCACGCGGCAATGTAAGCACGTATGTACTTCCTCATCTTGGGGAACCAAAATAAGTTCTGCAACATTGTCAACACTTTTTGCTCACCGAAAAGTCCTTTCTCATCGTGATAACTTTTCACAATACGCCAACGCACGTTGTTGGGCACCACCCAGCATTTTCGTTCCCCAATCTTCATATACAGCCGGTTGTTTTCGATGACATAATTCTGCTGTATCTGTCGATCTACATCACACATTGGATCGCGATTCAACTTATCGATCACTTCCACCACACGAGGATCATTGTGCTGCATACTGACGAGAAAATCCGAATTCGATAGCTCCAATACCATGATACTATCCGCAACTGTCTCTATCTCCCTTGGCTCTTCTGTTGGTGACCTACTCAGGGCATCAACATGCTGCATTTTGGAACCTTCACGACTGCGGTGGGCCGGGCACGTGGCCAGAATGTCGGACAGTAAACCGGTAAAAATGGTTCTCGACAACGATCCGACGGGCACAAGAAGGCGAGGTGCACAGCGGGCAAGGTGGATCGATCAGGTGGAAGATGACTTGCGGACCCTCCGTAGACTGCGTGGTTGGCGACGTGTAGCCATGGACCGAGCCGAATGGAGAAGACTCTTATATACCGCACAGGCCACTTCGGCCTTAGTCTGAATAAATAAATAATAACTGTGATAGACCGCCTCCGTCTTCGAATTCTTCTTGCTGAAGTAACTCACTGGCTTCCATCCCTCGTTCACTTTCTGCAGCTAAATTCCAGCTACGCCAACACACGAAGCATCGATATGTGAATCCACTTCCGCTTTCTGGTCGTACAGCACTAGCAACGGTCTCATCACCAAAAGTTCTTTTATTTTGTCGAACGCTTTCTGTTGTTCATCTCCCCATACAAATTCAACTTCTTTTCGCAGCAAACAGAACAACGGTTCAGCCACAATGCTGTAGTTCTGAACGAATCTCCTGAAGAATCCTGATAAACCTAGGAACTGCTGCACCGTGTGAACTGTTTTAGGAACAGGAAATTCTGCCACTGCTTGTGTTTTTTTCCCCCGGTCACACACTTTCTGCACTTAATTCAAATCCCAAGCACTCCGCCTCACGCTTGAAGAAGTAAATTTTCCTTAGATTAATGGTGAAACCTTCTTCGCGCAGTACTATCAACAAGCACTCCAACTTCCATAACAGCTCTTCTTCATTTTTCCCTGATTTTCCAAGTCGTCGATCACAATCCACAATCCAAAGCCACAATTATAACTTTCTGTTTCCTTAACTTTTCGACCACTTTATTCATTGCCCTTTCAAATACTGCACATCCATTCGCCAATCCAAGAGGCAAACGATAGTGTCCGTCTACTGTAGAGAATGCAGTGAAGTTTTGGCTCTCTTGTGCAAGAAGTATTTGGTAGTATCCACTATACAGATCGATCGTTATAAACACGTCCGCACCAGCCAACTTGTATTGTACGCGAGTTGAGAAGCCTATAGCCATCAGTTGCGTTGCGTTGCGTTGCGTTGCGTTGTAACGGAGTATTTCGTAGATTGCATACTGATAGTTGTCATGCATATTCTTTACCTTTCTTATCCCAATTGCTTATGGATTTCCATTTGGGATTCAATGGAAATCCAATTGGGGGTCCAAAATGATAAAACATGAAAGCTATCATTGCCGGCCACGCCCATCTTCTCCGTTACTAGGAAAGGGAAGGAAATGATGATATGACATCTACTTAACGAGAGGCCAGCGACTCACCGACGCCCTCATAAATGTCAAGGAATTGGATGGTGGGTAGGGTATGTGGTTTAGGAGTATCATTATAAGCAAATGATAGAAAATTTCTGGAAATACGTTGGGAGTGACTTGGCTAAGAAATGTATGTCACTCCATTATCCTTGCCGATGATTTTCCTTGGATGGGGCGAAGGTATTAGCCTTGCCCTGACTAATAGCCTAGGTTTAAGCGCCTTTGCTCGCTCTCTGAAACGAAAAAAGAGCAAAAAGAAATTAAATTCCCCTTCCCCCCTGATATGATACACAGCAAAAAAAATATTAAAAAGCCGTGACGCAAATTTCCAGAACGTACTCAAATAATCGATGTAAAACAAGATTTAATGTATTTTTACATCGGATCGATGTTTTATTACATCACTCACGGTAAAATACAACCGGCGAGATTTTATTTTTGTTGCTTAAAATGAACGTAAAATTACCTGCATAAATACTATCATATTCCGCGCAAAATGATGCACATCATGCTGGTTGTAAATAAAACGTAATGTTACCTCTAGAACAACGCTCAAAACGCGAAAAGTAATGTAATTCTACCTATAAACATGGGTACGATCTGAGTCCCCAACTGTCAGTTCGGTGAAAATTTTCATCAACCGCAGTTAGAAGTTTGCCTGCAGCTGATACCGCTAGCTTTATTTGTTGTTGTTGGCGAAAAGTTTAGCTTTAAAATTTGTTTTCGATCTTCCCAAGTAAAGTGAAGTGATTTACTTCCGATTGGAGTCCGCCGCAAATGAGAATTTGGAATCATCCCGAAAGAATTATTTAAAAAGTGAGTATTTGGCCGGCACGATGGCTGTCTATTATTAAAGGCAACAGTTCCGCATGAAAAAACAGACTTCAATATAGTTTAAAGTTTTCTTGTCCTGAAATACAGCGCTGCCACTTCGGATCATCGATATTTATGCCAATTTCCTGATTTTATCCTCCTATTGACGTTCCGGAATGTTCCAAAAGCGCTGCGCTGCTGCTGTCGTTTCAAGCCGTGCGTTGAACAAAGCGAGAGTGATCGCCGCGCCCGCAGTCGGAAATATATGTTTGAGTATTCAAACAAATTCGGAAACCAGAGCAGTTTCAATTCTGGTGCTGGGAAATAATGCAGGTAAGTTTCCGAACGGAGGTAGACACTTTCCATTTAATTGTCCATATCGCGTTTATACCCACAACATAATTTTTATTGCAGATGGCATGGAGAAAGCAGTTTGCATTTTGTTTAGCAGTAGCTAGGAAGTTATTTCAGGAAGTGGTTTTACACATCGAGATTACAACTACTATTTACGACTGGAAATAATCTATTCCTGAAGTACTACACCCGGAAGTGCACCCAAGAGCAGGGCTATTTAAACATTTTCCGTAACTAGAAGTACAAACAAAACATAATTTTGAGGAGACCACAAAGTGATGAAAGTGACGCAAGGTAATTTTTCGCATTGGATGATTGGTATGTATTTATGAACAGACAATTCCACACAGGGCTGATTTACCATTGTGAATTGATGTATATATTGATTTTTTCTTTGAAATTTTCCTATTAAACGAGAAATTGAAATTCTAACAAAGGAACTAGATATGAGAAATTGGAATAGAAACAGGAAAAATTGGATAATTATTCAAAGCCTGAATTCCAAATTCAAATTTTGAAGCTTGTGAAAACTTAAAATACAAACGTCAATGTAAAAATAAAAAAAATTGTATATTCTAGATTCTAAATTGAAAACTGAAAATTAAAATTTAAAACTTTATTATTTAAATTTTATATTTTATATTTTAAAATTTAAAATTTTAAATTCAAAATTTTAAATTTTAAATTTTAATTTTTAAATTTTAAATTTTAAGTTTTAAATTAAAATTTTAAATTTTAAATTTTAAATTTTTAACATTGAAAATTTAAAATTTAAATTTAAAATTACACTTAAAAACTCACGGAAAAACTCCTTGAGAAACTCCCGGCGAAACTCCTTAAGAAGCTTCCTGCGATATTCCTGTAGGAACTTTCTGATGAATTTCTGAAGGAACTTCCGGAGCAAGGCGAAACTCTTTAAGATGCTTCCGGCGATATTCCAAATTTAAAATTTAAAATTTAGAATTTAAAATTTAAAATTTAAAATTTAAAATTTAAAATTTAAAATTTAAAATTTAAAATTTAAAATTTAAAATTTAAAATTTAAAATATAAAATTTAAAATTTAAAATTTAAAATTTAAAATTTAAAATTTAAAATTTAAAATTTAAAATTTAAAATTTAAAATTTAAAATTTAAAATTTAAAATTTAAAATTTAAAATTTAAAATTTAAAATTAAAAATTAAAAATTTAAAATTTAAAATTTAAAATCTAAAATTTAAAATTTCAAATTTAAAATTTCAAATTTTATTTTCAAATTTTAAATTTCAAATTTAAAATTTAAAATCTAAAATTTAAAATTTCAAATTTTATTTTCAAATTTTAAATTTCAAATTTTAAATTTCAAATTTTAAATTTCAAATTTTAAATTTCAAATTTAAAAATTTCAAATTTTTAATTTAAAATTTAAAATTTAAAATTTCAAATTTCAAATTTAAAATCGAAAATTGAAATTTTCAAATTGTAAATAATAAATAATAAACTTCATATTTTAAATTTTAAGTTTAGAACAACTTTCCAGGAGTATCCGGGGATGTGCGTAAGATTTTTTAGGTCTAGGTTTCACTATTTATTTTCAATATTTTTTTTTCAAGAATTCGTGGACAATTTACCTAAAGAATTCCCGGGAGGAATGATTTTGTTGAATTCTGAAGGAATTATAAATAAATATCAGAAGTGTCTTATTGGTAATTTCTGTAGAGTTTGCGATGTAATTTATAAGGCATTTTTGAAGGAACACATAAGAAAAAATCATGAGAAATTCTAAGGCTGATTATTTAAATATACAGGACTTTTCGGAGGTTTTCTGAGCAAACTTCTTGATAGAGGACCTACAGAGGAATTAATAAAGGAACTCTAAAAAAATTGCAGGAATTCCTTGAGGCACTTCCGAAGAATTTTATATTCCTGGAGGATCTTCCGTAGAAATTCCTGGAGAAACTTCCGGATGAATTCCTGGAAGAATTTTCGGGTGAATTCCTGTAAGAACTTCTGGAGGAATTCCTGGATGAACTCACGGAAAAAATCCTTGAGGATCTTCCGGCAATATTCCTGTAGGAGCTTCCAGTGATATTCCTGTAGGAACTTCCGAATGAAATCCTGGAAGAACTTCCGAGCCCTCAGGCTGTAGTCTCGATAATAAATAAAACTTCCAAGGGAACTCCTGCAGGAACTTCCGAAGGAATTCCTTGAGGAACTTACGGAGCAACTTCTGGTAGAACTTCCGGTGGAATTCCTGGAGGAAATTCCAGAAGAATTCCTGGGGGAATTTCCAGAAGAATTGCTTGAGGAAGTAACGGAGGAACTCCTGGTGGAACTTCCGGAGGAATTTCTGGAGGATCTTCCGGAAAAAATCCTGGAGGGTCTTCCGGAGGAATTCCTAGCAAAACTTCCGGAGGAATTCCTGGAGAAACTTCCGGTTGAAGTCCTGGAAAAACTTTCGGATGAATTACTGGAGGAACTTTCGGAAGAATTTCTGGAGGAACTCCCACCGAAACCTTGGATTTCATGAGGGACCCAACAAACAATTTTAGCTGAATAAGCTAGTTTTTCAGCTGAAGAAGACTATTTTTGGCTATATAAGCGCTTTGCCCACCAGCAATGTTTGTTGGGGAACTTCCAGGAGAATTCCTGGAGGTACTTCCGAGGAAATTCCTGGATGAACTTTCCGGGAGAATTCCTGGAGGAACTTCTGGGGGAATTCTTGGAGGAACTTCCGGTGGAATTCCTGGAGGAACTTCCGGAGGAATACCTGGAGGAACTTCCGGAGGAATGCCTGGAGGAACTTTTGGAGGAATTTCTGGAGGAACTTCCGGAGGAATTCCTCCGTTAGTTCCTCCAGGAATTCCTTCTAAAATTCCTCGGGAAGTTCCTCCAGGAATTCCTCGGGAAGTTTCTCCAGCAATTCTTCCGGAAGTTCCTCCGAAAGTTCCTCCAGGAATTCCTCCGGAAGTTCCTCCAGGAATTCTTCGGGAAGTTCCTCCAGGAATTCCTCCGGAAGTTTCTCCAGAAATTCCTCCGGAAGTTCCTCCAGGAATTCCTCCAGGAGTTGCTCCGTGAGTTCCTCCAGGAATTTTTCCGGAAGTTTCTCCAGGAATGAAACTTTTTGAGGAGCTTCCGGTTATATTCGTGGAGAAACTGCCGGAGGAATTCCTAGAAGAAGTTGCAAAGCAATTCGTGAAGCAGCTTCCAGAGCACTTTCTGGAGGAATTTAAGGATCAATTTGTGGAAAAATTTTATAGAATTTCTAGTGCATGAAATTAGCTCACGCCGACCAAAAAAATAAAAAATAGGGTCGTGAGTTTGAGTCCCATCAAAGGGAAAGTGGTTACCTCCAATACATTTTTCAAATCATATGAGTTTTCACAACATTGTAAATTATTGTCCAAGTCAGGTGGTTTAATCCTCGGAATACAGGCTATTAACTTTGATTGAAAAAAAATACAAAGAATAAAACTATAAAATTATAAATAAAAAATTAAAAAATAATTAAAATAATAAAAAAATTAAAAAATAAGAAATTCAAAATTCAAAAATCAAAAATTAAAAATTAAAAACAAAAAATTTTAAATTGAAAACAAAAAATTAAAAATTAGAAAATGAATTTTTTGACGAAAGCACAGAATTAAGACTTTAAAATCAAGGGTTATTTATTATTAGATTGTGGGAACAATAAAATGAGTTAAAACTAAATCAAATGTAAAATTATTTCCTCTGAAAATGAGTTTCAGAAAATGAAAGAAAAAATCCGAACACCCCCAACCATGCTGCCGAAAGCAGGATTCATCCTGACCGGTTTTTACGTCGATTTTTTATTTACATCGAAAATATTACGTCAAAAACCGATTACACCCCTTTATTTAGAAGACGAAATATCGAGTACGTCGACTTTTAGTTACCTCATTCAGATGTAATAAAACATTATATTTACGACGGCGATGATGTGCATCGAATTTGATGTGATATTACTTTTTATTTTTTACTGTGTATTTCAAAAGCTTGATAAAAATGATGCAATTTTCTTTTTCAATTATCTGAATTTTTCACCCTAACGACCCCATTCGCACAACACACCCTCTCACGTAAACGTTAACCATTTATTTCACTTAGCACTAGGGAACTGTTTAATCTCCGGATGGGCAAAGCTTTGCAAACCACAATGACACCATCACACCACTTCTCTTCAACAATAATTAGTTCGTCCACGAAACCGAACTTCAGGACGCGGAAAAATGCAGAAGCGTTCGCGCACTATCACAGACTCGATCTTCATCCCTGCTTCGATGGCTTCCACAAATAAACAACACAGACAAATCATTGCCGACACTGCAATATTATTGTCGAATTATGTATGCGGAAACGTTCAGCTGAAACCAGCCGAAATTCAAATTTCAACACCAGGCAAAAAATTGACGTTTGAAAATTTGCGACCGGTCGGAAGCATGGCACACTCAGACTCCTTGAGAAGCCTATAGCCATCAGTCATCCAAAACTCGTTATTTTTCGTAGGTACCAACATTACTTGGCTGTTGTAGGGCGATTCGGTTTCGGATATTATCCCAGCATGCAACAACTCGTGCACTAACTCACCCAACACGCTCTCTCGAACGTATTCCAGCTTCCGAGGTATCTTGAACCCAGGTTGGAACCACCTGCAACTCTACTGGAAAGGTCACTCCATCGACCTGTAGTTCTGCACACACTTTGGAAGAAACATTGATTTCTTTCTTTCAGAAATTTCGAAGTACTTTTTGACTGGGTTTTATTTCACTGACGTTCTTTGCAAACTTTTCCTGAATGGTGGAAACTTTTTCACCGGAGTCAACTAACGCTTTCATTGAAACACCTCCTACTAGCACGTTCTTCACAAAAGCACTTTTTTGATTCGCTACTCGCATTTGCTTTGGAATTGCACCTTTCGCTTCCCGTTTAACCAACGGCGTGGGACAGTCTTTTTTCATGACCATCTTTTTTGCATAGATGACACATCACTCGTGGGCAACGGGGCGCGATATGTCCCGTTTGATGGCACTGAAAGCATGCTTCGGACGATTGTTCATGTTTTCTCGGAGCACTATATACGATAGGCTCAACTACTTTGGAGACCGTCACAGCATCTACACTATCGATCCATCGCAGTTCTTCGAGCAACTGTTTAACATTGGACACTTTCCCGAAAGTCATTCCTGATCGCTTCACATATTGACGAAGTCCACTTGTTATGTACGTCAGCGTAGTCTCTTTTTCAAACCCACCCTTTCTTCCCAGTGCCAACATCCCATATACGTATTCCTCTACTGTCTCTCCAGCCTTCCACTTGCGAGAAGCCAGTAAGTTGTGATAGTAAATTGGATTCTTTTTTGATGGGAAACCCTTCACTATCTCCGCTTTGAATGCTGTCCAATCTCGCATAGCATTCGGACAACTCTCCAGCCACAGTTTTGCACATCCACCGAGATTTAATCTTGCACAATGTAGTCGTATCGCACCTGACCACTCATACACATCGCCCGTATCGTCTATCGATTTGGCGGACAAACACGAGGGAACTTTCGGGTCGCACGTCGACACATACTCTTTCAGCTCTCGGAATTCGGGTACTCGTAACGCGTGCACTGTGGTACTAGTATTAGTTGCCGACGAACTTCGTGCTGTTAGCTAGACCTGAGCAAGTTCTTGTTTAAGAGCTTCAATTTCGGCTTTGTAATGTTCCTCCATCTTCACTTTTGCTGCTTACTTATCCTTCTTGCAACGATCAACGACGTTCTTCGGTCGATGATAACCACTACACTGTACCGCTCTCTGTTGAAACGGCTTCGAGCCACTAGCGTTCGACTCCTAGCAACATTTTTCTCGTCCGTCACTCGCTGGCACTCCTCATCAAACCAACCATTTCGTTGGCGTCGCTGTGCAGTGCCTAACACTTCCTGCGCTGTTGTAGTCACAGCTTCGTGGATATTTTCCCACAATCTGTTGACGTCGCCAGATCCGGTGGCATCTCCTATCTGCTCGTCCAGCTTCTGGTGGTACTGTTCAGCAACTCCTTCAACTGACAAGCGTTGGATATTGAAACGCATCGTTCTGTTGTTTTGTGAATTCGTTTTTTGCAACTACAAGATAGTGATCCGAGTCGATGTTCGGACCTCTGAAACACCTTACATCTATAACATCCGAGAAATGTCGTCCGTGGACCAGAACGTGGTCTATCTGTAAGCAAGTGTCTCCACTCGGATGTTGCCAGGTGTGTTTGCGGATATTCTTACGTGCAAAGTAGGTACTGCTCATTGCTATCTCTCTAGCAGTAGCAAAGGTTACAAGTCGCAGACCATCATCGTTGGTAGCGGAATGAAGCTTTCCGTACCAATGACAGGCAAAAGAAACTTTCTCTTGCGATCTGCGCATTTGCATCCCCGATGTCAATCTTTATATCGTGTGTTGGGCACTCTCCGTAGGCCTTATCCATGCTCTCATAGAACTCATCCTTCACGTCATGAGGCTTATCGTTCGTTGGGGCATAGATGCTAATCAGGCTATAGTTGAAGAATTTGCCCTTAATTCTCAACACGCAAATGCGGTCGCTTATCGGCTTCCACCGGATAACACGCTCAATCTGCTTCCCGATCACCATGAAGCCAGCTCCTCGTTCTGCTCTGTCACCGCCGCTATAGTAGATGTGGTACTTGAATGAAGTGTTCGCGATGGGATCCACCGCCCGGAATTCACGTTCTCCAGTTCTGGGCCACCGTATTTCCTGGATGGCTGCCACACTCACGCTGACCTTCTGCAGCTCACGAGCCAGGAGGTGTTGGGCTCATTCAAGAACCTCCGCAGAGAAGCAAATCCCAGCTTCCCTGTCAGCATACGACCATAGTTCTTACCGGGGTAACCACACCATTTTCCTTAAAGTTGTTCGTATCCTGGGCAGTGCCACGAGGAGTTAGGGATAGGAGTTGCTGGGTAAGAGGCTAAGGACCGCAAAATGGGGTCTATTTTATTCCTTTAGGTACGCGAAGTACCAATGCACATTGGTCCAGGTAGCATACAAAGCGGTAATAAGTTGTTCAAGCCGAACATAGCAGAGATAGAAAAAAACTTTGTTCTACAAAGTTGCTCCTAACGGTGAGGGGATTTTTGAGGTTTTCATAAAAATTAGGGTGGGCCACATTGAAAAAAAATGAAAAATAAAACTTTTTCATTTGCAGAGATACGGCTATACAAAGTTCCGCGAAGTTATAGTTCATTCAAATTCCAAGAATTTTGCTAAAAAAATTATTTCTCTAGCTCTTAAATTGACTGATTTAGAGCAATTTTCCAAGTTTACTTAGGGTGACCCTCAAAAAAGCAGTTTTTTTGCTCTAACTTTTTGTTTCAAATTTCTCAGCAATGTGATGTTCAGAGCACTTTTGTGCTTTGCAGGGCGCAACTTTTCATGGACTTAGCGTTGCCATATCTCATGCGGATCAAAAGTTATTGAGGTTTTCTTCGAAAAAAGGTTTTCTTTTAACGGCTGTATCTATGAATGGCGCAAACATTTTTTCAATCTGTTTTCTCGACCTTATTCTACTACTTTCAGGCTTTATTTCAGGGTGTTTAAATCGAGGGGATAATTGGAAATAACCCCATATTATTGCAATGAAAAATTACCGTTTTTTTTCATTTTCAAGCACTAATTTGCTATTTTTAAGTGTTTTGCTTCCATGGCTTACTTTGTGATATGGCAAACGCCACACCATTTTGTTATAGAGCCTGAGCAGAAGCTAATATCTTGAAAACAGCAGTTTTTATGAACTTGATATGAATAAGAGCTAACATGACAAAAAATAATAACAAAAATTAATATCCAAAATAAATACTTTAGGCATAACATTATCAGATATTTTAATACAAAACAAAAAATTGCGCCCTGCAAAGCACAAAAAGTGCTCTGAACATCACATTGCTGAGAAATTTGAAACAAAAAAGTTAGAGCAAAAAAACTGTTTTTTTGAGGGTCACCCTAAGTAAACTTGGGAAAATTGCTCTAAATCAGTCAATTTAAGAGCTAGAGAAATAGTTTTTTTAGCAAAATTCTTGGAATCTGGCTGAGCTATAACTTCGCGGAACATTGTATAGCCGTATCTCTGCAAATGAAAAAGTTTTATAATTAATTTTTTTTAAATGTGGCCCACCCTATTTTTTATGAAAACCTCAATAAGCCCCTCACCGTTAGGAGCAACTTTGTAGAACAAAGTTTTTTTCTATCTCTGCTATGTTCGGCTTGAACAACTTATTACCGCTTTGTATGCTACCTGGACCACTGTGCAATGGTAAGCTTTATCCAGCATTTGCCGTGCCGTCAGGACATATCGTGGCGCTAACATCGACTCTGACCACTATCTGACCACTATCTGGTTAAACTGCGCCCAAAACTATCCGTCATCAACAATGTTCGGTACCGACGACCGCCGCGAACGTGGAACGTTATAGACGGAAGCGGAGACAGCAGACCCGCTTTTTTCAGGAGAAGAAACGCCGCCTGGAAGAAGCAGAATGCGAGGAGATGGAACAGCTGTGCCGTTCTCAAGAAACGCGCAAGTTCTGTCAGAAGCTCAACGCATCCCGCAAAGGCTTCGTGCCGCGAGCCGAAATGTGCCGGGATAAGGATGGGAGCATCTTGACGGATGAAAGTGTGGTGATCGAAAGGTGGAAGCATCACTACGAAGAACATTTGAATGGCGCTGAGAGTACAAGCAGTGGAAGAAAAGGCAGCGGAGGACATGACTACGTCAGTTCAGCGGTCGATGGAAGCCAACCAGCCCCCACCTTGAGGGAAATTAAGGATGCCATCCAACAGCTAACCTCCATATTGTCGCACTCTTCGGTCGGATGGGGTTGATCACACGCGGCTTCATGCGGCAGTTCCTGGTGCCGTGCCCAAAGTTGAAGCAGTTGGTGCACTGCGTGACGTCGCGGTGCACTGTGCGATATCGCTCCCAGTCAACGACGGTGTAATTTATAACTCCGACCAGCTTCAGGTCCTTCTACGTGGTGGAGCCGGTAAAGCTGGTCGCGATATGGGAACGTGCGGGCGTGATAGCAGCTTTCTTCAATCTAATGAAGTATTTAACACCATTAGCCTCACACCTTTGGTAAACGATATTATTGCAAATTTTGATTATGCATTTGCACATTCACTGTTGGGACTGTTGGTTGTCGCGGGAACCGTTTCCGGACTGCCTGGTTTGTTCTCCATGAAATCCCGAATGAAAAAGACGCACGCGCTGGTTGCTGGTTTGTTTTTTGAGGGATATTAAAACCCAGTTAACGGTCATCCAACCCTAACAGTGGATAACTACAGCTGGTCAATCAAGTTGGTGTCCTTTACGAACTCAATCAATTTGTCTTCGTTGGGTGGCGATAGAATGATTTCCGGGTGTGCTACTCTAGTTTAAAGTCAGGCGTTGCGTTGCATAATCTGGCCATTATGGCCAATTCGTAGACGAGAGAGCCTGCGATGATATTTCGGATTTTTATTGTCTGGATGGTTTGATTCTTCTCAAAGCAATGTCTCTTCTGGATAATCATTTGGAGAGGAAACAGAGACAGTCTCAGAACAACCTTCCCGATCGGCGCCGGCCAAATCATCTGCCTTCTCGTTGACGTGGATACCGGAGTGCCCGAGCAACTAGCAGAACGTGATGTATTTGGCCACAGCCAGTCTTTCAGCCTCCTGAAGTCAGGGATGCTTTGAGGAGGAGGAGTTCATATGTTGGAGACAACTGGCAGAGAGCCTAAATATGATGGTAGGAGAGTCGGTAACGTGGGTGATAAGGTTTGAGGCTATCATTTAAGCATAAACTTGTTGAAAACCTTAAACATTTGATAACATGATAGTTAATAGAATACATTCACAACATACGTACTTTATCATCCAAGAATTCCCTTATGTAAGGCCTATCAGTCAATAACCAACGATCAATTTGCCCGATTCAAATGTAGTACATGCTCTCTGTGGCAAATATAAAAAATATATTCTTCCTAACGAAAATTTTTCGTACCTACAAGGGTCTGCACCGTGATTGAAATGACCTGGAGAGAAAAGCACGAATGATTACAAATTATCTTTGGCCTTGGAGAAGCCATCACAAATCATGCATTTAGCATCCATGTGGCAAAGTTTGCTTCCTTAGCGCTTCCTCAACGCTTAGGCCACTGAATGGCGTTTTGGATTTTTCCCCAGGCCTGCAGGAATGTTCCCGTGTAACTCGGACATGGGATATAATCAGGCCTTTCTAAACCATTCAAATCATTTGGCTCACTTTCAACAAACTAAATAAAATTCTTGAGAAATCGCTCTCTGTAAGTATTTTTTCCGTTTTAATCATATATGGACTGGCGCTGAAGATTGTGGGGTGCTGCCGAGGATGGACGAATGTGGTCGAGGATCTATTATTGTGATACCAAATTGTTAATTCAGAGTAATCAAATCTGTATCCTACATGTAAGCTACACAAATAAAATGTGTGTCCCGACTGAGAGAAATGATGTAAAAAAACCATCTGTAGCTATCAATTCAATGAAAAATTATTACTTTCATTAGCATGGATCACCCAATGTCGACAGGCAGCTTAAAAAGTTCAAAAAGTTTACCGGCCAGCCTTCTCAGTTTTACCACCATAAAGTCTCAAATGTCTCGAGATGATTAAAATGCGCTAAAAATTAGTCAAACAAACCTCCCACATTGCCAAACCACTTCCAAAGCCAGGGAAAATTATGGCTCAGTGGCGGACAGAGGTCTGTGATGGCCCAGCCACCGCCGCCGCGCCGTTGCGGTCGTCATCAGATCCAAGCTGCGTAGCCTCCGAGCCTGCGAAGTCGTTAAATATTTATGTTTGCCAAGTGTGTTGTTTTGCTTCTGCGATTCATAATTTTACCACGTTGTCTATCGCATATCCAATGGCCGTCCACCGACCGATCAAAGTAGGCAAACAAGCTTCATCGCATTATTTTAAATAAATCGACACAAAGTTGGCTGATGGTGGTGGCGCACATGTCGGAGCGATAGCCGATAGATTAGTGACAGTGCTGCATTCGCCGACACTGCCGATGCTGCGGCCGCATTGAAAGAGGATCAAGTTGCAGCGCAACTGATAGTTTTGATCTTTCTTTTTTGAATTGATTGGTACCTAATTGTTTATTAATATGTATTGATAAGATTGTGGCTCAAGCTGAAAGTTGAATATTCATGTGCTTTAACCTTCAGATTCGTTTGTTAATTTTAAGTAAAAGTTGAGGCGTTTGGAGTTTTTAGCTAGGATTTGAACTGATTTGAGATTCATGTACCTAATTGAGATTGATATTTTGAGAAAAACTTGATCAATATGCTACTTACGTGCTATCTGTGACTTAAAATAGCAGCCCGATGAGTTTAAGCACTCATTGAATGAACTGCTCACATGTTAAGCGGTAGAAATAAGGACTAAATTTTAATGCACTGAAGAGCATCAAAGTGCAACTCAAACTAGACAGATTAGGCGCTGCTAATCCAAATATGACTTTGTTTACCACGACAACCCACTTGAAACGCCATATTCATCCACCGTAATATGGAACAGGAAATCCAGCTCTCGTGAGAACTGTCGCCATGTCAGCCAACCAGTTCTCGAGCTGCTCGAGTTGCGACATTTTTTCCTACCAAGTTAAACAATTTAACTGACTTACCGATAGGCATCTGCACGAGGCTTCTGTGGCAGTGCACAATTGGCGCTTGTTCGGTCCACAAGAGTGCATGAAATGATCAAAACACTTCAAATCAAGAGTTGGGTCGACCGATAATCGATAACTATAAATAAATCGAATCCCTTTCAAGAAGTAATAAAAATATCTTTCACTTGAGTTGAACTTTCTTGTCCGTTGTTTCTAATACCCTTCTCATACGACAAAAATAGTAAATGAAGTGCTAGCGGCCTGTAAATCCAAACGGATATTCTGCCCTAAAAAACTACTGTCTCCAGTTGACTGAGTTTTTACGATGATTAGATAAAACATACTGCAATAAATAGAAATTAAACGAGTTTGTTTGATCAAGTTTTAGTCTTGGTTTCCGATCTAACTTCAATTAGACCTAGAAATAAAAATACGTTGGTTTAACTTACCAACAAAATGGAGAAAATCAAATTTTGAGCAACTACGACAACTTCCAACTACTGATACTAAATACTCATGATTATTAATTTACTAAATACCAAATACTAAGCATTCCTTTCTTCCTTTTCTTTTACTTCCATGGCTGGTATTCTATAAGCATTTATCCAGTTATTAATTGAAAGCTTTTCTATTTTCGTCATTGCATGAGTATGTAATGGAAAATCGATAAATTGTGTTGATGCTGATCTTGATTACTTAGGCTGATATCCTTTTGGTCGTTTTAGCGGTTAACATAACAAACTCTATACAGCAGAAATATTTTACTGTGTCATCAAATTGAAAACTATTTCTGTTGTGGATGATTGCATGCAGCGGCCCAGCGATAGAGTCCCGGCGACAGTCGCGTGTGTTTGAGGCAACCTAAATTTCTATTAATTTCATGAGAAATACTTGAATTTTCACAAGATTTTTATTTCAAAGATATACAAAAGAAATCGTTTGCAAAGAAATCTATTGAATAATGGTAATTCCTTAAAAGTTTGCACAGAAAATTCTTTGGAATTTCCACCGAAATTGTTCGGAGTTTTATCATTCGTCGGGATTACTTTCGGAAAATCTTCTGAACTTCCTTGGGATTTTTTTTTCAGATTCAGATTCCACTGAATTTTTTTCTCGAAGTACCCGCGGGAAGTCCTTCATAGGGATTTCCTATTGAAATCTTTGGGAACAGACCGGTGCGCCGATTGAAATTTTACCGGCAATGGCGTGGATTGGCGTGAATGGGCAAAACGACTGTGGGCCACCGCTGTACACAGATGATCCATACCTTAGCTGAAAGGTTTTGGAAAACAAGAAAAAGTGTCTATGGGGTGAAAGTTGTATTTGCTGAAAAGAAAGAGTAAATAAGTTGGCTAAAAGTTCCAATAGTCATAGGTGTTCCTATAATTGCGGTAGTGTTCTTTTTACACAGTCTACGTGTTAATCGCAGCAACCCCCAAAGTCAATCAATCAGCGACCTGTCATTATACGAAACAAAAGAAAACAAGTTTAAAATAACTTCAAAATCGGTAAAGTATCATTAAAATACCTTATCTTTTTCTTTGTTTTGCACCAATAATTGCGGTAGTGTACCTATTACTTAGGTTACTATTTTAAGCAAACGACATAAGACTACAGTAGCCGTTTGATAACTGCAACGCATTCTAGACGTCAAACGATTATCAATCGACGTCAAATGCAATAAAAGTGTATCTAAATGTGCAGCGCTATGCAGCTGTCATTGAAATTGACATCAGTTTGAAGTTTAGCGGTCCGATAACTGCAAAACTGTTGCAACTATCGAATTGCAGTTAAAAAGCATTGCAGTTAAATGACTTGCAGTTATCGAACGTCTACTGTACAGCAACGGCGGTCAAGCATTCCTGTACCCTAGAACGTGGAGAGTGTATCCAGTTTTCTGCAAGCAGTAATGGCCGCCAGCATGCCTGCGGGCTAGTCTCTGGTTTGATGTTTCTGAAGGTCAACTGCACCCACCATTCGAGCATTTTGATCAATGTGGTATATAAGAAGGCTTGAATTTACTGAATCAGCACCTTTTTATATGCCACATTGGTCGGAATGCTCGGAGCGGTGGGTACAGTTGATCTCCACAGACGTCAAATCAGAGACTAACCCGCAGGCAAGTTGGTGGCCATTACCGCTCGCGGAAAACTGGATTAGCTCAGGTGCACGGTGGTAATGCAACGTACACACCAGTCAAGCAGTTTGACGAACATTGACTCCGCCCCCAAGAAAACGCCTCGGTTGCTGCTTTGTTTGAACGTGTGTGAAGTTGTTCGAACAACCATTTGACAATTGGCGGCTCGGTTGGAAAAAATTAAAACGGTTTGCCGAACATGTTTGAGCGTTTGTAGTGAAGTTGCACAAACCCCCATTTATTTTTGACGGTTGGTGCTCAAGTTGGCGCTTCGGTCGTTCGTGTGTGATATTGTTGATCGAATAAATTGATTGTTCGTGCCGCTGTTGGTAGAACTTGATGGATGTTTGAATAAACTAGAGGTGAACTGCAGAAGGTTGGAGTGGACGTGGCTGCTATTCAAGAAGTCCGATGGCCTAGATCCGGAGAACGTGAATTCCGAGTCGTGGACCCCACGACCAACACTGCATTCAAGTATAACATCTATCACAGTGACGGCGGAAAAGCAGAGCATGGAGTTGGTTTCGTAGTGATGGGCAAGCAGATGAAGCGAGTGATGCGATGGAAACCCATTAGCGAACGAATTTGTGTGTTGAGGATACGGGGCAAATTCTACAATTACAGCCTAATCAACGTTTACGCACCGACAAACGATAAATCCGACGACGTGAAGGACACGTTTTATGAATGTCTTGATAAAGCCTATGGAGAGTGCCCAAAGCATGTGTGTGTGTGTTATTACAATCTAACCCCCACTGTCTGGCAGTGGCATTATGGATAGAATATTCGTGCAACTATCAAAATTTAATATAATTGCAAGAATCTTAGATCCGGGAGCTAGAAGGTGATAGCTCTATTGTAACTCCTATAGCCCATTTCAAGAACGCAAGCATTCCGAAGCTATAGTCGTTTGCAATAAGCCCCGCGTGATTACACCCACATATCATAAGGATATCTGAAGTGCATTCACACTTCCTGGATCAAAATTTAACTTTCTAATCCTGGCGCGTATTTAGTAATAAAATTAATCAATATAAAAAAAGGCATTTATGATTTATCAAAAATTACTTACCATTTTCCCAACAGTAATAGTACACTAACCATGTTTGTACATTTACATTTCTTGATCACATTATTAGTAAGGGCATTGCCCGTGCTAACAATCGATCACTCAGAAAATAAGAAAAGTTTAGTTATAGTAAAAAGAAGAAACTAAACAGACTTCGGTCACCACACTCCTAAAAATAGTGCAAAAACTATACCCAATACAACTTACGACTCAACATTGAAACACGTTAAAAACCAACATGAAACTTGCACACCATATTAACATCTGCCACCATATTAACATCCACAAAGTTCAAAGCCAGCAGGAACAGTACTTTGACTTTGTTGCGTATCCTTTTTTACAAATATGTAAAGAGTTTACACGCATATAAGGACATTTTACAGTCGTTATCACTTTCCACGGTATCCAATAAACACACGAGAAAATCACTATCCTGCTGGGTGGCGTAGCCCGAAACACCACCCGCCGAATCTCACAAAATGCAGAAAAATTGGCAAACCGACGCGAAAACAACAACACGTGCGTTCATCATGGAGAGTGCTCAAAGCATGACGTGAAAATTGTTATCGGAGACGCTAACGCTAAGGTCGGTAGAGAGGACTTTTTCCGTCCCATAATCGGTAGGGAGAGCCTTCACTCCGCTACCAATGTCAACGGTCTACAGCTAGTAAATTTTGCTGCTGCCAGAGGGATGACCTTCAGTAGCACCTACACCTACTGCACGAAAGACTATCCGAAAGCACACCTGGAGACACCCAAATGGTGAAACTTGCAACCAGATAGACCATGTTCTGGTGGATGGGCGCCATTTCTCGGATGTTATCGATGTGCGGACATTCAGAGGTCCGAACATTGACTCTGATCACTACCTCGTTGTCAGTAAAATTCGATCACGGTTGTCAACTGTATCGAACGATGCGTTACAATATCCAGCGATTGTCGGCGGAAAGAGTATCAGCTGAGTACCGCCAGAAGCTCGACGAACGGATAAGTGCAATCAACGTTAGCGACACCATCAACGATCTATGGGAGTCGATCCATGGAGCGGTGAGCACAACAGCACGAGAAGTGGTAGGCACTGCACAGAGGCGACCCAGGACGGGTTGATTCGATGTGGAGTGTCAGAGAGTGACAGACGAGAAGAACGTTGCCAGAAGCCGGATGTTGGTGTTGTGTGGCCGGTTGAATAGATATCGGTACATGGAAGCAAGACCAGCCGAAAAACGAACCCCCCGCAGCAAGAAAAAAGAGTACGAAGAACAAGTTATTAGTGAGGCGCAGGAAAAATGGAGCAGAATAATATGCGGAGGTTTTATGAGTCTGTCAATGGCGTGCAAAGAAAGACAGCGCCATCTCCCGTCATGTGCAACGACCAACAAGGGAATTTTCTGACAGATAAAACTGAAGTGGCTGCCAGGTGGAAGCAACACTTCGAGACTTTGTTGAATGGAGGAAGTGACGGTGCATCGGTGAACAGAATAAATATTAGCGACGATGGACAAGCTGTGGAGTCACCTACACTAGATGAGGTTAAAAAAGCTATTAATGAGCTGAAAAACAATAAGGCTGCGGGAAAGGACCAGCTCCCGGCTGAACTTCTCAAACATGGCAGTGAGCAGCTTTATGAAGTTCTGCACCATATTATGTCGAAAATATGGGAAGACGAGGAAATGCCTGCTAGCTGGTTGGACGGCCTCATTTGCCCTCTCTTTAAGAAAGGGTAAAGACTGAAGCGTGCCAATTACCGAACAATTAACCTCCTTAATTTGGCGTACAAAATTATGTCCCGTATTCTGTTCAACAGATTGAGACCGCTTGAATAGTCCTTCGTGGGCGAATTCCAAGCAGTTTTTCGTGAGGGCCGATCAACGACGGATCAAATGTTTACCCTGAGACAAATCCTTGATAAATTCCGGGAGTACAACTTGCAAACGCATCATCTGTTTATTGATTTCAAGGCGGCGTACGATTCAGTGAAACGGAATGAATTATGACAAATTATGCTTGAACATGGTTTTTCAGCGAAACTGATACGGCTGATTCGTATAACGTTGGACAGATCGAAATGAAGTGTAAGGGTTGCGGATGAAACATCGACGTCATTTGTTACCTTAGATGGAGTAAAGCAGGTTGATGCACTCTACTGTTCAATATAGCGCTCGAGGGAGCGATTAGGAGAGCTGGCGTGCAAAGAAGCGGTACCATTATCACAAAATCGCATATGCTCCTGGGATTTGCGGACGATATCTATATTATCGGGATTGATCACCATGCCGTGGAAGAGGCTTTTGTGCCTTTTAAGAGGGAGACAGCGAGGATTGGACTCACGATCAATACCAGCAAAACGAAGTATATGGTCGCTGGCAATCAACATGGGTTCATTAGTGGTGGTGGTAGCGAAATGGTGCTGGATGGTGAAAAGTTTGAAGTGGTAAAAGAATTTGTGTATCTTGGAACATTAGTGACGTACGATAATGATGTTACCCGCGAGGTGAAAAAGCGTATTGCAGCTGCAAATCGGGCTTATTACGGACTTCGTAACCAGCTTAAGTCTCGTAGTCTGCAAACGAAAACAAAACTCGCACTGTATACTACTCTGATTCTTCCGGTGGCTTTATACGGCCATGAAACATGGACGTTAAAGGAGGCTGATCGGAGAGCTTTCGGAGTGTTTGAGCGTAAGGTGCTGCATATAATACTCGGCGGTAAACAGGAGAACGGTATCTGGCGGCGCACCATGAATCAAGAATTGTACCAGGTGTATAAAGAGCTGGATATTATTAAGCTGGTCACGTTGTTCGTATGCCGGAAGAACGTCAAGCGAAGATAATATTTAGTAGATAACCCGGAAGAGGCCGCAGACTTCGTGGAAGGCCGCGTACACGATGGCTTTTTGCAGTTGAAGAGGACCTGAGGGCGCTCAATGTTCAGAGCGACTGGAAGCGATTGGCC
This sequence comes from Armigeres subalbatus, assembly GCF_024139115.2. Lineage (NCBI taxonomy): Eukaryota > Metazoa > Arthropoda > Insecta > Diptera > Culicidae > Armigeres > Armigeres subalbatus. The sequence goes on along the minus strand of NC_085141.1, from coordinate 368,673,169 downwards.
CAGGATCGAGTCAAGTGGAGAAGGATACTCCATACGGCGTAGGTTCAACGAAGGGCTGTAGCCCATCAAGTTTCAAGTAAGTACACAAATGCGATAGTTTTGTTTTCATGGCTTGTTATGATTCGAAGAGGTTTTTGCCTCACTTTTATCGTTGTTCGTTATCTATTGACAACGATTTCTGCAAACCCTGGCGCCAACGCATCATCATCAATGACAATCGCGGCTATGTACCGCTATATCGTGCACTGTTCAATATGTGACTGAGCACGTTTGAACATGTCAATCGACCGCGTTCCAGTTAAGTAATTCTGACTAAGCTGTTTTCGACGGTTTCGCCAAACCGTGATAAGGGTATGCGATAGCTCACATACATTTTTAATTGATGATAAGTAAATTAACCTAATAATTCTTATATGCAAAATTTAAATGTATATTGATTGCTTAAATTACTTTGCCTTGAGTAATTGAATATATTCGGCCTTGTTTTTAAAATATCTCACTGCCATCAATATTTAAAATTGTATTAGAAAGGTGTGGGGTGGGCAATTGTTTGGAATTTCCCAGGAAAAGTCTTTAAAACTTCCAAAGAAAAATCTGTTTTAATCTCCACGGGATAATGTTTAAAATTCGTTTAAAGTCCGCGGGAAATTCTTCTGAATTTTTTCGGAATCACCGCAAGATATTCTTTGGATATCTATGAGAACTTTTCGGAATATCCGATGGAAATTCTTCGGAATTTTCACGTATTTTTTTCGGATTTCCATTGAAAATTCTATGTTACTTCCAAAGAAAATTATTCAAAATTTCCACGGGAAATTATGTGAATTTCCCACCAAAAATTCATCGAGTTACTATAAAAAAAATCTTCTCAATGTACACAGCGAAGCCATTTGTTGTTTTTATGGGAAATTATCTTAAATTTTCACGATAAATTTACCAACATTTCTACCGGGAATCATCAGAAATTTAAATTAGAAAATTTTCACAGGAAATTCTTTGAAACTTCCACAGAAAACTGCTCAAAATATGCATGGAATATTTCTTATTCTTATATTCCACGGGAAATAGTTCGCAATGTCCGTAGAAATTCTAAAACTACCTTTTTGAAATTTCCACGGAAATGTATTTGGAATTTTGAAATTCATTTGACTTCAACAAAATCGAATTCACGTGGAAAATTATAGGTCTGTGGCGTTTCAGGTTTTAAACAGCGACGCGCCGATGTGAAAATATCGGTGGCGTGATGCACACATCCAAGAGGAATCGACTACCAGAAATTCCAGATCTGGTTTCAGCAGCCGTAGACAGAGCATTAACTTTGATTTTGTATCAAATAAGAGTATGCGATAACACACTTTTTCCTAACGAAACGAAACGAAACGAAATTTAAAATGTCTATGTTGATTCGGATCGAAACGAAACGAAATATAGATTTCTTTCGAGACTTCGAAACGATACGAAATCGAGGTTCATTTAATTCGAAATTTTTCGAAACGAAACGAAATTTTGATTTTTTTTTCCGCGGAATTTTTATTGAATTGGTTTTACATTACATACGCAATTCTGATTTCACTTTTTCGAAGTCGAATAATTGTTTGCGACCAAAAGAGTTATAATAACTTAAGAGGCAATCTGTGATAAATCGCCACATTCTCGCCGCATATACCATTTGCGATAAGGCAATACACCAGCATTTGTGCCGCTTTCATAGGAATTCATCGTATATAAAGTATATAAAAATAAAGAAATTGTGGGATTTTTCATATACGGATTCAAATTTCGTTTAAAACCTTAGTTCACTTAAGAATTATGTAATTATGCTGAAGCATGCTTCATATTATCTTGTCAGCGTGGTTTTACAGTATTGACTTAGTCAAAATTTGAAAACGAATGCTTAGATTTATTTTTTTATTTAGTGGGATACTTATCTATGTATCCACATCTGACAGGTGTATACTAGGGCAGTTCAAATTTCAAAAATTTTCGAAAATTCCAACTCCCATATGTCTATTAGCATCATTTTGATAATATAGGAGTCCTGGCAGAATTTCAGGCAATTCGGTGGCCATTTAGGGGTGGCGCGAAGTCAATTTATGTTTATATGGAAATTTGTATGGAAAAAACGTAAAATTTATTCAAGTCTCCCTACAGCTGTCAAATCGTGATGAATTCAAATAAAAATCCTCAACCTCCATTTTTGGAATCTATATAAATGAGACCTCCGGATAACACATTAGTTATGAGTGGAATGAACGGTTATATTGACAGTGTGAATATGGGATAAATGGCTAAAATTGTGTAATTAGCCTCAACGTAGCAGTGGAAATATAAATCAAAATTAATGAGTTACCCACTGGTTGAGCTCAAATAGATTCCAAAAATGAAGGTTGTGGATGTTTATTTGAATTCATCACGATTTAAGAGTTGTAGGGGGATTTGAACAAATTTTAAGTTTTTCCCATAGAAATTTCGATATAAATATAAATTGACCTCGCGCCACCCCTAAATGGCCACCGAATTGCCTGAAATTTTGCCAGGACTCCTATATTATCAAAATGATGCTAATAGACATTTGGGAGTTGGAATTTTCGAACATTTTTGAAATTTGAACTGCCCTAGTGTATACCCAGATATAGAATTAATATTACTAGATCAACATTTGAAAAGGGTGTGTCTGCCAAAATTTATTCCTTCTTATTCCTCGTCTACATATATAGCATACATTTGATCCCTAGAAGGATCATGTGCATTTCACAGACCGATAGTCTTATATACAATCAGCTCGACAAACTGATCTATTGTGTGTGTGTCCTTGGCAGATGAGAACAGCTGTTGTGGTCAGTATGTGCTAAAAGCAATCATAAGTAAAGAATTTTCAGCAATTTTAATGATCTTTCAACCCGTTCTGGATTTTTTTTTTGCAAATTCCATGCGTAGATCTAGAAATGCCCACAAATCTGCAATGTTCCTCACATATTGTGCAAATAGTCGAAGAAGAGCTTAATAACGTTTCTTAACTGTACACGTCGTAGTTGCTAATCATGATTGGTCGAGAAACAGCAAATATGCAAAGCTCACCAATTAAATAATATTCTTGGGATACAAAAAAGATATTCTTATTGTATACTTGCTTCGGAGTTTTCAATTCATGAACGATAACGATACTGGTCAATAACGGTGCTTATAGTCAATTTAGTATTAGGAGAGGAAAATTAGTGTAACACTCATTGTTTTAAGAGACCGAGGTATGCTCTGTATCTCCGTGAGCGCTACGGAAAAGGAATCGTTGGTTAGTTGAGAAGGTAATCCATGTGAAACCCCTTGGTAAGCGACAAAATATTTATTGTAAACGAAGTTATTTTGAAAACAAGAAGATGGAAACTGTGCTTCAAATCAATCCAACGCAAGATCAATGTGCTTCGTTTAATAATCTTCTACAACAGGATCAATTCCGCACTACATAATTTTGTGCTCTTTGATGCAGACATTAGTTTTATCGATTGGCGTAACTACAGGAGAGCTAGGGGAGGGCCTAACTAGGATCCAAGTAGCCCCCCTAGAATTTTTGCTACTTCGCATAAGTATTGCACATATCTAGCTGTCTGAGCTTAACTACAGATAATGAATTTTATTCATCTTCTCTCTTTTCAAATCTGTTGAATCTGTTTTTGGTTTCAGGTTTTTGAATTTCGAATAATTTTTAAATAATAATTTTTCAGGACCAAAAAACATTTTTTTTGGTTTTTGAAAACCACAGGGTTTGAATCCAAAGGAGAAAGACAAAATCTTTCACTTTTATGTCTGTATACTCTCTAGATAGGTGGCATACCGTGAGAGACGTTTTTCGGAATCTGTTGCGATAATGAACTGATTCGGGGGCTATGCCTCATGATAAAGGCCATATCAAAATTATATCAACATACGTTATTATGTTTTAAATTTCTTCAACAAAATTTGTTACAAATTTGATGCAGGATGTTGTTAAAAGATCTAAATTTATATAAAAAATAACACTACTTTAAACAAAAAGATTTCAAATTAAGCTACAGTTTTATCACAAAGGTAACATATTCTGTTAGAAATTTATAACAGAATCAGATAACAGAATCAGATAATATATTGTTTACTGTGTAGTTGAAAATTTTTACAGGACGTTATAGGTCTCAGGATTGTGTTCATCATCAGAATTTTTTGTATTTGTCTGAACATGATTATTTGTCAAGAACATGAAACTAAGCCTTTGCCAATTTGGCAATCTTTTTAAATTATTTCAACGTATGATGATCTATTTGGCTTGAAGACTTTAGCATGCTTAGATGACCGAAGAATTTCAAACAAATCCTGATTTTATCAATCAAATTTCTCAGCAAATGAGTAATATTTAAAAATTTTCAAGTTTTCTTGAAGTTTTGTGGAAAACAATTATGATCTCATGCTTTCTAAAATAGACCTATAAGGCGCAGAATCAAAAATGTGATACAATATTTCAATACCAAATTTTCAAAATGACTTATCTGCCTTTGTAAACAAAGATTCAAACGTCGATTTGGCGATTCTGATAGCACTCCCACGTAAATCAACCCTATCAACACGTAGGCGAAGGCTCCTGCTACGCGTTGATGCTGTTGGTTTGCTTGGGAGTGCTATCAAAATCGCCAAATCGTCGTTTGAATCTTTGTTTACAAAAGCAGAATAGTCGTTTTGAAAATTTGGTATTGATTTCATATGCATCTATCCAATTCAGGCATTTCCGATTTGTCTGGTAAAGTGTTTTAGGGATTTCGTAATGCTGCTATTTCTTGAAAATTTTAAATTTTCAGTAAACAATTTAGGCTTCTTTATTTTCGACAAAGTTTTGGTAAATCTCTCAGATTTTAAAGAGAGGTAATTTAAATTTTGATGAGGAAGAACTTGGAATGCTGTTGGATGGATTATAAAAATCCACAAATCCAATTTCCAATACAATCCAATTTTGCTTTGCTAAGGCTCGTATGATTTTTTCACGACTTTTCTTTTTTTATACGCTGAGTGTCGTGGACCATAATTTATAATGTTCAAGTCGTCAATGGATGTGTTGTATGTAAATAGGTCAATGTTTGTTTGGTCGGCCAACTTGCGAACAATATATACTAGTTGTTTTGAGCATTGAGCGAAAACGATAACTTAATTGTTTTGAGTGAAAAAGTAGAAATAATTTTAAAAAAAGTTAGACCCCCCTAGAACTTTCCATTAGTTACGCCAATGGTTTTATCACTTCGCGTTCTCCCACACTAGCTGGCGTGATCAGCATCAACACGATTGTTTGTACACTGGTTAAACAAATTTCTGCTACGCGATCATTCCGCATTTATAATGTGCAAATAGTAAAAAAATATTACACTATTTTAATCATGGAAACATTGGAGACGTTTTATAGAAGAAAACTACTTACGTATTTGTCGACTAAGAATGGGGAGTTAGCGTTAATCGAAAAATTTGTATAACTTAAAGTTTTGAAAACAACTTAACGATTTTGTTCAGCGGCGCAGCCAAAATTTTGTTATGATATAAAGTATGGATTAGTTTAAATTCGTTTCGAAATTCCGCGGAATTCCGTTAAATTTCGTTAGAAGCTAGTTTTTTCTAGCGAAATTTTTGTAATTTTACGAAACGAAACGAAATCAAGAAATCAGATTTCGCCATGCTCAAATTCCGCGAAATTCCGCGGAATTCGTTTCGAACCACCTGAAACGAAATTTTTCGAAATACCGCATATGCTTAGTATCAAATTGTTTTTCGGTTTTGTTGGATTTTATTAAGTTTGATTTTGATCTGTTTGAAATTTGATTTTTGTTGCTGTATTTTTATACTAAAACGGATTTGAGTAACTGATTTACATCGTTTTGCACAATAAATGACATTTTTTTTGAATTTTGGAAAAGTCTACGTAGACTTCAAGGAGGGGTTTGGAAAAAGTCTACAAAAAATCTACTAGGGAGTGGGATTACAGCCAAAATCTTTTTGGGTGTAACTTTTTTTTCTTTCAACATTGTTTTTTGTAACTTTCACCAAAAGAAGCAGAATTTAATCAAGTTTTAGGCGTTTTTGAATTTGTAGGATTGGCCATTTGGTTCCGGATTTAAAATGGGTGTTAGCTTTTGCCCATTTCTCAGAACGCATACTCCGTAAATGACTGTTTTAGATATTTTGATTGGAAACGACGCATAAACTACACAGAAAAAAATAATGAAAAGTAATCAGCGCGTAAATAATAAAGACGTGGAAAATTACACTATTCTGGGCGTACATGGATCTTTTCCAACAAGTTCACCCTAAATGTATGCAATTTACATAGCATTATGACACTTATTCGTATAAAAAGTGACATAATGCAATACAAATTGCATACATTCAGATGATAATATCGTTTAAATTTACGCTCTTTTTGGCATTCCCTTTATGTGCATTACTTTCGTGTAAATTTCAACAACTTTTTCTATCTGTGATGCCAAATTTGATTAGCATATTGATCGGTCCAAAATATGGCCTGTATTCTGGATTCTTGAACCTGTTACGGGGTCACTTTACGGAAATAGGCGAATACCATCATGCGGCACATCAAACTTCATGATTCAAAAAGTTATGGCATTCTATGGTGGTTTTGTACTTCCTGAACCGTATTCGATTTACCGAGTACTGGTTATGACAGGTGAAGACATGTCACTAAATGAGCTTAATAGTTTTCATAAATTTTAATGTCACTATTTCATCTTTCATATAGAAGCACCAGAGAGAATGCATTCATTAAGAAGAATTTGAAAAAAATATGAAAGCTTTGATCCCGATATCCAGTGTTTCTAAATTGTTAGAGATAACCTTTACTTGTTTATTCTGGGTATACTATGTGTGTCTTCTTCTCATCATTTACAAGTTCGTACGAATTGTTTGTGCCAACATCAAAATATTTCGCAGTATACACGTTGATCGTTTCAATTCGTTTGTAAATTTACACCGTCATCCGCTCGGTATTTAATCCAATTACGCTGACCTGTCAGAAACATGGGAACAAAAATAAACGGAATAACAACGGATGAACTAAGTAGCAAGGCATTCTCAGAAACCACGGCAACAACTACAACACGACTGATACAAATAGGCGGCCTACTATGCGATTGGCGGTGGTGGTGGCACCAGGTAGCCACTAATGAGTAATGGGGAAAAAACGGCGTTCACGTGAGTCGACACGGTCGCATTCAATTCCGAGGAAGTCACTTTTTTCTCAGGAACGCCACGATACGGGCGCTGGCTGGCTGGTTGCCTCTACCCATTAGAACGGGGATGATATAATTTTTCATTATCTCTGCATTATACAGCCGTTGTATGGAGGCTCGGAAACAGATGGAGACGAAGTGTCTACCTTGACGTCGCACAGGGGAGGAAGTTCGGATAAATTATGATAACAAATCAAAAAGTTGTTAAAAATATAAAGAAAATAATTCAATAATTAAGTTTCAAGTCACAAATATAGTAGTTTTTTATACAACCAAGTTCTTAGCAAACCTATTTATTTAGCAGATCCAAAGATAATATTTTGTGATTCCCAGAGCCGTGAGATTATTTTCTAAAATCCAGCCAACAAAAGCAATCTTTGCCAAAAAAACTAGCAATTTTATATAAGCCCAGTTCTGATTTTGATACGTTCTTTTACAGATTTATAAACAAATCTTCCATCCGCTGGTTAAGGGTTGATTAATGCGTATCTCTTGGGGCTTAAAGAGGAACTGATAAAAATCTTGATTTCAATTACCTGATTTTGCATGAAACTTATCGATACAAATTAGTACCATCGTCTATTGTCCGTACGTTTTTGTGGTCATGTTCAGATGCTTTCATCTCTACTGCTCCGAAAACTGTCATTTTTATTAATTCACGCATATACAACGTTATGTATTTGGAAAAAATCATGCTTTTAGCTCCGATATGTCTCTTAACGTCTGAGTCTTTTAAATACAAGCTAATTTAAAAAAAAAATGTGAAGGACATCTGAGCCTGGCAATTGAACACTGAATTTTCTGCGTATAAGGAATTAAGATACAATGACCAGTTTTGTGGCTAAAGATTATTTTACAAAAACGGATTTCACAAAGTTTCAATGAAAATTAAATTAGATCCTAAAGTTTAGGACCTAAACTAACAGAACTGTTTCATCGGATAATGGCAGGGAGTGCCGCCACTGTGCGCTATGATCTCCAAACGGTGGGAAAACATACTCCGCTTGATCGAGAATTGAAGATGCTCTGAGAGCGCGGGCCCTTCGAAGTGACACAATCAATGAATTATAGCATCGCGACCCGTTCGGCAGGCTTAGCATTAATCGACTCCACTCAATCGCCACGGGACGGACTTAGACGACGACTGCGACTGTGTCTCGAAACATCCCCATGAATAAAACATAATCCTGCCCGCCGTGGCAGCCACTGAATGGCTTCCAAATCCATGCACGGCCACGAACCGAGACGGGACGGGAAACCGAAGAAGAAAGTCGCTTATCTGATTTGATTTTTCAAAAACACACTCACTCACAGAATATGATAATGGAGACGATGGTCGTTAAATTGATTTTCCGAAAACCATTTGAATTCGAAGATCGCTCGTTAGGCATTGAATCTGGTGGTGGCATCGTCAACTAACTCCCAAGCACCAATTTTGAGGACGATCATCCTCTCCGATGGCCGCATGTTGTTTCGATGGCGGTTACGGATTTCGGCGCTTTGTTGAGCCAGCTGAAACCCGATAACAGTTGAAAGTGGGAACCGACAATGGATGTGGTGGCGATAAAGGGTATCGATATCTGTGCGGTGATGATGATATCACTCTACGAGAATAGAACGTTGATTGGGTTATCGAAACGGTGATGAATCAGATGAATATGAAAACAGTCGGACTATCTACGCGTTTTTGATTGCTACGAGCAGAATGATGCAAGAGTGGTCGATTTTTACTACACTGTTTCGAATAGATTATGCAATTGGGAGCACTCATGCGGGTAGCGTTGCATAATCTATTCTTCATTTGTGCATACACCTAATTGAAATTAACATATTTATAAAATTACCTGATTGTTAAAGAATTCGATTTTCAACTTATTTTTTTTTTTTTAAGACAGAATCACCGTCTTCGACCAGAGGTCGCACAGACTGAACACTTAACATCTAGCATGAGACAACGGACAAGGACATTTACACAACACCCAGTGGACCAGTGGAGAACTTTTCGCTTTACGAAAAGTTTTCTCCTTACCGGGGCGGGAATCGAACCCACACTCCACAGCACATGCGTTTAGACGATTGACGTCGCTAACCGCACGGCCACGAAGCCCACTCATTGTTTGGATTTGTGTAATCTCCTTGTATCCTTGAACATGGCGTTTTATACATTGAGTCATTTTTAATTCTACGCAGTATGTACCGCAGTGATAGCTCAGGATGAATAATGCCTAAAGCCACTCTTTGAAATATGACCACGTCAATATTTATAGTGTCTACAAAGAAAGATAGAGGAGTCCATCCGAATGTGGGCCTGGTTGCGTATTTCGCTCAAAACTTGTTTTCAAGTCAATATTATGCAGCGATGTGATTAACAATAGAAAGCTAACGATCTTAGCTAGCTTTTCTCCGAAGTAACTATACTGTTCAACAAAACACCTTTTAACATTTTCAGGCCCAAATACCCAGTAAATTTGATAAATTCCATTTGTTTTCGTAATTAATAATAGAGAAATGACAAAACAAGTTTAAAAACAAATAATCCTTGAGTCTAGAACTTGCGATCTACATTACCATGCTAGCTTTTTTCGGCACATCCAAGCTTGGATATGTGTTTTTGTCACTAGAAGCTTGGATACGTATTCTATCTTGTCCATAACATAATCCAGAAAACCAGGAAAATATGCCAAGATAGTTTCGGGATATCCTGGGTCGTCCAAACGTGCAGTGACCGTTTTGATAAGCCAGAATATCTATTTTTGTCTGTTGATTTCCAGGAAACGCATTGGATATACGTATCAAAAACTTGAGGAGTGTTCGGAATCGGTCCAAAGAAAGACTATTTTTCTGTAGCAGTCTTGCAATCAGCTCAAAACTGTAATATCGAATTTTATTATATACATATTTTGTTATTGTGATCGGCATACAAACTCACAAGTAATAGTTTTCTTATTTTCCGCGGAATCTGAACGATGCAACAATATAACACCCAACTACCGGCGATAATCCTGTTACAAATTCATTTCATTAATTTTGTTTTTAAATTCTGTTTCTTTTTACTTACTTTCTAATCCGAGCCTATTATACTCGCTTCTCCCCTACTGCGTTCAACACCACGTTGGTCGTTCGTATCATTCTTCAAATACAGATCGTAATCCGAAACTGCAATTCACTTTCCTGACAATTTCACCTTCCGCTTGTCCATTGAATAAATACGCTGCCAAATATTTTTAATCCAACCGTTCCAATATTGTCGTTCACCTTCTTTCTTTATTTTGCGTAAACAAAATCCAATGACATCGCGCCAGAATGACTCAGAACATCCAAACTATCTGGCGATGTATGTTATACTTCCAGGAGATGTAATCAGGCTTGCCAAAAACTCCTCGCCGAGTAGAAAATGAGCAAGAGCAAGATTTGTTTTTTGAGGAGCGGAAATAAGCATCAAAACTCACAACATTGTGCATCATTAAAGCCGAGCTTGTGCGTCGCAAAACAAGAGCGAGTCTATCTGTTCATCTTTTTCTTGTGGTACGCCACTCACTCACACTCACATTCAGGTTTTTTTTTACATGCAAAGCGTGGCTCCGGAGGCTCAATGAGAGCTTTTTCACCCAACGCCTCGCTCACGTGTGTTTTTATTTTGCTTTTCCTCACTCTGTTTTTTTACCTCTGCTTTTTTACGTTTTTACTCAATTATGAGGATGCGAAGGCAGTATTTTGCTAAGGATGATTTTATTTGACTCTGGCGAGTGTGATGAGTTTTGTCAAGCCTGGATGTAATGGGTGTGGTTGAACACGTATCAAAAGTTTGTGTAAGGAAAAAAGCTACTGCCAAGACATGAACTCAAGAACAGTTTAGGTTACCCAGAATATCCCAAAACTATCTTACGATATCCGTTGACTTCCTAGGAGGTGAAATAGATATAACTAAATGCATATTGAAGCTTTGAGAACTGAAAAACGATTTTCTTGCGGCTGTAGATCTCAAGTTCCGAGCTCAGAGACAGTTTGAATGGGGGAAGGGTCGTTTGGCCGAAATCCATTCGTCCGAAAGCCATTTGGCCGAATGCCACTAGGCCGAAAGTTGTACCATTTGGCCGAACAGACCATTAGCCCGAAAGGGTCGTTTGGCCGAAAGGGTTGTTTGGCCGAAAGGGACGTTTGACCGAAAGGGCCATTTGGCCGAAAGGCTCATTTGGCCGAAAGGGTCGAAAAGGTACGAAGCGCTTCTCACTTTTTACAGCAAGAAATGATAAATGAGGGTTGAGAAGTGAATCGTCTCACTTTTCACTCTTCATTTATCACTTTTCGAATGACCGAAAGGGTCGTATGGCCAAACGGGTCGTTTGGCCGAACGGGTCATATGGCCGAAAGGGACGTTTGACCGAAAAGGTCATTTAGCCGAAAGGATCGTTTGGCCGAAAGGATCATTTGGCCGGAAGAGTCGTTTTGTCGAAAAGGTCGTTTGGCCGAAAGAGTCGTTTAACCGAAAAGGTCATTTGGCTGAAAGGGCCATTTGGCCGAAAGGGTAGTTTGACCGAAAGGTTCATTTGAAAAGTGAGAAATTAGAAGTAAGAAGAGAAACTTCTCAATTCTCCTTCTTAATTTCTCACTGCTCACAGTAAAAAGTGAGAAGCTCGAAGCACATCTCACTTTTTACAGCAAGAAATGATAAATTAGCAGTGAGAAGTGAAATGTCTCACTTCTCACTCTTCATTTATCACTTTTAGAATGACCTATTCGGCCAAATGTCCTATTCGGCCTAATGACCATTCTCACTTCTCTCTGACGTCTTACTACTCACTTTGCGCCTTTCACTTTTTACAGCGAGAAGTGAGAAATGAAGAGTGAGAAAGGAGACGTCTCACTTCGCACTCCTCATTTCTCACTTCTCAGTGAGTAGTGCGAAGTGGGTAGTGAGACGTCTCACTACTCATTCCGCTCTTCTAACTTTTTACAGTTAGAAGAGAAAAATGAAGAGTGAGAAGTGAGACGTCTCTCTTCTCATCCCTAATTTATAACTTTTTTTGTGATGAACTTATTTAAATGTCCTATTCGGCCTAATGACCTTTTGGGCCAAACGACCCTTTCGGCCAAATGACCGTTTCGGCCAAATAACCTTTTCAGCCAAACGACCCTTTCGGCCAAATGACCCGTTCGGCCAAACGGCTTTCGGCCAGATGGGTTTCGGCCTAGTGGCAATCGACTAAATGGCTTTCGCCCGAATGTGTTTCGGCCAAACGACCCTTCCCCGGTAACTCTACGCATACGTTTGAATATGCATTTTGTTTTCAACAGTGCAATGCGCTGCCAACATGCCAAATATTTTCTTTTTCCTAACTTCACCGTGTTCATGACGTTCATTGTTGTCACTTGGTAGCCACACTGGTGGTGAACGTTTGATTAATTGCAAGTGGGTAGAAGAAAATTGTATTTTGTATTTTTTTAAATAAAAATTGTTAACTTTGTTTCAATAAATTTTAGATCTGATGATGGCTGAAAAGCAGTAGGCCGAAACGTTATGCAAAATTATGCAAAGTGTGTGTTTAGTTTTCCCCGAAAAATATCAACAAATTAACGATATATATGTTCATTGTTGTCGTAAGGCCTTGATCACCCATGTCTGACATTTTTCCCAGATTGGGGTGTCAATTTCGAGTAATTTTGCTGAAGACAGTGTTCACTTTTATCCATCGTGCGATTTTATACATCCATGTTTCTGTTAGGGTCAATACATGACCACAGGTCAATACCATGGGCCTGAAAGGGTTAAAGCCGCTAGAAATGGAAAAGTAGAAAGTAAAATGCTCATGAATTGATGAAAAATTGAACGTTTATTTATGCTAGAAGCTTTCAGTATCACAAAGAATAAGAATCATGGTCTTCAGTGGCAAAAAATAATAAAATACACCATGCTATAAAATAGCATTTTACTGAATCACTAGATTTCTTAACTATTTGAACATTTAGATTTTTTTTCGAAATGCGCAATTATTATGAAATGCATTAGTGATCAACTCAATTTTGTGATGAACTTATTTCAATGCAATAATTTTAATGCAGAGAATCGGATGAGAATTACAATGTGGAAATTGGCGAACGTTTTTTATGGTATCATGCCATTAGGCTAAAGATTATTAGTCCGAATGGTCAATAGCTTAAAGGTCATAAGCAGGGATTGTAATTCTCACTCATTCTCACGAGCCGAGAATGCTCCCTCACGCTGATTTTCGCCGAGAAATCGGTTTGCGGGAAAAGAAAAAGATGATGAGAGATAACCATTTCTCCCTCACTAACAGTCGGTGGCGCAAAAAGCTGATTTGCTCGTTTCCATTCCTTTTTTCCTTTTCGTGCCATCTTACTTGATACTTGATGGGCTACAGCTCTTCGATGAACCTACGCCGAATGGAGTATCCTTCTCCACTGGACTCGATCCTGGGCCAATCGTTTCCAGTCGCTCTGAACATTGAGCGCCCTCAGGTCCTCTTCAACTGCAAAAAGCCATCGTGTACGCGGCCTCCCACGAAACCTGCGGCCTCTTTCGGGTTCTCTACTAAATATTATCTTCGCTTGACGTTCTTCCGGCATACGAACAACGTGACCAGCACACCGTAGTCTGCCGTGTTGTATATGTTTAATAATATCCAGCCTTTTATACACCTGGTACAACTCGTGATTCATGCGACGCCGCCAGATACCGTTCTCCTGTTTACCGCCGAGTATTGTCCGCAGCACCTTACGCTCAAACACTCCGAAAGGTCTTCGATCAGCCTCCTTTAACGTCCATGTTTCATGGCCGTATAAAGCCACCGGAAGAATCAGAGTAGTATACAGCGCGAGTTATGCTTTCGTTTGCAGACTACGGGACTCAAGCTGGTTACGAAGTCCGTATTAAGCCCTATTTGCAGCTGCAATACGCCTTTTCACCTCGCGGGTAACATCATTATCGCATGTCACTAATGTTCCAAGATACACAAATTCTTCTACCACTTTACCATCCAGCACCATTTCGCTACCACCACCACTAATGAACGCACGTTGATTGCCAGCGACCATATAGTTCGTTTTGCTGATATTTATCGTGAGTCCAATCCTCGCTGTCTCCCTCTTAAAATGCACAAAAGCCTTAATCTGTTGAACAGAACACGGGACATAATTTTGTACGCCGAATTAAGGAGGGCTATTCCTCGGTAATTGGCGCACTCCAGTCTGTGCCCTTTCTTAAAGAGAGGCAAAATGAGACAATCCAATCAGCTAGCAGGCGTTTCCTCGTCTTCCCATATTTTCGACATAATATGCTGCAGAACTTCATAAAGCTGCTCACTGCCATGTTTGTGAAGTTCAGCCGGGAGCTAATCATAGCTTTCCTAACCTCATCCAGTGTAGGCGGCTCCACAGCTTGTTCATCGCCGCTAATATTTATTCTGTTCACCGATGCACCGTCACTTCCACTATTCAACAAAGTCTCGAAGTGTTGCTTCCACCTGGCAGCCACTTCGGTTTTATCTGTCAGCAAATTCCCTTGTTGGTCGTTGCACATGTTGGGAGATTGCGCTGTATTTCTCCGCACGCCATTGACAGACTCATAGAATCTCTGCATATCGTTCTGCTCCATTTTTTCCTGCACCTTGCTAATCATTTGTTCTTCATATTCTTTCTTCTTTCTGCGGTGGGTTTGTTTTTTTGGCTGCTCTTGCTTACTTGTACCGATCTCTATTCGATCGGGTACCCGACACCAACATCCGGCTTCTGGCAACGTTCTTCTCGTCTGTCACTTTCTGACACTTTACATCGAACCAATTCGTCCTGGGTCGCCTCTGTGCAGTGCCTACCACTTCTCGTGCTGTTGTGCTCACCGCTTCATGGATTGCTCCCATAGAGCGTTGATGTTGTCGCTAACGTTGATGTGCAATCACGAAAGATCACTGCAAACGATGCGTTACAATACCCAGCAAGGGTCGGGGGAAGGAGTATCGGCTGAGTACCGCCAGAAGCTCGACGAACGGATAAGTGCATTATCCGTTCGTCGAGCTTCTGGCGGTACTCAGCCGATACTCCTTCCACCGACCCTTGCTGGATATTGTAACGCATCGTTCGCTGTGATTTTTCGTTCGATACAGTTGACAACCGTGATCGAATTTTACTGACAACGAGGTAGTGATCAGAGTCAATGTTCGAACCTCTGAATGTCCGCACATCGATAACATCCGAGAAATGGCGCCCATCCACTAGAACATGGTTCTATCTGGTTGCAAGTTTCACCATTTGGGTGTCTCCAGGTGTGCTTTCGGATATTCTTTCGTGCAAAGTAGCACCTACTGATGGCCATCCCTCTGGAACCCGTGAAATTTACTAGCCGTAGGCCGTTGTCATTTGTAGCGGAGTGAAGGCTCTTCCTACCAATTAAGGGACGGAAAAAGATCTCTCTACCGACCTGAGCATTAGCGACTCCGATAACAATTTTCACGTCATGCTTTGGGTTCTCTCCATAGGCCTAATCAAGATGAATACAGTACTAGATTGTACAATCTGCCAAGTTTGTGGAAGAGAAGACGGCGGGGGTGAAAAATTCATTTTCAGTGCAAAACAAAAACAAACCTAGCTAGCTCTCCCATGCTAAAAGCCAAGATGGCTGAATAGTGAATTTGGAAGATTGGAACACCTAGTGGTGTATTCATCTTGGACCTAATCAAGACATTCATAAAACGTGCCCTTCACGCCGTCAGATATATCGTTTGTCAGTGTGTAAACGTTGTGTAGGCTGTAATTGAAGAATTTGCCCCGTATTTTCAACACACAGATTTGTTCGCTAATGGGTTTCCACCGCATCACTCGCTTCATCTGCTTGCCCATCACTACGAAACCAACTCTATGCTCTGCTTTTCCGCCGCCGCTGTGATAGATGTTATACTTGAATGCAGTGTTGGTCGTGGGGTCCACGGCTCGGAATTCACGTTCTCCGGATCTAGGCCATCGGACTTCTGGAATAGCGGCCACGTTCACTCTTCACTCCAACCTTCTGCAGTTCACGAGTCAGAAAGCTCACTCGTCCAGGTTCATTTAGGGTTCTAACATTCCAGGTACCGAGTTTCCAATCATAGTCCTTATTTTGTTGCCAGGTCGGTTGCCAAAAATAACGTTCTCTTTTTCTTCTATTTCCATTTTTCGTGGTATTTGAGAGGCTTCAGTAAGCTACTTTACCGGGGTCGCGTTACCTACATGTTACCTACAGGTAAGAAAACCAAACTGCGATGCTGACAGGAATGCGGTTCATGCTCCAGCGAGGGAGCAGCACCACGACCTACCCGGAAGCGTCTTCTTCCCATTAGGCGGACCCCAGTAACACCCGTGATTGTTTGTGAAAATGTCATTCCCTTTTTTATTTTTTCATTCCATCGTTTATTTTATCTGGTTTTACAATTAGTTTTAATTTTAAAGTGTTAGGTTAATCTATAATTTAAAATTTAAGTCATTTAAAAATTAAAAAAATATGTGAATAAAGAATGAAAAAAAATTGTTCGAAATTTTCTTAAACATAGAACAAATTATATTAGTGTGCACAGGTCACCGTTTCTATCACGCGACGCCTCTGGTGGAAAGGCTGAGAATCGAATCCATGGCCGTCCGCTTATAAGGCGAACGTATAGCCAACTACCCTACGGAAACCAACCACCCCGCTCTCCTCCGAAGAGCCATGTTCAGGAATTATCTGACACAGTTCGTTCTGTTTGACTGCCTTATAGTATACAAATCCGAATGATGAATCCGCATGTAGTATTCGCGGAATTTATCGCAGAGTAAACATCAAAATGTGTGCGCCGCCACCGTTGATCAATGGTTCCACACGACGTTCAATTTCATAAAAATTTCTTACTTCGGAAATTCAATATTACGAAACCATCCGTGTACATGCTAACAAAACTTCCCATGAAAATTCTGAAGAAGTTTCCGGTGAAAAGTATTACACATGCAAACTTGAAAAAAAGTTAGAAGAATTCCAAGTGAAAATTCCAATGAATTTTCCGTAAAAATAAGAATTAGGTACACGTGGAGACAACGAATAATTTTCTTTGCAAAATTCCAGCGAAATTTCCTGAAAAATCGTAAAATTTTCGTGAAATATCCTCTCAAAATAGTTTATGTATATATTCACGCGACAATAATAATACATTATTTGCTGTCCCAACGAAGCTACTCAATTGAGGGCGACATTACGCATCTTAACTCAAAACGAGCAAACCATGTAAACTGTCGTATGAAAATGCAGTTGAATCGATATGCGCAATGTGACATGCAAAATGTGTGTCCGGAATTACGAAAAAAAAAGTTTCCATCGTGATCCTGTAGCTTTTCGTTGCATCTCGGTGTACGAGAAAGGCAAAACCGAACCTATGATGAATGAACGTGAAGAGTCCAACACTTGAAATTCCACCAGCTTTTCATGGCAAGCTCCGACTGAATGAATGAGTATCGCCTGCTTATTCGACAGGCAGATAAGTGCATACAGGTTGCGCCTGTCAGTGGTACAGTAGTCCGGTCGGTCCGTCGTCGTGACCAATGGCAACGGTTAGCTGGCGCAGTACATACATTGATGATTGTTTGTGAGTAGGATGGATTGTGAGGCCACTTGGGTACAATCTCTTCAGGTGCCGACCCACCTGAAGATTTGAGCACTCCAACAGAGAAGGACCGTTTTTTTTGTATTGAGGTGCTGTGGCGGTCTTCATATGGAATCTTTTTGCGCACCTTTTATCACAGGAAATTGTTGAACATATTTTGACGTTCTTGAACTGTACGAGCGTGAGAATTTATGACCGGTGGGATTTGGTTAGATTACCTTCACTAGTTTGCTCAAACTATCTATGCACAGTCAATCATTCGATGCGTAATTCGAAGTGTGTGGCAACTTAGTAAGAAGAGACAAACGTGGTCTATTTTTGAATTATTGTATTTATGGATAGTGAATAATTAAGAAAAGTGCACAAGACCATTTAAAACTTAACTTAAAAAGCAATCATCTGTCTGGCCTGCTAATAAAAACCACAAATAGGGCGAGATGGACCTATACGTTTGGTCTTAGTCAGTCGACAGACAAATTCAAAGAAAAAAAAAAAACCACAAATGCCATCATTCGTTAATGAATGGAAAAGTTCAATATTCGATTTTGAATGCCTCTACGCGAAACGAGTGCATTTCAAATGACATTGAATCCTGTTGAGAAAATTATTTTGAGCTTTTTAGTGGAATGTCTTCACTTGTCATAAGACTGTCGTAGCCGAGCAAATCCGTCTTCCGATTTGCCTTTTACCAACGAAAACAAGCGCGGAACACCGAAGGATAATTCGCATGTTCACGCCTCAAATACATAACACTGAATGATCGTTAATTTTCACCGTCCGAAATCATCTAGAATTCCTGTCAGCCTACTGAGAATGAATTTCAAATTTCATCTCATTAGCTTCTTAGTATGCTGGCATTTCAAATGCCAACTACGATTGAATTTCAAATTCGTTATCATTTTTCAATAAATGTCATTTTTAAATATATTAGTTTATTTCATTATTTTTATCATGAAATAAGAAATACGTTCCACTTTATCCATCAATGTAACCAACAAATGCAAATACATTTTCAGACTCACATTATTCTCCACAATATTCACCGTCTCTACTCTTTCTTTTTTTTCGATTAGGAATTTTGTTTGGAGCCTGTTAATACGAAAACATGAATTTAATTGTATTCTTTATTTCATGCGCCGGTTGTTTATATATCAATAACAGCTGTGAAATTATTATCTGTGGCTCTAAAGCATTGACGCTGTCCTAAACCATTAACTAAACGAATCTAACCCAAATCCAATCCGCATTCTACACAAATCCAATCCAATCAAAATCCCATGCAAATCCAATCAACATCCAATCCAAATCTAATCCAAATCCAATCAAAATCCCATGCAAATCCAATCAACATCCAATCCAAATCCAATCCAAATCTAATCCAAATCCAATCCAAATCTAATCCAAATCCAATCCAAATCCAATCCAAATCCAATCCAAATCCAATCCAAATCCAATCCAAATCCAATCCAAATCCAATCCAAATCCAATCCAAATCCAATCAAAAACCAATCCAAATCAATCCAAATCAATCCATATCCAATCCAAATCAATCCAAACCAATCCAAATCAATCCAAATCAATCCAAATCAATCCAAATCAATCCAAACCAATCAAATCAATCCAATCCAATCAAATTCAATCCAATCCAAACCAATCCAAACCAAATCAATCCAATCCAAATCCAAATCAATCAATCCAATTCAAATCAATCCAAACCAATCCAAATCAAACCAATCAAATCCAAATCAATCAAATCAGATCCAAACCAATCAAATCAATCCAAATCCAATCCAAATCAATCCAAATCCGATCCAAACCAATCCAAACCAATCCAAATCCTATCAATCCAAACCAATCCAAATCCAATCCAAATCAATCCAAATCAATCCAAATCCAGTTCAAATCCAATTCAAACCAATCCAAACCAATATAAATCAATCAAATCCAATCCAATCCAATCCAAATCCAATCCAAATACAATCCATATCCAATCCAAATCCATTGGAAATCCAATCCAAATCAAATCTAGATCCAATCCAAATCTAATTCAAATTCAATCTAAATCCAAATCCATTCCGAATCCAAAGCCAATCCAAATCCAATCAAATTCCAATCCAATCCAAATCCAATCCAAATCTAATCCAAATCCAATCCAATCCAATCCAAATCCAATTCAAACCAATTCAAATCAATCCAAATCAATCAATTCAATCCAAATCAATCCATATCCAATACAAATCCAATCCAAATCAATCAAATCCTATCCAATCCAATCCAATCCAAACCAATCCAAATCTGGTCCAAATCAAATCCAAATCAATCCAAATCAATCAAATTCAATCCAAACCGATCCAAACCAATCCAAACCAATCAAATCAATCCAAATCCAATCAAATCAATCCAAACCAATCCAAATCCTATCCAATCCAAATCCAATCAAATCAATCCAAACCAATCCAAATCCAATCAAATCAATCCAAACCAATTCAAATCCAATTCAAATCCAATCCAAATCAATCCAAATCACAAATCCAATCCATATCCAATACAAACCAATCCAAATACATATCCAATCCAAACCATTTGGAACCAATCCAAACCAATCCAAACCAATCCAAATCCAATCAAACCAATCCAAACCAATCCAAATCCAATCCAAACCAATCCAAATCAATCTGGATCCAATTAAATCAATCCAAATCAAATTCAATCCAAACCAATCCAAACCATTCGAATCCAAATCAATCCAAACCAATCCAAACCAATACAAACCAATCCAAAGCCAATCCAAATCAATCCAAACCAATCCAAACCAATCCAAACCAATCCAATCCAATCAAATTCAATCCAATCCAAACCAATCAATCCAAACCAATCCAATCCAAATCCAATCCAGTCCAAACCAATCAAAACCAAACCAATCCAATCCAAACCAATCAAACCAAATCCAATCAAACCAATCCAAACCAATCCAAACCAATCCAAACCAATCCAAATCCAATCCAAACCAATCCAAATCAACCCAAATCCAATCCAAACCAATCCAAACCAATCCAAACCAATCCAAACCAATCAAACCAATCCAAATCCAAATCCAATCCAAATCAATCCAAACCAATCCAAATCAATCGAAATCCGATCCAAATCCAATCAAACCAATCCAAATCCGATCCAAATCCAATCCAAATCCTATCCAAATCCTATCCAATCCAAACCAATCCAAATCAATCCAAATCAATCAAATCCAATCCAAATCAATCAAACCAATCCAAATCAATTCAAATCAATTCAAACCAATCCAAACCAATCCAAATCAATACAAACCAATCCAAATCAATCCAAATACATATCCAATCCAAATCCATTGAAATCAATCCAAATCAATCAAATCCAATTCAAATCCAATTTAAATCAATCCAAATCAATCCAAATCAATCCATATCCAATACAAATCAATCCAAATTCATATCCAATCCAAATCCATTGGAAATCAATCAAATCAATCAAATCTAATCCAAATCTAATCCAAATCTAATCCAAATCCAATCTAAATCCAATCCAAATCCATTCCAAATTCAATCTAAATCCAATCCATATCAAATCTATATCAAATCTATATCCAATCCAAATCCGATGTAATTTTTTTTTATGACTTTTCTTAATTTTTTTTGCCATATTATTTTCTCGCGTTCTCTCTCTCTTTCTATATGCCCTTAGCATATCATGGCTTATCTTTTTTTTGCCGTTCTCTTTTCCAACTTAGGCTTACCATTATTTTTTTGCCTTTTATATAGCATGGCTTACCATTATTTTTTGCCATTTTTTCAGACTGAGGCTTACCACTATTTTTTGCCATATCTCGTCTGGGGTTTACCTTTTTTTTACCCTTCACCAATCATAGCTTATCATTTTTTTTTTGCCATATTTTTCACGTCGGAGGCTTACCATATTTTTTGCCTCATTCAGCTTTTCTTCTACTGCTGACCTTTCTTACCTTGTAGGGAGCAACGACTACGTCATTGTCGTAGCCAAGCAAATCCGTCTTCCGATTTGCCTTTTACCAACGAAAACAAGCGCGGAACACCGAAGGATAATTCGCATGTTCACGCCTCAAATACATAACACTGAATGATCGTTAATTTTCACCGTCCGAAATCATCTAGAATTCCTGTCAGCCTACTGAGAATGAATTTCAAATTTCATCTCATTAGCTTCTTAGTATGCTGGCATTTCAAATGCCAACTACGATTGAATTTCAAATTCGTTATCATTTTTCAATAAATGTCATTTTTAAATATATTAGTTTATTTCATTATTTTATCATGCAATAAGAAATAAGTTCCGCTTTATCCATCAATGTAACCAACAAATGCAAATGCAAATACATTTTCAGACTCACATTATTCTCCACAAAGACGAGTTAGTACAATCGCATTGAATGCCACCACTTAATTGTATCTTGACAGATACGTATTTCGACCTCAACAGTAAGGCCATCTTAAGTGTATCGCACGTACGACTTCCAGTCGAGTCAAGTACGAGACACTGAAGACGGCCTTACTGTTGAGGTCGAAATACGTATCTGTCAAGATACAATTAAGTGGTGGAATTCAATGGGATTGTACAAACTCGTCTTATGACAATTGAATCCTGTTTAGTAGACTGCTTCCGTTTGTGTTTCTAATTTTTGTAATTTCTCATGTACAGGGATTGAATCGTAAAGAGAATGAACAAGTCTCTCACTTAACATGTAGCATACCGTGAGAGACTTTTTTCGCAAGCTGTCATGATAGAGAACTGATTCGGGAAGCTATAGGGGAAACTGGGTAATATGCACCCCCGGGGCAAAACGACCCTTTGACGTTTTTGAGGACATTTTCGGTAGTTTTTCGATAGTATTTGCTACAGAACATGTAGTTCGTATCTCGAACTACCAACTCAGTAGTAAACATTCTGGAAAATATTCATGGAACACCGCTAAAAAAGCCAAAAGGTCGTTTTGCTCGGAGGTGCATATTACCCCAGTTTACCCTACACCATGATAAATTTCTTTTAGAAAGCTCAAAATGCGGGGATCACTGGCTCTAATGATGCATTTATCGCTTAACTTTTCAAAAGGACCTAAGTAACATTTTTTTTCATGAATTAATTTGAACAGTGCAATCAACTACACAACATGGAAGCTATTGATTGCAGTATTCAAATATAATATAATAAATATAATTCATGAAAAAAATGTTACTTAGGTCCTTTTGAAAAGTTAAGCGTGATTTCAACTTGTTCTACACAGATGTGCAGTACCCAACACGAAATAAGCGAAAACAAAGCGAGAATCACCATTTTTCTGTGGTGGCTGTCTATCCGATTCTGTTTTTTCGCAAGTGTATACAAGTTTGATAAGTTTGTTATCATGGCTTGTTATTATTCGGAACAGTTTTTGCCTCTCTTTTATCGTAGTTCGTTATCTAGTCAAAGTGATTTCTGCAAACCCTGCTCATGTACGATTACCCGAAGCAAAACATTGAAAAGAAGTGAATGGTACAAATATAATTTAATTATCCGGAATCACAGCAATTTGTTCAACTTTTACCGAGATTCGCACTTCGATTAATATGATTTTTACCGAGATTTTTGTCAAAACAGCTGAGAATCAGCAAATAGTTTGCCGAAAATCAGCTAACAAACGTCATTTTTTCCGGGATATCAGTTCATATTTTGCTGGGCACACAGCTGTGCAAGTTTTTGCCGAGCTACAGAAATAAAAACTGAGTATGTATATTCTTTGTTATTTAGTAAATTTTCCATGTGGTATAAAATCCAAGTGAAATGTTTGTGATGTGTAAATTTGCTCAACAAAAAAAATGTTGTGGGCTACTCAATGTACCCGTGTTTAAAATGTGTGTTTAGGCATAAAATGGTCAAATATCATTGTGAATAATAGCGTAATAATATTATAATAATATTATTATTGTTTTAATCTTTTGTGAACTTCCAGTCATATCGACGCTCGAATCAACGAGAAATAATTTTAATTCGCGACTACGAAGGTAAATTCTTCACGCACAGTCTGACAGTTCCTTATGGGTTTTTACTGTGGAGGGACAAGAAGGGGTGATTGGCGGCCATGTTTCACGCACAGTCTGACAGATAGCAATGAGATTTTGCCATAAGAGTGAGTAGAGGCCTCCGTAATCGCGAATGCGCTGAGCGATGGCACCAAACGATGTTTACGTGGGGGGGTCGAAAATCCGAGAAAAAATGCTTAAGTAATACGACCCCTAAGTGGGGAGCGAAAAGTGAGAATCGAAAAATGAGAAGTGAATAGTGAAAATGAACGAGGAGGAAGTGACTAGTGAGAAATAAGAAGTGATAAATAAGAAGAGAGGAGTGAGAAGTAAGAAGTAAGAAATGGAAACTAAGAAGTAAGTATCGAGAAGTGTGAATGATAAGTGAGAATGAAAGTGAGAATCTAAATGTGAAAAGTGAGAAATGAGAAGTGAGTGATAAGGAAGTGAAAAGTGAGATGAGAGAAATGAGAAGTAAGAATGGTGAACTAAGAAGTAAGTAGCGAGAAGTGTGAAGAAATAACTGAGAAGCGAAAAATGAGAATCGAAAAGTGAAAAAAGATAAATGAGAAGTTAAATGTGGGAATTGAGCGAAGAGAAAGTATGAAATGAGAAAAGTGAAGAGTGAGAAGTGATGAATGAGAAATAAGAAGTGAGAACTAAGAAGTAAGTAGCGAGAAGTGAGAAGCTAAGAATGAGAATCGAAAAGTCGGAAGTTAAAAATGAGAAGTGAATTGTGAGAAGTGAGCGATTGATAAGTGAGAAGTGAGAAATAAGAAATGAGAGATGAGAATTAAAATGTGAGAATTGAGCAAGGAGGAAGCGTATTTTATCAATAAGGAAGAAAGAAGAAAAAAGGAAGAACAAAAAGGTAAAAAAGGACAAAGAAGAAAGAAAGAATAATAAAAAAAGAGAAATAAAATTAGAGATGAAGGAAGTAGGATGAATAAAGAAGAAAGAAGAAAAAGGAGAAGAGGAAAAAACAAGAAGCAAGACAACTTATTTTTACTTACTTACTTCTCATTCCTCGTTTCTCGCTCTTATTTTACTTATAACCAGGGTTCGTACTTTTCGTTTCGATGAGACGAAATCAAGCGATTTTCGGGTCGGAGGAGAATCTTTTTTTAGAGTTTGTAGTGAAAAACATCTCTCTCCCACCCCTCTTTTCTCTAAAGCGAACCTAGAAGATAAGCGAAAATTGTGCATACTTAATGAATTTCTTATTTCGTTTCACCACTTTTACACCTCACCCATTTTTCGCAAAAATTTTCGGTCAGCAATTACAAAAAATTCATGACCGCAATGGAATTCGAACCAAGAACATCAACAAAACTGGCGATGGGATGCGGCCATATAGCCATACCACCACATCGACTGCATGTACGGATTAGGTTGTTTGTTCCATAAAAGCTACCATTATTGAGATTGGCGACGGCCTCATTTGCCCTCTCTTTAAGAAAGGGCACAGACTGGAGTGCGCCAATCACCGAGGAATAACCCTTCTTAATTCGGCGTACAAAATTATGTCCCGTATTTTGTTCAACAGATTGAGACCGCTTGAAGAGTCCCTCGTCGGCGAATACCAAGCAGGTATTTGTGAGGGCCGATCAACGACGGATCAAATGTTTACCCTGAGACAAATCCTTGATAAATTCCGGGAGTTCAACTTGCAGACACATCATCTGTTTATTGATTTCAAGGCGGCGTACGATGCAGTGAAACAGAATGAATTATGGTCTTGATTATGGCAAATTATGCTTGAACATAGTTTTCTGGCGAAACTGATACGGCTGATTCGTATAACGTTGAACGGATCGAAATCAAGTGTAAGGGTTGCGGATGAAATATCGACGTGATTTTTTACCTTAGATGGATTAAAACATTGTGATGCGTTCTCGAATCTACTGTTCAATATAGTGCTCGAGGGAGCGATTAGGAGAGCTGGTGTTCAAGGAGCGGTACCATTATCACAAGATCGCATATGCTCCTGCGGGCGATATCGATATTATCGGGATTGATCGTCGTGACATGAAAGAGGCTTTTGTGCCTTTTAAGAGGGAGACAGCGAGGATTGGACTAACGATCAATACCAGCAAAACGAAGTACATGGTTGCTGGCAATCAACGTGCACACTTAGTTTTTATTTCTGCAGCTTGGCAAAAATCCGCACAGCCGTGCGCCAGCAAAATGAAAAACTGATGTTTCAGCAAAAATGGCGTTTGTTAGCTGATCTTCGGCAAAATATCTGCTGATTTTCAGAAATTTTGACAGAAATCTCGGGAAATAACATGTTTTGCTGGGGCACGGCTGTGCGAATCTCGGTAAAAGTTCAACATTTTGCTGAGATCCATGTAAAAAAAAATAAGTGTGTGGTTTCATTAGTGGTGGTGGTAGCGAAATGGTGCTGGATTGTGAAAAATTTGAAGTGGTAGAAGAATGTGTGTATCTGGAACAAAAGTGACGTGCGATAATGATGTTACCCGGGAGGTGAAAATGCGTATTGCAGCTGCAAGTAGGGCTTATTACGGACTTCGTAAACAGCTTAATTCCTGTAGTTTGCAAACGAAAACAAAACTCGCGCTGTATACTACTCTGATTCTTCCGGTGGCTTTATACGGCCATGAAACATGGACGTTAAAGGAGGCTGATCGGAGACCTTTCGCAGTGTTTGAGCGTAAGATGCTGCGGACAATACTCAGCGGTAAACAAGAGAACGGTATCTGTCGGCGTCGCATGAATCACGAGTTGTGCCAGGTGTATAAAGGGCTGGATATTATTAGGCTTATTCAACACGGCAGACTACGGTGGGCTGATCATGTTGTTCGTATGCCGGAAGAACGTCAAGCGAAGATAATGTTTAGTAGAGTACCCGGAAGAGGTCGCAGGCTTCGTGGAAGGCCACGTACACGATGGCTTTTTGCAGTTGAAGAGGACCTGAGGGCGCTCAATGTTCAGGGCGACTGGAAGCGATTGGCCCAGGATCGAGTCCAATGGAGAAGGATGCTCCATTCGGCGTAGGTTCATCGAAGAGCTGTAGACCATCAAGTATCAAGTATCAAGTAAGTATTGTTTCCTAAAACAAACTAATAAAAGCACCAATCCCATTAGGTAGGTTAATCTGGGATTTCTAGACTTGTTAGATATGGTAATACGCTGAAAAGCAAAAAAGACCTGCTGCATTTGTCGCTGAGATTTGTACATTGGGCGAAATTATGGTTACATTTGAACCGGTGCCAGCGAAAGTGGTACATGTTACATTGAGTAAATTTTTCAGGAGACGCATATTCCCAAAAACATCGAATAATAAATTCATATTTGCAATTTTTTGCAACTTAACTGTACCAACATGTTATGACTGATGTGCCTAAAGATAGTAGTGAAAAATAAGCGAAGTTTATGATAAATTTCAAGTTTATTGGAACAAATTGCACATGTACCACTATTAATGGGAACAAAATGAAACAGAAACCGAAAAACGTTGACAGTAAAAAGTGGTACATGTACATTTTAAAACATTCTAAAGGGCAGTAAACTATCTTGAAATTCAAAAGAGGATTAAAATATGTTGCAAAAACAGTCATGTTGCCAAATTTTCTTTTAAATAAGCTGTTTTTAGTGGGTGGAACTGTACATGTACCACTTTTTCTGACAACGAAATGGCCATTGTGATATATACCAAAAAATAAAATGTGCATATCTCCAGATTTAGTTGCTAAAAATTACTTTTTCGTTATTCCCTTACTAGATCTTTGCAAATAGAAGCCGTTGGAGTAAAAAACTCAAAATTGATAAAAATGGTTTATGTACCACTTTCGCTGGCACCGGTTCATTTGTTACCTATTGGGAATACATACCTATGTTTATTACTATATTTCCCAAGCATCGTCATTCAAAAAACGTGTTCTATGTCAAAATAGTTTGAATTCAAAGGATATCAAAAGAAAACATATTTAAAAACTGTCATTTTATGACCCATTCAAGCCAAGACTATCGTAAACCACGCTCTAATGGCCCAGTGTGCTTCGCTGGCGGCGGCGGCGCTTCGAAAGTGACGATCATCACCACACCACACCAGGGTCGGTGGCTCCTCGATCGCTGCTCGAGGTGTGTTATTCAAATTGTAAATCATCGCTTTTTTCATTCAATCAACATTTGTGCAATAGCAATCTGTCCAGTTCCATCTTCTCACCAGAG
Source organism: Armigeres subalbatus (assembly GCF_024139115.2). Lineage (NCBI taxonomy): Eukaryota > Metazoa > Arthropoda > Insecta > Diptera > Culicidae > Armigeres > Armigeres subalbatus. The sequence goes on along the minus strand of NC_085141.1, from coordinate 368,645,044 downwards.
CCATCGAATGCAAATTCGTAGTGGAAATAGGGCTGCGCGCTGATTTCCGTTCTGTCGAGAAATTATTCCGTGAATGCGTATGGTAAGAATAGAATCTGAATAGAAGAATTATGTGTAATATGATGGTATTTGGATCATGACGAAATGTAACACGCAACCCTTGTTTAACTTTTTCTCATTTCCAAACATTTCAAAGGCGTCGTCGTCGTCGCATCTGTTATCCGCGGATAGGGAAAAATACGCGATGTGAGAGCACCGAAAATAAAAACAGGTTGTGGCCAAACTTTTCCCACGGCGATGGAATTAATCATCCGCGCGCCGTTGTTGTTATGGTTGTTGTTGATGGCCCGAAGGTGGTATGGACGTTGCTGAATGATGTAGCTGGGCGAAGAGCGAACGGGTTCCGATCAATTCGCGCGGTTCACTTTCGGGTGGTCCCAGCCAGTGGTGTTTGCATTTCAAGGTGCGTCCGTCGTTGATGCGAATTAATGAAACTTTTACAGAAAACCTGATGTGATGTCATAGTTTATGGCACGGCAGCGCTAAGTTGGACTATCAGCAACTGAGTTAGGTTGAAGCTGGAAAGTTATTTGGACATCGAATTTTCATTAAATGGTTGGAGAATGTGTGGAATAAGTTATATAAAGAAGGCATGAATAACAAATACGTATATCATAAACACAGCGTTTGAGTGGAATATACGAATCTGTAGGGACCATGAAAAATTAACAAAGGAAAAATCATTTTGCGTGGATTCTAATATGTGAATCAGGACAGGATTTTAAAATGCAAAAAAGAGGAGAAGTAAGTCGGAGGAATAATACTTATAATAAGTCCGCATGGCATCAAATTAAAATTCGGACGTAGGCGGATGTCCTTTCTTCCGAAGTTTAATCTATCAAACTATAAAAAAAGTGACCAGATAGGGTAAGGGAGGTATTTTGGACCACCAGTTCAACGACTCATATTTTGGACCACTGAGTGCAAATTCCTCTTGGTGGTCCAAAATAAGAGCCCCCGTAAGGGTGGTCCAAAATACATCCTTTACCCTATGTTTTGTGCCAACGCGAGACAAGAGAAATTTAAATCCTTGTTTATATTCAAAAATGTGCTTAAGGAAAAACCTTAAATTTTTCTTAAACCAATTCCTGTTGGTTACACGATTCACTTTTCTTACTTTCAAAGAATTTTTCGTTTTATGCAATTAGGTAGCATCTACTTAACATTCTTCTAACTTACACCGATTTTTTTTTAACAAAAATCAACTACGCTCAAGCTTCTTTTCTCATGAGATGCAATTTGGTTATTTTTTTTTTTCATCGAACGGTTGTGATATTCCGCGTACTGTCGTTTCTTATTGAAAATGTTGAAAAAAAAAATGTTGAGGAACTCTTCCTTTCTTATTCAATATCTAACTGGAATTATATATACGTAAGCGTGATTTTGGAGAATTCGTTGAACAGAATGAATTGGAATTACTTTATTTATCGGTGGAATGCTTCGAAACCAGAAAACTTGTAACCTAAGAATCAAGATGGGACATTAACTATGTGCAGAAGCCATAATGCAATTCCGGTTACGACAATAGCTATTACGGATCAACCCTATCTACAATTTGGTGAGCCAGTTCCATTTATATTGTAGAGCCTTGTTTTCGTTAAAGATATTTTATTTATAATGTAATGGGGTCGTCTATTTTTCTATTTTTGTAAAATCTATTTTTGATTTTGTAGTTATTGTATGGATTTGTGTTGAATTGGACAAACATCTCTGTTTCAGAAATTATCCTGAAAATAACATTATCTACACTATACACACTACACTCTTCACTTGTTTATTTAGGAACCGTTAATATATTTTTTATTTTTTCATTTATTTCATGAGTCTTGTTTCATACATTCTATTCATTTTATAGATTTTAGTTTCAATATGTATTACTTTCAATGATTTTTGTGTATTCATTTGTAATGTATTTTGGCTTTTGACTACTCAAGAAACAATTATTGTTATTCAATACTAGCAGACCCGACGAACTTCGTTACGCCTAAAATTGATTTATGCTCTGATTAGTTTTCGAGTTATACTTTCAAATTATTATACTTTAGAAATTTCTGATTAATTTGTATGGGAGCCCCCCTCTCCAAAAGAAGGAGGGGTCTCGAACCATCTTAAGAACCTTCCCCGGCCCCAAAAACCTCTGAAAACAAATTTTCACGCCGATCGTTTCAGTAGTTTCTATAAGGTTCAGGCAGACAGAAATTCATTTTTATGTGTATAGATTTTTAGTTTATTGTATATACTGATTTAAAAGCATTCATAAATTTGATACTTTCCTTGTGTTTTTTATAATTATTCAATTCATTGGCTACAATAAATTCATTATATTTATTATATTATTTTTCATCTCATTCATTTAATATTTAACATCCTGGTTCAGACTAATCACCTTCGGATTGGCTATACCAGTTCTCGCTCACATGGTTATTGGAGTCATTATATTCATTATATTAACTGCACTCATGATATTATTCAACAACTCAAAATTCATTATAATTAAGAAAATTATGTTAAGCTTTTTAGTGGAATGTCTTCATTTGTCATAAGGGAAGATCCATTAATTACGAAACGCAAAAAATGGGCATTTTCAACCCTCCCTTCTCCCTATGTCACACTTTTTGTATGAAACATCTGAAAATTTTGTATGGATCATCACACTTTGACCAACCTCCCCTCCCCCTTTAAGCGTTACGTAATTTGTGGACGATCCCTAAGACGAGTTTGTACAATCCCATTTAATTCCACCACGACTGACAACTTGTTCTTCTCGGAGGCATTCCTCCAACGTTACCCGGATAAATGGCAACCGAACAATGCAATGATCATGGACAATCGGACACAATGGACTCATTCGGCCAAATGTCCTATTCGACCAAACGACCCTTCGGGCCAAACAACCATCTCGGCCAAACGACTCTCTCGGCCAAAAGATCCTCTCGGCCAAATGACCCTTTCGACCAAATAGCCCTTCGGCCAAATGACTCTTTCGGCCTAATGACCCTTTAAGCCAAATGACCCTTTAGGTAAAATTACCCTTTCGGCCAAATGACCTTTTCGGCCTAATGACCCTTTCGGCCAAACGATCTTTTCGGCCAAATGACCCTTTCGGCCTAATAACCCTTTCGGTCAAATGACCCTTTCGGCCAAACGACCCTTTCGGCCAGATGGGTTTCAGCCTGATGGTTTGATCGGCCTAGTCGCATTCGGCCGAATGGGTTTCGGTCAAATGACCTTTCTCGTTATTACAGTGAACTCTCCCTTACTCGATATTGAAGGGACCATCGAGTTAGGGAGGTATCGAGATAGAGAACACATTTATATTTTTCTTCCAAAATATCAAACACTTTTAATAACATGTAGAAATATGGTTTAGTGTCATTTGAAAGAATGCCATACCGTTTCTCCGAATAGTTGAAATTGATTTCCTTATTAAGTGAGGAGTGAGATGTTTGAAATGAATAGTGAAAAGTGATAATTGAGAAGTGAGAAATGAAATTAAATTAAATGTCAGCGCTTATCACTTCTCACTTTTCTCTTGCCACTTTTTACCTAAATAAACCGGAATAAAGCTTAACTTAAGAAATGCAAATTATTTTCTCCTCACTGATCACTTCTCAGTTCTCACTTCACTCTTCTCACTTATCACTTTCACTAGTCACTTCTCACTTCACTCTTCTCACTTATCACTTTCACTAGTCACTTCTCACTTCTCACCATTGACTTCGCACTTCTCGCTCCTCACTTCTTCCTTCTCACTTTTCACTTATCACTTCGCATTTCTCACTTCGAATTTTTCTCTTCTTAATTTTCTATTCTCATTTTTTACTCTATACTTCTCACTTCTCAATTCTTTCTTCTCACTTTTTACAATAAATTTTCACTTTTTGCTTTTATTTTTTCACTTTTCATTTCCCACTTCACACTTCACAATTCTTATTTCGAATTTGTCACTTCTCACTTCTGACTTCTTACTTTTACTTTTCATTTTTCACTTTTACTTACCACTTTTTACTTCTTCAATTTAATTCTCACTTCTCACTTTTCACCATTTAATATTTGACTTCTCCTTTCTCACTTTTCACTTCATACGTCTCACTTCGAATTTGTCACTTCTCACTTCTTGCTTTTCGCTTTTCACCTCTTACTTCTCACGTATTATTTCTCACTTCTTTCTTCTCACTTCTCGTTTTTCCCCTTTTTCTTCTCATTTCACAGTTCTCGTTTTATTTATTTAATACCATACTAAGGCCGGTGTGGCCTGTGCTGCTCCTTCATTCAGCTCGGTCCATGGCTGCATTTCGCCAACCATGCAGTCTGCGGAGGGTCCGCAAATCGTCCTCCACCTGATCGATTCACCTTGCCCGCTGTGCACTTCGCCTTCTTGTTCCCGTCGGATCGTTCGATCGAGAACCATTTTCACCGCGTTACTGTCCGACATTCTGGCTACGTGCCCGGCCCACCGCAGTCGTCCGATTTTCGCGGTGTGAACGATGGATGGTTCTCCCAACAGCTGATGCAACTCGTGGTTCATTCGCCTCTTCCACGTACCGTCCGCCATCTGCACCCCACCATAGATGGTACGCAATGCTTTCCTTTCGAAAACTCCCAGTGCGCGTTGGTCCTCCACGAGCATCGTCCAAGTCTCGTGTCCGTAGAGGACTACCGGTCTTATGAGCGTTTGGTAGATAGTCAGTTTGGTACGGCGGCGAACTCTATTCGATCGGAGTGTCTTGCGGAGTCCAAAGTACGTACGATTTCCAGCCACTATGCATCTCGAATTTCTCTGCTGGTGTCATTTTCGGCAGTCACCAGTGAGCCCAAGTACACAAATTCTTCTACCACCTCGATTTCGTCACCACCGATGCAAACTCGCGGTGGGTGGCTTACATTATCTTCTCTTGAACCTCTTCCTATCATGTACTTCGTCTTCGACGTGTTGATGACTAGTCCGATCCGCTTAGCTTCCCTCTTCAGTTTGATGTAGGCTTCCTCCATTTTCTCAAAGTTACGTGCCATAATATCTATGTCGTCGGGAAGGCAAATAGCTAGACGGACTTATTGAAAATTGTACCACTCGTGTCAATCCTTGCTCTTCGTATTACCCCTTCTAAAGCGATGTTGAATAGCAGACACGAAAGACCATCACCTTGCCGTAACTCTCTGCGGGTTTCGAAGGGACTCGAGAATGCCCATAAAACTCGACCTACGCACATCACGCCAGGTTGAAAACCTGGCGGAAAATTAGTTTTTAAAAAGAAATCCAAGATGGCGGCAAAATTCAGTATGGCTGCTTCTACTTTTACTATTGCAAATTGAAGATACACTCTTCCTCTTTCCAACGATATTTTGATCTCTACGATCGGTTGAGAAATGTTGGAGTTATGACAGTTTTGGTGAGTCAAGAATTGGCAATTTGATCAATTTTATATCAGTAAGCGTATAAAAATATAGAAATTGTGGGATTTTTTTGTGTTTGGATTCTGTTAAAACCTTATTTCACTTAAGAATTGTGTAATTAAACTAAAGCATACTTCATATTGTCTTATCAGCGTGGTTTTATGGTATTGAGCTAACTCAAAACCAGACAATGAATGCATTTATTTTGTTTTTTATCTAGTTTATATATCCACATCTCCCAGGAACAGATAGAGAGTTGTTAATAGCATGATTTGCTCACTAGAATAATCTTCTGCATCTTTCTAAAATGCTCAAAGATACGTATTTCAGATTGTATTTACAAAATGTGATCGCAAAGTTTTTACGTCAGCTGTGTGCTAGATATGAAGAAATATTTTTTTCTTTCACATACAAAAAGTTGCACCATTTTTTTCATTTCCTTCCTTATTCGATCTTTTTATATAAGGCTCGGAGACCAACACACTTAAAATAAATCGCCGAATTCGGTAAAATTTTACCGAAATCTCAACAACAGAACCGTTCGGTGAATAATTTAACTAATTTTCGGTGATTTTGACAGTTGAACAATGGAAAAAATTACAAAAAAATCTGTAAAATCAATTACCAACAATTCTGCTGTTGAGATCTCGGTAAAATTTACCGAATACGGTAAAATGAGTTAAGTGTGAACAGTCTTATGTACAATCAGCTCGACGAACTGCTATTAGGAGAGAAAAATTAGTTTGACACTCATTGTTATAAGAGACCAAAATATGCTCTGCATCTCCGTGGGCGCCACGGGAAAGCAATCGTTGGTTAGCTTAGAAGGTGAAAGAGGTGCTCTAAAAAAATCATAAGGGCCCTACACACTCAGTTTTTATTTCTGCAGCTCGGCAAAAGCCATAATCCATAATCCAGTTGCTGATTTTCAGCAACTTTGACAGATATCTCGGCGAAAAACATGTTTGCTGGGGCTCGGCTGTGCGAATCTCGGTAAAAGTTGAACAAATTACTGAGATCCCGGTAAAAAAATAAGTGTGAAGGAATCCGGGCAACGGCTTTGCCTTTTTGACAAAGTCATACTGATCTAAATCATATCTAATTACATTTACACTATGAGTCTCACGACTTAATTATTGAGTCGGATAACTTTTGAAAAAAATAGGATAGAATAGTTAAAGATACTTTTCGTTTTCTGTGAGACATTTCTAAAAAACGAAAGACGTATTATGGTAGACCTGTGCGCCGCCGCGCCACGCCGCCGCCGCCGACCCTTATTGACGTACGCCGACGCCGGTCAAGGTGTCGGCGGCGCGCCATACGCCGGTTGGCTCCACGCACAGTGGGACCAATTCCAAAAAAGACGGTCAAAAATCTTAGAAGTGAATAAAATGGTCTAGCAGGCCACATATTATGATATTTCATTGAATGGATGGTTCATCTTCTCGGCATCACCGACCCGCAAGCTAGAGATCCACTACCGGAACGAGAGGTGGGTCACCAGTCGTCGCAAGCACGCTAACGTTCTCAAAGACAACGTGCTTGCACCAAGTGGTGCCTCATCAAATATCAATGGCTGGCGCCGCCAGTGTAGAGTTCTATTTCTATGAGCACTTTCACAGATATTAACTGCTACCTTTAATTACCAATTTCTGCCACCTCAATGCAGTGCTAACGTAAAATTGTATTCCATTATTAGAAATTGTAAACATATAGAATGGATTTTGTATCGTCACACAAAGTAAAGCTGTAGAGGCGCAAATCGTTTCTTGATATTACGGTTCATGTGAAAAACTCATGATCTTTTTACAGAGTAAGTATGGAAAATCAGATGTAGGGGTCAAACAAGATACTCTCCCTGCATTGCGACTAAAAAGATATGACTTGATAGTTTGTCCTACTTTCTTTAACAATATTTTCAAGTGCCTGTAATGAGTGCGCAAGTGCCTGTAAAAACTCATGATCACGTGGAATTTTAATAATTAAAGTATGCATGAGACAAGAACAAATGGTACTAGGGGGCCGTACACATATTACGCATGCCCTTAAGGGGAGGGAACTGTCGTTTTACCTATAAATAAAAAATCATTTGTATGTAAGAAATCTTACATGAAGGGAAGGATGTTGAAAAACCCAGAAATAACGCTTACGTAATAAGTGTACAACCCCTAGACAATTTTCAGCTGATGTCGCATCATTGTATTGGGGCAAATGAGAAGTAGAAGGAGAAGAGAAAACATATTGTGCGTTGCTTTTTATCAAAATTGATTGGCAAGACCGAAACGACCACTGTCAGTAAAACCAAAATAACTTTGCGGGCGGAGGGTGGCGGAACCTAATTTCTGCAGGATTGGATTCCTGACAAAAAAATGAAACTACAGTGTGAATTTCATTGATGGGTACCGATGGGTACCTTCTTGAATTTCACAATGAATACAGCAAGAAGATAATACAATAATAATTTTATACATAATAAAGACCGAGTACTTTCTGCGCGATCAAAAATAATTTACGAACGTATATGCGTGGCTTTATTAGTTTTTGGACTACACTTTGTAATGGTGCCAAATATAATAGGTTTGGATGATGTATACGTTGTGGCCAACATAATGAAGCAGTAAGATAAATGTTACAAGATTTAACAGAATTAAAAATCGACAACATGCTCAACTTGTATTGACTGTAAAGGTATGATCCACCCGAATAAAATGACTCAAAACTATGTTTACTTCATCGTCAAGTATTCTACTAACAACCCATGACTCAAGTTTTCAATTTGAATCATTTTGAAAAAATGGTTTTTGACCGTCTTTTTGCAGATTGGTCCTTCTGTGCCACGCCGCCGAATTTCGTATTTCACGCCGATGTTTGGCCAACACAAAAATCACATTATGCAGTGCGTTTGCATCTGCCGAACCAAGGCAACCTATCAAGCATTAATTAATTAGCTATTATACCTTTAGCAAATTTGTTTACTTTTATCGCTGTCACTTTAACTCGCTTTGGCGTGTTAGATGTTAGATCATCCAAAAAATTTTTGGCTACAAATCTACAAATCAATGAGCGTGGCGATTAACTTCTAATCTCATATGTAGCTTCAAGTGGAATAAACTCATTCTGGTCGCATAGGGTGGTTCATCATCTTTTTAAAGGTTGGAATGTTACATATCTTAATTGGCCCAGTGCTTATACACTCAGTTTTTATTTATACAGCTCGGCAAATTCCACACAGCTGTTAGCCCAGCAAAATAAAAACTGATATCCCGGCAAAAATAACGTTTGTTATCTGGTTTTCGGCAAATAATTTGCTGATTTTCAGCCATTTTGACAGAAATCTCGGCAAAAAACACGTTTGCTGGGGCTCGGCTGATCTGATAAAAGTTCAACAAATTGTTGAGATCCCGGAAAAAAAAAAAATTTGTACAAACGCGGCTACAAATTAACACCATAATGAATGTTGGATATGGATTTCCAGTCTGGTATGATTTTTTTTGCTTCCCTGGGCATGGAGTATCATTGTGTTAGCCTCATGATATGCGAATGCAAAATTGATCTTTTGGCTCCTGGAGCTGGAGCACGACCAACAAATTGTACATTTCCTTCACTCTTCCTTGTAATTGCTAGAATTGTTAAAAAAAATTGGTTCGATTTATTTCGATAAACAATTCCCAAAGAAATTTCTTGGTTTTCTTGAAATAATTTCCAGGAAGTCCTGGAGGAAGTTCTGAAGGAATATCTGAGGAAAATTCTTAGAGCCTTGAGGAATTTCTGAATTTATCTCTGTTGTAATTTCTGGAGGATTTTCTGAAGGAATCTCTGTAGAAAATCATGAAAGAATTCTACGAGGAATGTCCAAAGAAATTGTTTAAGAAATTTAAGTATGTCAGAAATTCCTTTAGGAGATCCTTTGGAAATTGCTCTAGGAATTCGTACGGAGATATCTTAAAATTCGTCCTACAGTTTTGGAAGGAAATGGTGTTGGAAATTCCGAAGGAATTACTAGATTAATTTCCGAGGGAATGGAATGTCTTATGAAATACCTGGAAAAATTCCAGTGGAATTGTTAAAATAATTTCCGAATGAATTTTGTAGAATTTTTTAAAAGTATGTATGTATGTATGTGGTTATACATCACCCTGGCTTGAGTCTTGCTCTGCATGCGGCTCCACCCAATAGCACAATCGAATTTAATTACCATTCTGCTTTCAATGCACTTCTGTGCGAAGGGCAAGAAACGGAGGTGGCGGACCCGTAGCCAGAGACACTTACGCGAAGCCCGCGGGATAGAGAGAATCTCCTTTCAGCAATGTAATCCAACAGACTAATAAATAAATTCGCAATCCTTTTTGAGCTTTCTGAGGGATGGCTTCTTTGAAGATGAGCGAGCACGTCGAGTCCATTACAACTGTGGGGAAGTGTACCCATCTACATGCGTAGAAATTATAAAAAGTATTCCAAAAAATAATTTCTAAGGGAATTCTTTATGGAATGGTCAGTATGAATCTTATATTAATTTTTGAAGGAATATCCAGAAGAATTCCTTAAGAAATTTCTAAGAGCCCTAAGAAGTTTCATTTGTGGAGTTTTTTAAATGACTTCTTGAAGAAATTCTTGATCGGATTGCTGTCGGAGTTTTTGAAGGTATTTTAGAATGAGTTTCTTGATGACTTACCGAATTAACTCCTGAATATTTTTCCTAGGGAATCACTTAAGGTATTTATGAAAAAAAATCTGTGGAAATTTTCGAAGGAACTCGTGCAGGAAATTCCCAAAGAATTCTTGAGAATATCCAAATATCTGTAATCTCGTTATTTTGGGAGTTTTTCTTGGCATGTAGTCTTGATTCTAGACTGAGCCAAAACTGAGTTTGTTTTATTACGGTCCGGACTTTCAAAGAAATTCCTGGAGAACTATAGGAATTTCTGTGTACATTCCAATAGCTATTTGTTCGGTAAATCCATTAAACATTTCTTCGTAAATTACTTTCAGAATTCTTTCGGATATTCCTTCAGAAATTCATTTATTTATTTTTATTCTTTATTATAGTGTTGATGTGATACTTTCGTGATACTTATATGACTGAAAGAGCCGATAATAGTCAAAAAAAATTTATTATAGAGGTTTTCAGCCCTGGTTCACCTCATAGAAATTCATTTGAAAATACTGTTAGAAAATCTTTTCAGGTTCTCTTTCGGTTATTCTTTCAAGAATTGAATCGGAAATTCCTGCAGGAGTTAATTTTTTTCAGAAATTCCTCCAGGTGGTCCTTAGGAAATTCCTTCAATAAACTATACAAAATTCATACAAGAATAATTCCGGAAAGAATTCTCATTTGGAGGAATTTATAAAGGAATTTTCGAAGAAATTTCCATAGGTCTTTGAGCGTTAAACTTATTTTCAATAAAAAAAACACTTAAACATAGGTTCAAAAAAATTAAAGGAACTTACAAACCAAATTTTGGAATATTTCCCAAAAGAATGTTTGAAGATATTCTCGAAAGAATTCTTTAAAAAAAATTTGAAGAAATTTTCGAAGTTCTACAGCAGCGGTTCTCAACCTGGGGTACATGTACCCCTGGGGGTACCTCGAACAAAAGGGCTTAATGGCGGATGTATTACAATTACTATTCAATAAAGGGTGTACGGTATCAAATTGCATCAGTTTAAACTACTCGCCAACAACTAGTCTATCAACCAATTGTAATGAAATTTTCAGGGACCGAAATACAATATGTAAGCTTTGACTACGTATAACTGTTTCACTTTAATTCTTAAATACATCCAAATGCTGAAGCTTTTTCCTTAAATGAACTCATAAGATTTTGTACATGTCCTTAACTAACATTTTTCATCCTGCAATCCATCCCAACTAAAAAAATAATTAATTTTATTGTCTCAGTCGATTGTTTAACTTAAAAAAGTCAACTTTAGCAAAGAAACCATATTTTTTGACGCCTCTAACTATTACAAAAATCGAAAACAAAAAATCAAAAAAGTGCTGCAGTGTGAACCGGCCTGAACAATTAGATTGAGGCTCTCCCAAAATCTGACAAATATAAGTCCAAAATCGGAATTCAGCGCTTTTCTGATTTTTCTGATTTTGGTTTTTTACTATAAAAGCGACAAAACAAAGTTTTTTGGAAAGTTTACCTGCAATAGTCGGATGATCGAAAATGTTGACGTTGGAGTTAGAAACCAAAACGAAATGTTGACGCGAAAGGCCAAATCAACACTTTATGTTACTTTATGTAATGATCAATTTCTGAGGCTTCCGAAGCTCGTGTTTTCATTCCAGACCAGTATCTTTCGATCGGCCGCAATTCTGGTGATGTTGGGGTCAAAGGCACAAAATTGGATTACTAACATATTTTTATAAGATGTGGAATATGGAGGTGAATGCGCAAGATTTATTTGCACACATCCTGTTCCTTTGGCTGTATTTTCGAAACTACTGGAAATTTCATAATGAAATTCACGCAGTGTGAATAACACATGCTGAAGCCGTCTTCCACAAAATTTCGTTAAAATCAGCCCAGGAGGCGAAATGTTATCGACTTTTGGAAGTGATGCAATTTGATTCCGTACACTCTTTATTATTGATAAAGTTTTGACAATTGGTATTTTTTTATTTCAAAACTTTGTCTTGGACAGAATATTTATGGCGATCAGTAAATTGAAGCCAATTGAATCCTGCCGTTCACAACCAGCACAGTGAATGAAGAGCTGCGGGACAAAAGACCCGGAAGCCTCCTTTCAAGAGGCCCGGAAGCCTCCTTTCAAGAGGCCCGGAAGCCTCCTTGGAAGCCTCCTTTCAAGAGGCCCGGAAGCCTCCTTTCAAGTAGTGATGGGAAAAATGGTTCAATTAAGTGAGCGGCTCTTAGCCAAGCTTTCACTTGAATGAACCGGCTCGCCCAAATTCGTCAAGTCAAAAATTCGTCTAAATCCTCGTACATTTAAAATCAGAAAACTGTGAGAAGGTGCTTTTTGCTCTCCGATTTCACCCTGTGTATTTTTTTTTTGTTCTTCACATTATAACATCGAAACGCTCATCCTCGACAAGTTAGTTTCAGCGAAACTCTGGTCAACTTCGATTATTGCATTAATCGATGAATCATTTGAATCTAGAATTTTGCTGAGCTACTCATCAATCATTCGCTGTGATCAACGCATATAAATTCTATGATTACAGCTATTTTTAGTTTTTGAATTATCTGCAAATCTCCATATCGCCTAATTCATAACAAAGTTACTTGATGATTTCCGGCGTAAATGTAGCATCACACCACAGGAATCTTGCCTTTGGATTTTTCTCCATATGTTCAAAACGGCAGGATGAAGGCTTTTGATAGGGTTCCGACAAAGAGGATCGAAATTCCGGCCTGTATTTTAACATGGGAGCCAAAACTGTTCCGGAAAATTTACCCAATGTGTAATGCTTCCTTAACGTACATAAAAGCATTAAAACATTGTTTCTATTTAAGCGCATGCAAAAATTACGAATCTTACTTGCACGTCCATATTTTCAAGTCACAGTTACAGATGTCAAATAATCAGATCATGGATCCCAAATGTAAGGGAATAGATTCTCTTAAATAAACGGACAGTTAAGTTAGCCACCCATATATTCAAATGGGCAGGATTTCCGACTGCGAAAAAAAACCGTAAACAAGATTTTCAAAGTGTGAGATTCAAGGAAATACTAAAATTGAACAACTGTGCGAGGGAACCAGCTCAGCTATCGTTATTTTTGAGCCATTTCATTTTAACAGCCATCGTTCATTTGAGAGCCGCGGCTTAAAATTATTGAGTCGTGGTTCGTTCGCTCTTTCTCACGAACCGGTTCAAATGAACGGCTCGTGAGCGTTCGCCCATCTCTACTTTCAAGAGGCCCGGAAGCCTCCTTTCAAGAGGCCCGGAAGCCTCCTTTCAAGAGGCCCGGAAGCTTCCTTTCAAGCGGCCTGGTAGCCTCCTTCCAAGAGGCTCGGAAACCTCTTTTCAAGAGGCCCGAAAGCCCTCAATATACATAAAAATGCTGTAGGAAGCTCTTACCTTCCTTTTACGTTTCAAGCAGATCCTAAGTCTCCATTTTCCATATTTCTTATAAGTTACGTTCATTTTCATTCACCGTAAAAATAGGGGGTACCTCAATTAATGCAAAAGCTCCAAGGGGTACCTCTCAGGAAAAAGGTTGAGAACCTCTGTTCTAAAGGAATTTCTGGAAGAGTTGCTAAAGAAATTTCCGGAGGAATGTCGAAAGTAATTCTAATAGGAAATTCAGAAAGAATTCTTGGATAAAGTTCTATATAAATTCTAAAGAGGAATTTCGAAAGAATACCAAAAATATCTTCCTAGAGTTTGCGAAGATAATTCATTAGGATATTACTGGAAGAATTTCTATTAGAAATTCCTAAAAGAAATTCTTGAAGGAATTTAAAAAAACTTAATCAAATTCCAAAGGCTTTCTCCTAAAGGGATTTCCGGATGTACTCAAACAGTGTCCGTAAAGGAATTTCCGAAGCAATCCCTAAAGTAATTTCCAAGGAAATTCCTGAAGGAGCTTTTGAACAAATTTTGGGAAGAATTTCCTAAGCAATACCCAAATAAATTTTCAAGGGAATTCTTGGAGAAGTTTCTGAAGGAATTCATAGGGTAATTCTAAATTAGTTTCTAAATTATTCTAAATTAGAATTCCTTTTTCGAATTTTCTGAGGAATATCTTGAGGAATTCCCAAACGAATTTCTGGATTTCTATCTGAAGTACTTTCCACTGAATTTATGTGCTGTGATGCGGCAATATCCTAGTGGAGGATGTAGTGTAAACTTTTGCTGTGGACATACAAGCTATAGCTATAAGCATGTTCACCCTATCAGTCTATCTGTAACTAGCAATTGTACAAAAACCTAAAATACAATAAAAGCATGATAGGCCTTGCAGCGTGATTTTTTTTCTCAGCTGCTTAAAATCATTCACGCCGATTCACGCCGCCGCCGCCGAACATTGCTTACGGCGTGACGCCGCCGACGCCGCCGCCGCCGGTGTAAAAATGGCCTTACGCCGCCGCCGTTCACAAATACTTCGGCGCACAGGTCTATATTATGGAAGAAAAATAATTACGTATTTGTCGACTCAGAATAAGATTATGTAATAAGCGTTAATAGAAAAAAATGTATAACATTAAGTTTTAAAAACTGCTTTATGATTATGGTCAGCGGCACAGCTAAATTTTTGATAATACAAGACCGTACGAGGCAGTATGGTTGGTCACGATAAGCACTGCAGTGTTTACTGTGCTTAGGCATAAGGTGGAGTGTCCTTCATGATCAGTACGGTTTCCTTTGTCATGGTTAAATTCACGAGCGGATTGACCGATTTGATGGATTGTCATTTTATAATCGCTCGTTTTATGCTCTGCAGTGAATTTAGAAAAGACGTAATTTTTCTCTGGGATAATTTAAAAATCACAAACATGCAAAAAGCTGGTGAGTTGTGAATAAATTCAAAACAATCGTACATAAATCGTTCTAATTACGCAAATGGTAAATATGACTTCCCATCGAAATCCATCCACTTTGTATAACGAGGCGCTAAATCATCCGGATGGAGATTAGCACGCAATAAAAGAGTGATATTGATGAGTTATTTCCTTGAACACCCGAACCGTATTCGGGGCGTTTCTGAACGACGACAGTGACAGTGACGCTGATAACAGTTTTCCACCGCTCGCACTCGACAGACAAACATCCTCCTTTCGATCGGCAACCGATGGCCACTCGCCACAAAGAAATCCGGCAGCTTCGTAGAGCTGCCGAGAACCTAATTAAAAATGATCTACATCTATTGGAATGGAAGTAAACATTGAATAGAAGAAAAAAATTAATTACGTGATCACTGACATGACCTGAAGTTGCTCGTTACTATCTCGAGTCAATCATCTCTTGCTGTTCCAGTGGTTCCTAAGCTTTTCAATGATTTAATTCAAATCTCACCCTTACAGAAAGTTACTTCACGACTTGTATCACCAGCATATAAAGTGCCAGACGATTGTCAAATGACATCTAAAGCGCTTTCGTGCAACAACTTATACAACTCAAAGTTAGTCATGTTTGACGGCAAAGAAGGGACTTTTTTTAGAAATCTATGGGGAAGTAAATTAAGATGATTCAAACATTGACTCAAGGACTACGGAATTATCACAAACATATAAAAGTTTGTTTAGTGAATATTTGAAAATAATGGTCTCATATTTAAAGATTTTGGTTTATGCCCTTGGTTGTGCCTGGATCGCACGAATATGTCGAGATATCGAATCGATATAATGGAATGTGGCCTACTCATCCACTGGAATAGGAGAAACTCTAGATTTATTTGCGACTTACTGCCTTTGAATCAAGAAACGTAGCCGCCTGATTTGAGAAACATTTGCCCTAATCCGTATATCAGCTATTCATACATTGCACGACCCTCACTTATTCCTATCCCGCATGACCATATGCCAAAAATCAAATAGATGTTGTTTATTGAATTTAACTTTGATAACGGAAGTCAAATGTCCCCCGCCGCACCACCATCCACCACCATCTTCCCACACTCTCGAGGTTCCCCCCAGGCCATGCCAACGAATCGATTGACAGTGAAAGGTGCGAGCTTCAACCCCATAATCTGGAACGCAACGAGTGCCGACTGCCGATCGGAAACTAGTGACGGAGTCAATCTCGCCGTTATCGTTGCGCTCCTCTGGCATGCGTTCGGCGGATCGGTGCGTGCAGTGAAACATTGATAGTAGAGGGAACTGCATAGGGTTAGTTGGGGCACAAGCGGAATAACTCAGTATCAGAAAACTTTACGCGAATTCTAATCGTTTTGAATAACAGCTTCGGAGATATTATTTTTGTTTGAACTAAAAGACTATTGCTCAAAAAAAGATGGAATTTATTTGGACTTCACATTTTGACTTTTTCCCCATTCTCCTCGGTTTCAGTAGCTCTCTTAGCTACTAGCAATTAACATTTGATCCGTCAGAGTGGAAAAAGTGAAGCGACTCGCGCACTCTACACGTCTGACTACCATCATCGCCTTCACCGAGTGACTATGCAATGCTAATGCTGCCGGCAGTGCCAGTGATCGTTATTTTGGTGCCGAGCTGTCTGGCCGCGTTGGCAGCTCGAATTCGACTGCGAACGAGACGACGACGTGTGTGGATGGGAGGAGTGGCGTCCGATAGGCGAAACGAGAGGTGGTGGTCGTATTTTTGCGCATTAGTAAATTTTATTCTGGCGAAATTAGAATCCGTAGTTTCCGGAAGCTGTGATGACATTTATGATTCGTTGGGAGATTTACGATCGGCTATTCTCAACCAGTAAGATCAACCAAAAAAGAAAATAGGATCAACAACGGATATAGCTCGCTGTTGATTCGTTATATTCTTTATTGTTGTCTTGTTGATTTTCTTGTTATCGGTTATACGTTATATTTACATTAAAAATTTAATTAATGTAAGTAATTTGAAGTCAGCGGCCTTTCGAGAATCATTGGCGTTTATTCCACTAATATTCCGACAACTTTTTCAATTTTGTGAGTGATTTATTCAATCAACCATGTTATCCATGGAGATTTGCAGATTTGCTTACCGGTTTGATGGTTTCATGTGCCTCGGTTATAAGAAGGAGCACAAATTACTCTCCAGTACTTGCCGTACGAAGCTTTATCACGCAACCTGTTAAGCAGGCTGTGACCGCTTGATGAGTTCTTAATAGGCAAATACCAGGCAAGTTTTCGTGAAGCCCGAAATCAGTTGTGGCAGATAATGTCTGAACATGGTTTTCTGGAGATACTGATTAGGATGATTACATTACGTTACCTTGCAATCAATTCCCTGGATAGGTTGTTTGGAGGCAACAAACATTTAACAGCTTGACACCCGCCTTGTATAGACATCAGCAAAACCCTGGTAAAGCTCTGGTACTTGATCGTCATGATGTACTCGAACTTGTTGGATCGATGAAGAAAATGGCCAGGAAAGGATATCGAGGTATGAATCAGCTGAGCCACTACATGAACGAGCATCCCGAAAAGAACCGCTTCAAGAAGGGAAAACGAAGTATGTAGAACATATCAATTTTTTAATTATTCTCTATCTATAAAGCCGGAAAGCGTTACGAAGGCTAGTGCGAACGTAATTGAGTCGCAATTGAGGGTATTCTCGGATCAACGGTAAGTTCTTAACGGTGATGAAGCCTTTTTCTATTTGGATCCGACAATTAATAAAGTTATCGATAAACGAGGTGAGTGCAGTCTTCACGAAAACATGAACCGCGTTTAAACAAGTGCAGTTTTCCCGTGTGCAAGTTCGCACTCAAACATGTATACTAGATCCAAACCGAGTTCATCATAAACCGAACCAAAATCGCACCCGGTTTGAACACGAGTGTGGGCCCAAGTTCAAACACACGGGTTTGAACATGGAAGTTTAAACATCAGTTTACACACAGCATGCTGTTCATCTGTTCATATTGGTCAAGTGGTTTCTCTTCTTGAGTAGCGGTGATGGCCTAGTGGTAACTAGTTTGGCGTTCACTCAGGGCACTAGTGTTTGAATCCTTGACTTTGGATTTTTTTAGGAATGGCACACACGCTAACTTTCACCTACTCAGTGACTGAGTAAAATTGTATTGCTATCTCTTTTCTTCCCACGGAAATTTTACTCAATTTCCATCAAAAGCAGGATTACTCATAGTTTTGAGTTGTCCTGCTTTTGACGGAAATTGAGTAAAATTTCCGTGGATAGAAAGAGAAAGCAATACAATTTTACTCAGTCACTGAGTAGGTGAAAGTTAACGTGCATGAATAGTTTTAGTTTTATGAATGCCTTTTTTCAGCCCTTGTCAGGTGGTTTGAACTTAGTCCGATATCTCAATATTACAACAATTTGTTTACTCAACATTTTGCATACAATCTTCAGATATTATTATTAATGTTCATAACAACTGAATACTATGTCCATTTTCCCGGTAAGACAACCGATAGCCTCCAATGTAATGATTATTTAAAGTGTCCTTGCGTTTATTATCTAAACGAGTTAAAATACACAAGTCTCTGTTAGTCTGTCTAATATTTAGCCCCTAATTATTTTATATCCGTTACATATGCAAGCATGCATTTTGTTTTGTTAGATACGATGGGATTTGCATATCATGAATAAAGTATAGATGTGATTCCAAAAAGTTCTAAGACACACTTTTAGTGGGGGAGGGAGGTTGTTAACCAAAAATTCAATTTGATAGAAATTCAAAAAGATAGTAGGGGGTCTGTTCATAACGTATGAATAATACGCCGATGACATTATGCATTACAAAGAAAATTCACAAACGATGGAGCTCCAAGTCAGAAATGAGCCCACAAATCCTTAAACATAAAAGTCTTATAAACCACATGGCTCTCATAAAAGATAAAATCTCCAACTATGACCATCTAAAAAATTAAGAAAGCGGAATTAAAGCCCCGTTGATCATAACGTTCTTCAAAAAGGTCGAAACCCCTCTCCCTGGAATAAAGAAATCTCTATGCAACCCAGAACTTCGCTTCAGATTCTCGGTATATTTATCAAGTACTACCGCAAAGTAAGTAGAATGAATTCTTATCCCAAAATTTTAGAAATATGAACTAATCGGTTTTTTGGTGATTGCAGAATCCCGAAATCCTAAGAAGAATTGCTTGCAGAACCTCGAAAGTGGAACAAATAGCTCCGCTCAGAGCAGATTCGAACCTAAGACGTCCTGACTGAAAGGCCTTCATCAAGACCTCACCTCTATAAATGCTTCGTTATGCAAGTGCGAAAAATGTGCACAACATGTTTCAATTTTTCAATCATACCTTCATTGAAGTTTTACTAAATTCTATTATTCGAGATATGAATAACAAGGCTGGGAAACGTGAAGAATCAACAATAGTTCCCTAGCAACCCGTTAATTTACCCATTCTCGTGTGCAAGCGCACATGTTTGAACCCAAGTTTAAACTCGATGTTTGAACATTGTACATTGCGCCTGGGTGTATCGGAGTTCAGGCTCGTGTTCAGATTGCTATGTGCAAGTTCGAACATAGCAAGCAATGTTTGATTGGGTGCACAAACTTAGGTGAACATCTCACACATGTTGCACCTTGAAGACTGGGTGAGTGTAATGTTTATAAAGTTGATCAGAGGCCGGCTAAGAAAAACATAACAGTAATGTTCACTTGCTCGGCGGATGGTACAATCCATTAAGTGTGAGCACTGCGAATCAACTCAAAACTTTTCAAGTGCATCAATTCGAAGCAGAGGAAGTGTTGGAAATGGCGGGCCTTTGTCGACGAACCCGATATCGAGACGGAAATGCGACTGCCTGTATTTCAGAAGATGATGCGATTCTGAGAAAAGTTTATAATATGCTAAGACCTATTGATACAGGGGTTAGACAAAAAGGTTGAGATAGGTAAAATTATGTCGAAATTCAAATCGTCATAACTTTGCGTACAATAATCCGATTTTGATAAAATCAGGACCATCAGAAGCGGACGCTTTTCTAGTATATTTACTTCTTGCAAAACCTAATATTGGTCATTGGCCACCGTAGATGTTCCGGGTTTTCCGAAGGCATGTTCAAGATGTATTTTTTCCTTTGCTTTCCATTCTATGTGATGTTTACTTTCATCATGTTTTATGCTTTCTCCAAAAACTAGAACTAATATGCCGGCCAATGGTGGCTATAGATCGAGAATCCATCAAAACTACGCAGAGATATGGCCATTTCCGTAAAAAGGGTTCCGAAAACATGATGAAATGATAACAAATCGGAATAATGCAAATATGGGTATCTATCTTCATGGTTTTGCGAGACGATGATTACAGAAGCATTTCCAGAATGACAGTGTCCAATGATGTCCAGAATGATAGCAGGTTCCAAGGGCCTTCCAGGAAGGGCCGGTTTTTGCACCGTCTGGAACTATGCATATATGGGTGTCAAAATTCATGTTTTCCCGAGACTATGAATATAGGATCTTTATTAAAGATACACTATGGTGACTGTAAGACTCTCTGACCAATTTGTAACAGGTTTCGGATGTTCTGCGAAAGTGACATTTGTTCAGGGTGTATGGCCAATCCCGTACCGATTTTACGAAAATGGCCATATCTTTGCGTATACCAAACGAATTTTCGATCTGCAGCCAGCATTGGTCAGCATATTAGTTCTAGTTTCCAGGGAGAGTATAAAACATGATGGCAGTAAACGTCAGATAAAACGACAAGCAGAAGAAAAAATGCATTTTAAACATATCCTCGAAAAACCCGGAACATCTCCGGTGACCAAGGGCCAGTCCGAGGTTTTGCAGGGGGATAGTATACAAGAAGAGTTTCTACGTCCGAAGGTCCCGGTTTCATTGAAATTGGATCATTCTACGCAAAGTTATGCAGATTTGAACTTCGACAAAATTTTGCCTATCTCAACCTTTTTGTCTAACCCCTGTATATACGATCCATTGGGTTGTGATCAGAACTTTGGCGTAGGTGGCGGAAAGTTTGAATGCCGCTCAATCGTTTGAATTTGTCCCAATAGAAAAGTCGAATGAAGATGTTGACAACGAGGAACTGGAAACAGTTAATGAAGGTAAAAGCTTGCTGGCTGAGATTCTGGAATCGCCGGAAGCTCCGAAACATGCAGAAACTCTATACGATTCAAATGACGACAGCCGCACTGCGTCACGTCGCTGGCGTATCACAAACCCAAAGCTGTTGAGAAAACAGGAGGAAAAAGCACGAAAAGCAGAACTAAGAAATAATAAGAAGAAGTCATCCACTAAGGTGAGGGGAAATGAAAACTTAACCCATATCGGCCTGAATGAAGGAAAAATGGGGAGTGAAACAATTAGCCAGGCAGTTAACGGAGCCTGTAATGCTGGGTAACCAGCCTGGTTAGATACCTTTTTGGTGGTGCATTACGGAGTAAGATCTACCACACTGTGCTCTAGTTCTTGCTATTCTTGTTAATACTTATGAGTGATGGTCGGAAGAGTACGGAACGACTATAATTTGCTTTTAGATGACCCATCTTTTCCTCTCTTGGATGAAGTCAATGGAGTAAATTATAAAAACGTAACTCAATCTTAGGCTGGTTTTGAAGCCGACGACATGATTCTCCAAGCTCAAGAGCGCTGATTAATTAGGAAAGAAGTGGATACGAATTTGGTGGATCTGCTAAACCCTCTGACTGATTAAAGCTCTGTGTAAAGATGAGATTCGGAAATGCCAAACACAATGAAATTAGATCCCTGTACAAAAACGAATTCGGAACTTATAAGAAAAAGCAACAATATGTTTGAACTTCAGTACCGATGCATGGTCAAAATCAATATGATCCCACTTTTTCTTGAAGCCGAAACTCATTGAGGGGCACCTCTTTAACCCTTTATAAGGCAGACGAATCTAAACAATAAATTAACAAAAACAACAATAGGACATAATGCTGACATGGTATTAAACTCAAATGTATGTTTGTTATACATTAAACAGTTCAGAAACATTGAAAAATTGGTGGCAATATAGTTGCCACTGCCCGGCAAGCGGGAAAACAGCCAACAACAAAAATTAATAAAAGATTTTTAAAAAATAGGTTTTTCGTAAAACCAGTCAAATCAAGGCACGGCACATTTCTTAATGAAGAGTCCGAGTCGGAAAATGCACTCTAAGTGAAAAAAAAATTTTTTGCGCTTTTGTTCCCGAGGGGGGACCCTTGGAAAAAAAACACAATTTCGTCAAACATCTAAAAACCAAATATACAGAAAGGCAAAGCTTTTTTCACGCTAATTACGCCATAATCTAACACAGGAGAATCAAAATAATTAATACCAACGAGAAAACATATATCTTTGTCATTTTTTAACGAATTATAAATGGAAATCCTTCTTCCACTCGAAACTTACGATCTGTTCGTAAAAAAAACTGTTCGCAAATTGACATTTAAATTTTTTTTTATGGCTCAAATTCATCTGGGGGATTACTAGGTAGCCAATAAAGCCACTACATAGAAAATAATAATTAGAGCTCTTGTTAATAAATAGAAAAACATATAATTTGTTGGTGGCAATATAGTTGCCACTGCCTTATAAAGGGTTGAAGTTACCACCAGTTTGATAATTAATATCTGAATAAAATACGACTAGGGAACAGACGGCTTTGGCAGGTTTTGTTCTATTATTGGCAGGGGGGTTTTTGTCGACCGAATTTTATGAAAGTTGGCCACAATATTCTTTGATATGCAAAGAATGTTTGGGCCAAATATGAGCATAATCAGTCATAAAAAAACCCCCTGCCAATAATAGAAAAAAAACCTGCCAAAGCCATCATTACCCCTACTTCATTTCTTCTCAATAGAAATGGAGACAAGCAAGAACAAACAAGAACAAAACCCTAGAAACATTTTGGTTTTATGCTGGTTTTATAACACTCTTGTAGAGTAGATTATGATCTTCAAGAGCATTACAAAACTTAAAATGTTACTTGGGAATGGAGCAAGACATACACTAAACAAATGACACGGGTATACCACAAACAATGAATAATGTGTTTGTTTTCTTAAAATATGCACAATATTTAGAATATGAACGGAAGAAGATGGAGATGAAAAATATGTTGTGTCAAGTGCATTCAGTGTGTCCAAAATATGGTTTCTACACTATTCATAATGAAGTGAGCGTGTCCAAAATGTATAAAACACTTTTTTCAACAGAAAAAAAAATCAGTACTGAAATTAAAAAAAAAACATTGGTAAAAATTAAAAGTTTTACTGGTTCTGTCTCGGAGATAGTTGTGAATGTTCAACATAAAAGTACGTTAACTTTTGCGACAACCACGGTTCAAACGTTGCAAGTCGTTCTAAAATTAAAATTTACCTACTGTTATTAAACTACTGTTAGCACGCAAACTGGAACAAAGAAGCATCCGCCGTGAAGAAAATCAAATCCTCGGGGGCTCATAATGGAAAAGCTCATCGTTGAAACTGGAGATGTTCACGGCGCGCGTTAGGTGGTCATCTAAGAGGTGGAGCCAGAGTAGACACGACCACGCGATGCAACAATTAATATGAGCCTTTCTAATTGACGATCATTAATCGAATTGCAAACAGTCCTTTTAAGAACTATCAATTATTCCAAAAAAGTTGTCTACCGCTGAAAATCATTTCCCAGACAGAGTTGTAGAATGTAGAACTATTCGGTGCTGTTTTTTACTTCACAAAAAATTCCTCTAAAATTAACTCCCTTGTTCAAAATGCTGGTTCTGAGAAAGTTTGATTTAATTTCAATGTCTTTCGATTAATAAGAGCAGCCAAACGAGTCAACGGCAAACGATTTCCGCTGGAACCGCCATCGATGCGATCGTTTTGAATCTATTGGCTTTCAGTTCCTCGATAATTTTCCGCCATCTACCGATGATCACCACCCAAATAACAATTTTAGGACTTCTTTGATTTATTTAAGTTTTATAACGGTTTTATAAGAGCTGTGTCCAAAGCAGCAAGATAAGCTTCTATTATGCACTCAAAGCTGTCTTCAAAACCATTATAAATTTTGTAATAAATCCTCAAATGTCAAACACTTTTTAAACTTATTACTGGTCATGTGGTGATCTTGAAGAGTCTCATAAAACCAATTTTGAGAACTGCTATAAGGCCGAATATTTTGGTCTTAATTTTATCTTACAACCTCTATAAGTCTTCGTGGTTTTTAATTGATTTATAATGGCATTGCAAAAGAACATGATGTTTATATCAAAATGTATGAACTATGGGAAAACAGATGACATTAAATACATATTTTCAATCATAATGTTTCTAATTTTTTATGAGATCATGTCTAACGTGAAGAAAGGTGATATGGAATACACATATGAATGTGTGTTGTTTAAAAAATGTGTCTTTTCGACCATCTTACGGCAATTTCTATTCCATTGAATGGTGCTAAAGCAACGATTAGATTTTCTACTGTTACTTCTAATCAAATAAATTTTATTGAAATCCAGATCTCCAATGCAATTATTGCTCTCGAATGAATCCGATTTATTCTAAAAATTTCCTCATTTGATGCGTACATCATGCGTACATAGCATTCAATCAAAAACAAGAATGTGAATGAAATTGAACATGAAATAATATGAACCTTGTTTCAATATAAGTTTTAGATGTTGATGTCATACAGATCCTGCATAGCAATAGCATAGAATCCCATATTTGGCATATTTTTGATAACGCATTTGTATATATCATAGCTGTAAGTACTTATAAAGTATATTCAAACAAATTTCAATTTAAAGATTTCGTAGACCTAGTCTGCTATTAAGTATCACTATATTACGGAAGTTAATTTTCGAATTATGTTGTGCAACAATTATTTTTTCCCATCAGTTTATTCGAAGGCTAACCATAGTTCAATAACAGCCATGTTGATAACTTAAAATTATGTTCATATCTGTAAAAATATTTAGCAAAAATCGCTTACAAATGTAATTACCATCGCTTTCAACAATGTGTTCAATAATTTAGACAATTTAGATAATCAGCACGGCAAATGCTGGGTAAAGCGTACCATTGATACTTCGCATACCTGAAGGAATAAAATAGACCCCATCTCGCGGTCCTTAGCCTCTTACCCAGCAACTCCTATCCCTACCACCCGCGGTGCTGGCCGGGATACGAGCAACCTTAGGGAAGATCGGGTAACCAACCCCAGTGGGAACTATGGTCGTATGCTGACAGGGAAGGGGGGTTTGCTCCTCTCCAGAGGTGCAAATCTTATTGAGCGTCTGTTCTCCATGTCAGGATCGGCTCACAACAGCGTCTGTTCTCCATGTTAGGGGCGGCTGATCATCGTCCGAGTGCCAGCGAGGGACTCTAAGTGAAACTGTGCACCATGGTCCACCGGAAATAAGGAGGAATGGTCCTCCGGAAATTTAGGGGGTTTGGTGTCAGGCCCTGCAAGCCAGCCAAAAAAAACTCACGCAACGAACAATCAACAAGAGAGTACGGACATGAACCATCGGCAAAGACCACTGCGACGAAAAGGGACTAGCGATTGGAAACTCGGTTCGTGGAACTGCAAATCTCTCAACTTCATCGGGAGCACACGCATACTCGCCGATGTGCTCAAATACCGTGGATTCGGCATCGTAGCACTGCAGGAGGTTTGTTGGAAGGGATCAATGGTGCGAACGTTTAGAGGTAATCATACCATCTACCAGAGCTGCGGCAACACACACGAGCTGGGAACAGCTTTCATAGTGATGGGCAATATGCAAAGGCGCGTGATCGGGTGATGGCCGATCAATGAAAGAATTTGCAGGTTGAGGATCAAAGGCCGGCTCTTCAACTTCAGCATAATCAACGTCCATAGATGATGATAAGGACGCATTCTACGCGCAGCTGGAACGTGAGTACGACAGCTACCCAAGCCACGACGTCAAAATCATCATAGGAGATTTGAACGCTCAGGTTGGCCAAGAGGAGGAGTTTTGACCGACTTTTGGGAAGTTCAGCGCACACCGGCTGACGAACGAAAACGTCCTACGACTAATTGATTTCGCTCTAAGAATATGGCCATTCGCAGCACCTACTTCCAACACAGCCTTCCGTATCCGTAAACCTGGAGATTACCACTGCAGACAGAATCACAAACCGATCACGTTCTGATTGATGGACGGCACATCTCCAACATTATCGACGTCAGGACATATCGTGGCGCTAACATCGACTCTGACCACTATCTGGTGATGGTTAAACTGCGCCCAAAACTATCCGTCATCAACAATGTTCGGTACCGACGACCGACCGCCGCGTTGCCGGAAGAGCGTGAGCTCGATGGGGCCTCTCTTGAGGACTGCTGGAATAGAGTGAAAACAGCCATTACGACGCAGCGGAGAACAACGTTGGGTATATGGGTCGAAGTCGACGGAAGGATTGGTTCAACGAAGAGTGCAGACAGATTCTGGAGGAGAAGGACGCAGCGCGGGCGGTCGCGCTGCAGCAAGGTATCCGGCAGAACGTGGAACGTTATAGACGGAAGCGGAGACAGCAGACCCGCCTTTTCAGGAGAAGAAACGCCGCCTGGAAGAAGCGGAGAGCGAGGAGATGGAACAGCTGTGCCGTTCTCAAGATACACGCAAGTTCTATCAGAAGCTCAACGCATCCCGCAAAGGCTTCGTGCCGCGAGCCGAAATGTGCCGGGATAAGGATGGGAGCATCTTGACGGACGAACGTGGGGTGATCGAAAGGTGGAAGCAACACTACGAGGAACATCTGAATGGCGCTGAGAGTACAGGCAGTGAAAGTCAAGGCAGCGGAGGAGATGACTACGTCAGTTCAGCGGACGATGGAAGCCAACCAGCCCCCACCTTGAGGGAAGTTAAGGATGCCATTCAACAGCTAAAGACCAATAAAGCAGCTGGTAAGGATGGTATCGGAGCTGAGCTCATCAAGATGGCCCCGGAAAAGCTGGCCACTTGCCTGCACAAACTGATAGTCAGAATCTGGGAAACCGAACAGCTACCGGAGGAGTGGAAGGAAGGCGTTATATGCCCCATTAGACTGGCCCAAAATGCATGAAATCCTGAATTTCAAACCTTGCACCCTTAAATGACAGTTTGGGGGTCCCAGAAGCTCCCCTGATAATTTCAGCTCATTCGGTCCAGTGGTTGGCGTGCGCAAATGGCTCAAAGTTTGTATGGGAAAAGTGATCCAAATGTATGGCGAAACGCAATTGTTTCAGTTTTTTCTTCTATGTGGCGCTGTAGTCAACGGATTCCTGTTGTGGACAAAATGTAGAACCTTGTTTATATAAGGAAGCGACTGGTGAATACCGGATGTAAATCCCTTTGAAATTGGCCAAGTTATAAGCATCCAAAGTCGAGGGTTTCGAGCGTGTCCCCCAGGGGTGTTTAAAATGAGAGCAACGCACCACCGACCATTGCGGCGGCGATGCAGGCGTATTCTCGCAATTTTCTGGCGTCGTTTTATCTTCGAGCTAACACGCCAAAAAAATTTACTCAAAATTGACATAAATTGAAGAACTCAAAATTTGGTCAAGTTTGGTTTATGCTATAGTTTAGAGTAGCAACCCTATAACCAGAGACCGGCGGAGTGAAAAACTGTCGAAATGGCAACGTATGAAAATGCATGAAATCGTGAAAATAATACTGGCAGCACTTGAACTTTTTGCTTGCCTCTTATGGATGCAAAATGTAAACAAGTCGAATTGGAACCGCTTTTGACGGTTCGATTGGAAACAAGATGGCGTCTTTGCCGATCTCTTATTATAGTATTTCTAGTTTAGAGTTCAAATTTCGAAGCGTGAATGTAAATACACGAAATAAATTAAGTACTTCTTCCATTTATTTTGTTAGCCTCAAATAAAAATATACAGCCATCCAGTTCCAACATTATTGATATGATCCCTCAAAATTACCTTATATTTTGTTACCGTCCACGATAACAATGGACCATTTATTCAGTCACTCGCTTCTATGAACAATAAGTTAAATTAACCCAAAATAGAAACCCCTTCAGAATTGTCAAAAAACTAAACCTACTAAAAAAACCAAATCGGCTCTGGGCTCTATCAAGGGCGAAATCTCCATCTAGACCCCACTAGTTCCGGGGCGAAGAACGAAGAAAAGCCGAACATAGAAATACGGGCGGAGGAGATTCAAGAGGAGAACGATTTCAACGTGAACGACGTCAGACGTGCTTCAACGACGGAAAAAAAACTTGGTTGGTGATTTTTGATCATCGTTTTCGTTGGCCGTGACAATTTCGGTGAAGTGCGAGTGTTCAATACGATCGGAAGATCGACGAAGTTCCCGGAAAGGTTGACCTAGTGTTTCTTGCACCTGGAAGACGGTGAAATTCGGTGTTTTTGGACGGCCATCTCTGGCGAAGTGGGAAACCACGTGCTGGCACAGTTTTAAAACCAAACCCAACCCAGCTTCTGGCTTGCCGACTCCACTCCGGCTTCAGGCCTGCCGAATCCGCCTCCAGGAGGCCCGGAGATACCAATCCCGCCGACCGAACGTAAGAAGATTTATTCTTCCTCCCGGCACCGTCGCCGAGAAGCAAAGCCATCGAACAATCCTATCCGTTTGAAGAGGAAATATCATCGTGTCCAACCTATCAAGCACCACCGAAGGAAGTCTTGCAGCAAGTGGCAAACCCATCCTCGCTCGGAGGCCCGGAACCGTGGATCCTGGAAACAAAGTGCCCGAAACCACCGAACCCACACCCTCGTGGATTTCAGCGACAAGTGTCCCCTCCTCGTTCGAAAGCCCCGAAAGGTGGGTCCACGAAGCTACACGTCCGAACCCTTAATAGCTCAGACCCGGTGTCGACCCGAGCCTGCCCCGCTGGGCGAGAAGCCGACCAGTTCCCTTCGTCGGTTACGTATCCCAGGCTCACCTGAAGAGCACTTGCAGCGGCCAAAGTGACGTCAGTGTTGGGTGCATTCGCCAAGTCCCAATTATTCTCGGGCCATCGAAGGTATGTACGGACCAGATTCGTACCTCCGTCATGTGGCGTAAATCAAGCATGCCACTATGGGCCCCAGCCCACCAATCGACCGAATCAGCTATACTAACCGTTACTAACCCTATTCAAATGAACTAAAACTAACCTTCTTATACTAACATGAGCTTTCAATAAAAAAGACAAGTAAAATGTATCCACAAGCTTTTCTTATTCGTTCATAAAGTGGTTGTGTGTCCCTTCGAGCCGGTTAATCGTCGACCCTGAGCAATATAGGTGAGCTAGTTAGCGGCGTAAGGACGTCCACTGCCCAGACGTAGGGACGTCACAAGCAGTTACAATTTGGTAGGATCGTTCCTTATAGAACAATATTGGACCCAATTTATTATTTCCCCTTTACGGTGACCAATTTCAATATAGGGTATACAGAAAAATCGATCATTTCAGGAATTTTAATTTTTCATAAAATTCTAACTCCCTTCCTCTAACTTTTCATAAAAACTAACTCATTATGCCTATTTGTTGTATTAACAAATCAAATAAAAGCTCTTTATTTCTACAGGTATACCTCGATATAACGTAACTAATTTTTCCCTCTTCAAATCGTTATATCTCCAAAACCACTGGTCCTGCAAGAAAAATGTGCTTCTTGCTTTTGGGAAGTGATATTTGATCGTGCAAGCGGAATACTTAAAATGGATTCAAAATCTAAGGAAGAATTAAGTATGGAACGTGTTGTCCCAATTGAAAGTTTTAAAGGTGTAAAGTTGCCTTCAAACGGTGATGTGCTTGGTCGGATGCGTTTTATAATGAAAAATCAACACTTGAGTATAAAACCAGCTGCTAAAACTGTAGTAACTGAGCTTGAAATTTTTTGGGAGAAATATAGAATTCCTCTAATGCAACACTACAATGCTGTTGTTAAGCTCCTAAAATTATTTTACAAAATGCGAGCAATTATCAAAAAATCTTCTCACGCGGGAGATAAACAGAAAGAGCAAGAGTCTAGTTTCATTAATAATTTGGATCGATTGTTTGACATTGCTCGACGAAATGGATTATATTTCATTGAAAACGATAAGGATAAACAGTTCCTTATTCTGCAAAGGGAAGTTGGAAGGCCTAGATCTGCCTTTGCGAGAGTTAAAAAAGGCAAAATCGAAGAAGAACCAACAACGGAACCAGAGCCTTCCTTGGAATCTCAATCAGCTACCAGCATTTTTACTATTGATGGAGGAGGTAAGAATATAATCAAATAAGATGGTAACTTCTACTATATGTCAATATTTTTATGTCTTGCTTCCAGATGAGAAACCCTCCACTATCGCAGCTGTCACTTCATACTTTTTCTCTGCTGTTTGGCATGGCACTCTACGATAACAACGCCAAATATCAGGTTTTTGTTTCAGTGTATTGAAGATTTGCAGGCTTGCGGTAGAACTTTGATAGCTGCGGAAGAACTTTGCGGAATCCGCAAAATGGAAAATTTTGAAAAGATATATAGCAAGCCTGAATATGTTCAATATACAGAAACAACAACTAGATATTTGGCATTTTCATTGTAGAATGGCGACCAACAGCAAAGAAAAAATATGAAGTGAAAGCTGCGGTAGTTTGAAAATTGAACCGAAGAGAAAAAAGTTTTCTATGGAACAGCAATATTTTGGAGCTCTATGGAAGAATCAATGGAAAAACGGGACAAATTGAGGACTTTTTGTTTACGACGGGACAGCACAATAAGGTCTAAAAAACGAACCTGTCCCGTTAAATACGGTACGTACACAGCAAAAAAATTATTAATATGGCGAAACGTAACTTTTGGCAACGTACCCAAAAATCATATGTAATCGCAGATTTGATGTAATTCCACCGCATTTACAATGTTTTATTACATCGCTCACCGTAAATCATCATGGCCAAAAAGAATTTTCAGCTACACCAAACAAATATAAAATTACCTACAAAATTTGATAATATTACTTCAGCAACGATTGAAGTAGCATCCTACGCTTAATCAACTTAATTTTACGTCGAATCAATGCTGCGATCACGTTCATAAAGATGTAATGAATTGACGCGTCAGCCATGACAGCGAGAAGAAAATTTTCACTTGATGGCAGAGATTGTCCGAACTTGTTGGTGATAATTGTGCTTGCTTGATTTGAAATCGGCAGCACATGATAAATAATCTTCTGGATTATAGCCCTAACCTCCGATCGGAAAATAGTAACGACGTGTAGCTGGAAAGCAAATCTGCAGGTAAGTTTCTATTTAGATAATTTCAATCCTCCGCCGGGCAGAGAAAAGTAAGAAATGTTTTGATTGCAGGTACAGAATTTGATCCACCACTTTTTCCAAAATCTCGAAACCGTTCCGCCAGCCAAAAAATAAGGAGTACACTATAGTCATTTGGAGCTACCAGGAGGAAGCAATTGGTCTTTGAAATTTGAAACGGGACTGGTTGACGGATGATATTGATCTGATCCGATGAATCTGCAGGTTTGTATCTGTTTGTATTTCGGAGATACATAATTTCAAACCACCTAAATAATGCAAATTATTTTAGTTGCAGATTATCATCACAGAGTTTGGACCTACCACTCTGATATTTGAGAAAATCAAAAACTCAGCGGTTATCAGTAAGTAAATAATTCCGGAATCGATTCACAATTTACCAGCTAGATGAAATTAGGTTCAGAATTTTACCTAAAGAAAAACAAAAAAATATATATACGAGCTGTTGTGGTGGTGTGATACCCGGGATCTTACTGCTGAAGATGAAAAGCTGAAATTGTGCGTTTGATTGATTTGCTGTAGCTTGATTGACGGTTTTACGTTTACTGCATACTGCGAAATTTTGAAAACAAACTTTTACAGTGAATCCACAATGAATCGATGCTCCATGGTTCTATATCGATTAATGGAAACAAATTATGTCATATGAAAACATATTTTCTGGGTTACACTGATGGTCCCTTTAAACAGCATTCATCGGATTTTCTCTTACCTTTGATAGATACGTATTTCGACCACAACAGCAAGGTCGTCTTCACTGTCAGTGTCAGTAACTTCGAGTTAACAGCTTGCAAATTTTAAATTTTTTAAATCTTTTAATTTTTTGAAAACTTTTCCTTGTTTTATTTTTAAAATTTTAAAATTTTAAATCTTTAAATTTTTAAATTAACTTAAAATTTTAAATTTTAAATTTTAAATTTTAAATTTTAAATTTTAAATTTTAGGAGTTCTTCCGAAAGTTCTTTCAGGAATTCGTTCGGAAGTTCTTCCAGGAATTCCTTCAAAAGTTCCTGCAGGAATTCGGCTGAAAGTCTCTCCAGGAATGCATTCGTAAGTTCTTTCAGGAATTCCTCCGAAAAACCCTCCAGGGGTTCCTTGGAAAACTTCTCCAGGAATTCCACTTCAATTTTCGAATTTCAAGTTTCTCCTCCAGGAGTTCTTCCGAGAGTTCCTTCTGGAATCCCTCCGAAAGTTTCTCAAGGAATTCCTCCCAAAGTTCTTCCGGAAGTACCTCCAAGAATTCCTCCGGAAGTTCCTCCAGCAAATTCTCGAGAATTTCTTCCGAAAGTTACATCAGGAATTCAATCAGAAGTTCTTCTAGGATTCATCCGAAAGTTCTTCCAAGACTTCGTCCGAGAGTTTCGCCAGAAATTCGTCCGAAAGTTCCACTAGAAAACCCTCCAAGAATTCATTCGAAAGTTCCTCCAGATATTCTTCCAGAAGTTCCTCCAGAAATTTTTTGAAGTTCCTCCAGGGATTCCTCTTGAAGTTTCTCCATAAATTTCAACGGTAACACTTCCAGAAATTCCTCCACGTATTGCTTCTGAAGTTTCTCCAGAATTTTTTTTCGGGTTTTCTACGGGAAATTCTCTTGGATTTCCTTTGGAAGATGTCTCCAGGAATTCCAGGAAGTCTTCCGGAAATTCTGCCAGGAATTCTTCCGGATGTTTCTCCAGGAATTCCTTCGCTAGTTCCTCCAGGAATTCCTCCAGAAGTTCCTCCAGGAATTCGTTCAAAAGTTCCTCCAGGAATTCGTCCAAAAGTTCCTCCAGAAAGTCCTTTAGAAGATCCTCCATAAACTTCACCGGAGAATCGATTTGGAATACCTTAGGAGTTCCTCCAGGAAATCTCCTGCACATTCCTAAAGAATTTCCTCTGGGAATTCATCCGATAATTTTTTATTAGGGAATTAGAACTACTGCGGCCATTAATGAGATCTATCCGATTATTATTATACTTAAGAATACTTTAAGAAATTTCTGATAGAGTTTCAAAACGATGCTTCGAAATAAATTTTTGAGAAATTTCGGGAGACATTTTCTGAAATACCTTCAACTGAATTTATGGAGAAGTATCTGAAAGAATATTGAAGAAAGCTTTGCGAAAATTCCTGGAAGAACTTCTGGGCGTGTGGCGTATTTTTTAAAGTATATTCTGAAGGAATTCATAGAGGGTTTTTTTTTGTGAATTCATTAAAAAAAATTGGAGAGATAATTAGAGAAAATGTTTCGTTGTAATTCCTGCAGAAGTTTTCGGAGCAATCCCTGGAGGATTTTTCGGAGGAATTCCTGAAATAACATTCCTGGCCGAATTCCTGGAGGAACTTTTGAAGAAATTCCAGGAGGAACTTCCGAACGAATTCCTGAAGAAACCTTCGGAAGAACTCCTGGTGGAACTTCTGAAGGATTTCCTGGAGGAACTGCCAGACGAATTTCTAGAGAAACTTCCTGGGGAATTCCTGGAGAAGCTTTCTGAAGAATTCCTTGAGGAACATTCGGAAGAATTCCTGATAGAACTATGGAATTTTGGAGGAGTCTCTGGAAGAACTTTCGGAAGAATTCCTGAAGGAACTTCCGGTGGCATTCCTATAGGAACTTTTGGACGAATTCCTGGAAGAGCTTTTGGACGAATTCCAGGAGGAACTTTCTGACAAACTGGAGGAACTTCCGGATGAATTCCTGGATGAACTTTAGGAGGAACTTCCGGAAACATTTCCAGTCTCTTTCGAAGAAAATTTTGGAGGAACTTTTGGTCGATTCCCGGGTACATCTTTCAAAGGAATTTCTGTAGCAACTTTCGGAGAATCTCTTGGAGGATCTTTCGAAGGAATTTCTGGATGAAATTTCGTAAGGAATCCGAGAGGAACTCTAGGAGGGATTCTGCGAGAAAATTGAAGAGGAATTGCTGGAGAAACTTCCGGAGGAATCCCTGGATGATTTTTAGGAGGAATTCCTGCAAGAACTTCCAGATAAATACCTGGGTAAACTTTCGGCCGGATTCCTTGCAAAACTATCGGTAGAACTTTTGGAGATACTTTCAAGGAAATTCATGGAGGAACTTTCGGACGACTTTCTGATGAAACTTTCGGACAAATCCTGGAGAAACTTTTGGAGGAACTTTCGGATGAATAGCTGAAGGAACTTCCGGAGGAATACTATAGGGAACTTTCGGATAAATTCTTTGAGAAACTTCCAAAGGAATTCCTGGAGGAACTTTCGGAGGGATTCCTGGCGGAAATTCGGGAGGAATTACTGGAGGAACTTCCAGAGGAATACCATGGGGAACTTCCGGATAAATTCTTCGAGAAACTTCCGGAGGAATTCCTGGAGGAACTTCCGGAGGACCTCCTGGCGGAAATTCGGGAGGAATTACTGGAGGAACTTCCGGAGGAATTTTTGGAGGAACTTCCGGAGGAAATTCAGGAGGAATTCCTGGAGGAACTTCGGGAAGAATTCTTGGAGGAACTTCCGGAGGAATTACTGGAGGAACTTCCGGAGGAATTCCTGGATAAACTTCCGGAGGAATTCCTGGATGAACTTCCGGAGGAAGTCCTGGAGAAGCTTTCTGAGGAATTCCTGGTGAAACATTCGGAAGTATTCCTGATAGAACTATGAAGGAATTTTTGGTGGAGTCTCTGGAAAAACTTTCGGAAGAATTCCTGAAGGAACTTCTGGTGGAATTCCTGTAGGAACTTTTGGACGAATTCCTGGAGGTGCTTTTGGACGAATTCCAGGAGGAACTTTAGGAGGAACTTCCGGACACATTTCCGGAGTCTCTTTCGAAGAAATTTTTGGAGGAACTATTGGTCGAATCCCGGGTACATCTTTCGAAATAATTTCTGTAGCAACTTTCGGAGGATTTCTTAGAGGATCTTCGAAGGAATTATTGGAGGAACTTTCGGATGAACTCCTGGAGGGAATGTCCGAGGAATTTCTGGAGAAATGCTTGGAAGACCACCCGGAGGAAGTCCTGCAGGTCCTTCTGGAAACATTCCGGAGGAATTCCTGGATGAACTTTCGCAAGGATTCCGGGAGGAACTCTAGGAAGGATTCCGCGAGGAAATTGAAGAGGAATTCCTGGAAAAGCTTACGGAGGAATTCCTGAAAAAACTTCCGGATAGTTACCTGGAAAAACTTTCGGCCGGATTCCTTGAAAAACTATCAGTAGAACTTTTGGAGAAACTTTCAGGGAAATTCCTAGAGGAACTTCTGAGGAAACTTTTGGACAAATCCTGGAGGAACTTTTGGAGAAATTGATGGAGGAACTTTCGGATGAATTGCTGGAGGAACTTCCGGAGGAATTTCTGAAGGAATCTCCGGAGAAACTTCTGGAGGCACTTGCGTAGGAACTCCTGAGGAACATCCGGAAGAACTTCTAGAGAAACTTCCGGTAAAACTGTTGGAGGAACCCCTGGAGAAACTTCCGAAGAAACCCCTGGAGGAATTTCCGGTGGAACTTCTAGAAGAATTTCTGGTGGAGCATCCAGAGGAATTTCTGGTGGAACTTCCGGTGATATTCCTAAAGGAATATCCGGAGGATTTGCTAGAGGAACTCCTGGATGAACTTTCGCAAGGATTCCGGGAGGAACTCTAGGAAGGATTCCGCGAGGAAATTGAAGAGAATTCCTGGAAAAGCTTACGGAGGAATTCCTGAAAAACTTCCGGATAGTTACCTGGAAAAACTTTCGGCCGGATTCCTTGAAAAACTATCAGTAGAACTTTTGGAGAAACTTTCAGGGAAATTCCTAGAGGAACTTTCGGACGAATTTCTGGCGAAACTTTCGAACACATCCTGGAGGAACTTTTGGAGAAATTGATGGAGGAACTTTCGGATGAATTGCTGGAGGAACTTCCGGAGGAATTTCTGAAGGAATCTCCGGAGAAACTTCTGGAGGCACTTGCGTAGGAACTCCTGAGGAACATCCGGAAGAACTTCTAGAGAAACTTCCGGTAAAACTGTTGGAGGAACCCCTGGAGAAACTTCCGAAGAAACCCCTGGAGGAATTTCCGGTGTAACTTCTAGAAGAATTTCTGGTGGAGCATCCAGAGGAATTTCTGGTGGAACTTCCGGTGATATTCCTAAAGGAATATCCGGAGGATTTGCTAGAGGAACTTCCGGAAGAATTGCTGGAGGATCTTCCGGAGTAATTCCTGGAGGAACTTCAGAGGAATTACTTGGGGAACTTAGGAAGGAATTCCTGGAGGAACTTCCGGATGAACTGATTGAGGAACTTCCGGAGAAATTCCTGGAAGAACTTCCGGAGGAATTCCTGGAGGAACTTCCGGAGGAATTCCTGGAGGAACTTCCGGAGGAATTCCTGGAGGAACTTCCGGAGGAATTCGTGAAGAAACTTCCGGAGGAATTCATGGAGGAACTTTCGGAGGAATTTCTGGAGGAACTTCCGGAGGAATTCCTGGAGGAACTTCTGGAGGAATTCCTAGAGGAACTTCTGGAGAAATTCCTGGAGGAACTTCCAGAGGAATTCCTGGAGGAACTTCCGGAGGAATTCCTGGAGGAACTTCCGGCGGAATTCTTGGAGGAACTTCCGGAGGAATTCCTGGAGGAACTTCCGGAGGAATTCCTGGAGGAACTTCCGGAGGAATTCCTGGAGGAGCTTCCGGAGGAATTCCTGGAGGAACTTCCGGAGGAATTCCTGGAGGAACTTCCGGAGGAATTCCTGGAGGAACTTCCGGAGGAATTCCTGGAGGAACTTCCGGAGGAATTCCTGGAGGAACTTCCGGAGGAATTCCTGGAGGAACTTCCGGAGGAATTCCTGGAGGAACTTCCGGAGGAATTCCTGGAGGAACTTCCGGAGGAATTCCTGGAGGAACTTCCGGAGGAATTCCTGGAGGAACTTCCGGAGGAATTCCTGGAGGAACTATCGGAGGAATTCCTGGAGGAACTATCGGAGGAATTCCTGGAGGAACTATCGGAGGAATTGCTGGAGGAACTTCCGGAGGAGTTTCTTGAGGAACTCCAGAAGGAATTCCTGGATGAACTTCCGGAGGAATTCCTGGAGGAACTTGCGGAGGAATTCCTGGAAGAACTTCGGGAGGAATTCATGGAGGAACTTCGGGATCGGGAGGAATTCCTGGAGGAACTTCCGGAGGAATTCCTGGAGGAACTTCCGGAGGAATTCCTGGAGGAACTTCCGGAGGAATTCCTGGAGGAACTTCCGGAGGAATTCCTGGAGGAACTTCCGGAAGAATTCCTGAAGGAACTTCCGGAGGAATTCCTGGAGGAACTTCCGGAGGAATTCCTGGAGGAACTTCCGGAGGAATTCCTGGAGGAACTTCCGGAGGAATTCCTGGAGGAACTTCCGGAGGAATTCCTGGAGGAGCTTCCGGAGGAATTCCTGGAGGAACTTCCGGAGGAATTCCTGGAGGAACTTCCGGAGGAATTCCTGGAGGAGCTTCCGGAGGAATTCTTGGAGGAACTTCCGGAGGAATTCCTGGAGGAACTTCCGGAGGAATTCCTGGAGGAACTTCCGGAGGAATTCCTGGAGGAACTTCCGGAGGAATTCCTGGAGGAACTTCCGGAGGAATTCCTGGAGGAACTTCCGGAGGAATTCCTGGAGGAACTTCCGGAGGAATTCCTGGAGGAATTCCTGGAGGAACTTCCGGAGGAATTCCTGGAGGAGCTTCCGGAGGAATTCCTGGAGGAACTTCCGGAGGAATTCCTGGAGGAACTTCCGGAGGAATTCCTGGAGGAACTTCCGGAGGAATTCCTGGAGGAACTTCCGGAGGAATTCCTGGAGGAACTTCCGGAGGAATTCCTGGAGAAACTTCCGGAGGAATTCCTGGAGGAGCTTCCGGAGGAATTCCTGGAGAAACTTCCGGAGGAATTCCTGGAGGAACTTCAGAAGAAACTTCCGGAGGAACTTCCGGAGGAATTCCTGGAGGAGCTTCCGGAGGAATTCCTGGAGGAACTTCCGGAGGAATTCCTGGAGGAACTTCCGGAGGAATTCCTGGAGGAACTTCCGGAGGAATTCCTGGAGGAACTTCCGGAGGAATTCCTGGAGGAACTTCCGGAAGAATTCCTGAAGGAACTTCCGGAGGAATTCCTGGAGGAACTTCCGGAGGAATTCCTGGAGGAGCTTCCGGAGGAATTCCTGGAGGAACTTCCGGAGGAATTCCTGGAGGAACTTCCGGAGGAATTCCTGGAGGAACTTCCGGAGGAATTCCTGGAGGAACTTCCGGAGGAATTCCTGGAGGAACTTCCGGAGGAATTCCTGGAGGAACTTCCGGAGGAATTCCTGGAGGAACTTCCGGAGGAATTCCTGGAGGAACTTCCGGAGGAATTCCTGGAGGAACTTCCGGAGGAATTCCTGGAGGAGCTTCGGGAGGAATTCCTGGAGGAACTTCCGGAGGAATTCCTGGAGGAACTTCCGGAGGAATTCCTGGAGGAACTTCCGGAGGAATTCCTGGAGGAACTTCCGGAGGAATTCCTGGAGGAACTT
Organism: Armigeres subalbatus; assembly: GCF_024139115.2. Classification (NCBI taxonomy): domain Eukaryota; kingdom Metazoa; phylum Arthropoda; class Insecta; order Diptera; family Culicidae; genus Armigeres; species Armigeres subalbatus. Next base: position 368,606,302 of record NC_085141.1, on the reverse strand, counting down.
CCGGAGGAATTCCTGGAGGAACTTCCGGAGGAATTCCTGGAGGAACTTCGGCAGGAATTGCTGGAGGAACTTCCGGAGGAATTCCTGGAGGAATTCCTGGAGGAACTTCCGGAGGAATTCCTGGAGGAACTTCCGGAGAAATTCCTGGAGGAACTTCCGGAGGAATTCCTGGAGGAACTTCCGGAGGAATTCCTGGAGGAACTTCCGGAGGAATTCCTGTAGGAACTTCCGGAGGAATTCCTGGAGGAACTTCCGGAGGAATTCCTGGAGGAACTTCCGGAGGAATTCCTGGAGGAACTTCCGGAGGAATTCCTGGAGGAACTTCCGGAGGAATTCCTGGAGGAACTTCCGGAGGAATTCCTGGAGGAACTTCGGAGGAATTCCTGGAGGAACTTCCGGAGGAATTCCTGGAGGAACTTCCGGAGGAATTCCTGGAGGAACTTCCGGAGGAATTCCTGGAGGAACTTCCGGAGGAATTCCTGGAGGAACTTCCGGAGGAATTCCTGGAGGAACTTCCGAGGAATTCCTGGAGGAACTTCCGGAGGAATTCCTGGAGGAACTTCCGGAGGAATTCCTGGAGGAACTTCCGGAAAAAACTTCCAGAGGAATTTCTAGAGGAACTTCCGGAGGAATTCCTGGAGGAACTTCCAAAGGAATTACTGGAAGAACTTCCAGAGGAATTCTTGGAGGAACTACCAGAGGAATCCCTGGAGGAACTTCCAGATGAATTCCTGGAGGAACTTCCAGAGCAATTCCTGGAGGACTTTCCGGAGCAATTCCTGGAGGAACTTCCGGAGCAATGGAGGAACTTCCGGAGCAATTCCTGGAGGAAATTCCGGAGCAATTCCTGAAGGAACTTCCAGAGCAATTCCTGGAGGAACTTCCAGAAGAATTCCTGGAGGAACTTAAGGAGGAATTCCTGGAGGAACTCAAGGAGGAATTCCTGATGGAGGAACTTACGGAGGAATTCCTGGACGAACTTACGGAGGTATTCCTGGACGAACTTCCGGAGGAATTCTTGGAGAAACTGGAATGAATACCTGGATGAACTTCCGGAGGAATTCTTGGAGGAACTTACAGAGGAATTCCTGGACGAACTTCCGGAGGAATTCCTGGAGGAACTTACGGGGAAATTCTGGACAGAACTTACAAGGGAACTCCTGGAAGCTTCCGAATATGTCGGCAGTATGTTTTATTCGTAAAATACCGCCGCCGATCATCAACGGCGTGACGCTCCCACGCCGCTGCCGCCGGCTGAAAATGAGTTATGAAATTGAATGCAAATGACATAACGCTGCATGCTGCCGCGACGCCAAGGCAATGGCGCGCCGAATGAAAATGATCTATCATGTTGTCGCCGGCAATAAATAAATCACCGTACAGGTCTATTAGTATCCAATGATAAAAAAAATCTGACTAAAATCCTAAAAATTCTAAAAACATTAAAATCTCAAACTCTAAAAAACAAAAAAACTTATGAAAGCCTGAAATTCCAAAGTCTTTATATTTAAAGCTGTTTCTAAAGCTAACGAGTATCAAACATCAATCATTTGTTATTATACTTTAGGTTCATGTACAACATTTTAATAAATAAAATTATGTGTTGCATTTCTTCTACATACATTTATTTCGGAAGCATGAAAGAAAATTCCCGAACAACCCTAACCCAGCTGCCAAAAGCAAGGTTTCTGCTGACGGATTTTTACGTCGTTTATGTTATTACGTCGAAAATATTACGTCGCAAATCGCATTATTTTGAAAAGAAAATTCCAAGTACGTCATTTCTTGTAACACAAAACTGATGTAATATCACATACGATTTGCGACGGCGATGATGTGCATCAAATCTGATGTGATATTACAATTTTTTTTTTGCTGTGTACGGTCAGCCTATTCATAGGTTTTACTTTATAAGCCTTTCTATGATATTCGTTTTTAGGGGAAACAATTTTTCAAGAAGTCTTCGCAGTCGTTGATTAAAAAATCACGCTACAATGCATTTGTACTTAAAGAGCAAAACAACACTTTAGAAATTAATAATACATAACAGTCTAGCAGCTTTTAAGTTTTACACCATACTAATGGAAAAACAAACAACGCACGTGCTGAAAAGTTAATTCGTTTAGGTCGATTTTAACGATTACATAAGTTTGTTAATCGTCGGTTAAAACAGTTACATCTCAATATATCCGCGCTGATAAATTGACAAACTAGTTAACTTCTGCATTGTTTTTTGTTAGCAAAGTAGAAAGACAGGATAAATCACAGGCTCCAATATATCAAACGATCGCGACAAGACGACAAGAAAATCGCGATTCGATCAACCTACACGCATCACTCGGCAAACCGTTTACAAAAACGAACCCCGCCACACTCCCCACTTCAAAGTCCAACATCCCAGTGATTTCTCGTGGAAGTGCAGGTGACTCGTCGGCTTCCATCAAAGCGAGTATCATGTCAACATTTTCCTACCCATTCTCTAATTGACCTGCATTCGGACACGGCCGGCGCTGGTATTGCTTAATTTTTGGTCACCAGTTCTTACACATTGAGGATGATGTAAATCCCAAACATCATCCGTTGGTTCTCTGTGTAATTACAGCTGGCCTGGCAATAACGGAGTAGCAACCGTGGGCGGTCAATCATGCTCATGCTCATATAAAAGAATTCATCTTGATAATTTTAGTTAGTTAAAACAAAATAGTCGCACTGGCAATGCTCGTTGCGTGAATTGTGCATAAATTATAAAAAGGCATTCAGCTTCGAGTTGTCCTATCTCATCTTAGAATGCACGAGCTCAGCTATTGATACTGATTTGGTTCTAAAGTAGTGCGTATTCAAATGCAGAACAGTTCCTATGGACGTGGATAGGAATAGCATTTTGGGATTAATGCGCAATAAATAATTATAAATTAATATTTTGACTCGTGCTCGAATGGTCTACGAAATTTGATAATCCATCGTGAAACGGCTGAGATATTTACGTTTGAAGTCTATCATATTTTCGTCACGGCTTTTGATTTTATGCAATCGCAAAGTGTACCCCACAATATAGAAAAAACAGACGTAGTCCCACGTCAATATACAATTTATTGGATGAAATCATCATTAAATCAAAAAGTTTGCCTAGGGGGCGTAAGTTGACCATATTTCTTTTTTTTTTCTTTGTTCGGATTCACCTGTCATAAGACGAGTTTAGAGTATTCCATTTAATTCCACCACATTGTAATCAGAAACCCATTTCGACCTTAATTGTAAGGCCGTCTTCAGTGTTTCGCACTTGACTCGACTGTTGGGATGGGATTGATTTGTGATTTCTTTTCCTTTCAACAAGCAATGTAATTAGTTCTGGTTTTGAAAATATACATTTTCATTTCAATAATTGAACGAATAGTTAAATTTATATTTATATTTAGTACACAACTACGAAGAACGTATGAAAAACACTTGAAGCAAGAACACCAGGGAAAACATTGATTCAATTTTTAATGTTCACTTTCTCAATCAGCTGTTTTATCATATGGAAATAATTTGCGATTAAAGGCAGGTTTATCTGTAACCCATAGCTACGTATCCTATTGTTTATATTGGGAACTCACAACAGAAGAAACATTACCATAGACTGATCGTAAACCGTAGAATTAAGAAAAATCGACATATTCCACCAATTTAAAAAAATGCAACGCTTTTTCAGTATTTAGCAGATAAAGAATTCCATCAACAATGCAGGTTACATGCAGGGGCATTTCGCAAATATAGAATCACTCACAACTATCGAAAAACTAACCCTAAATTTATTGATCGTCAATACCGCAAAAATTGGGCATTTTCAACCCCCTACGTCACACTTTTTGTATGAAACATCTGAAAATTTTGTATGAATGGTCACACTTCGCTAAATCACCCCTTCCCACTCTAAGCGTTACGTAATTTGTGGACGCTCCCAATCCAAAAATCTTGTTTGTAAATCGTTTGGTACGCAACAGCCTTTTTGGTATGTACTTGTTTTCTGAACCCTGAAGAAATTATTCCGCATTCGTGTTTCTCCAGGTAGCGTATGTGATTCCTAGTAGCTACATAGTTCACTATAAATATTACTTTTCCCATGTTCCAATGACACTCATTAATTTGCGCGGCGCTACTGTAACTGCAACCATAAGTAGCTACCGAGAACTCAGTCTATTGCCTATTGTCACCTGTCACAATCGAACATCGCAATGCATACAACATCCTCAATTGCATATGGCTAATCACATTCCCCACAATCTTTCGCCCCCTTGGCGCGATCAATTCCGCTTAAGTCGTTGACTAGAAATTGTATATTTAGCCACTGTCTGGTCGCCAACAACGTCCATCAAGCCAGCGATAACAAGCCACTTAACCTCTTTCGGCTGTCGCTGACGATCACCGTACGACCGTCCAAGAGGTCCAATCCTAGACGAGACCTGTGTGGTTAGAAGAAGCCCTTGTTGAATTCAATCAGTCTCGTCTGCCGGTGTCCTCCCTTTTGGTTGTCGCCCGCCCCTCCAAATCCGACTGGCGGTCGTGGCGGTCATTCTTGTGTGGACTAGTGGAGAAGTGTTGCATAAGTTCCCGGTTGTTCCTAGTCGTGCTGCACTCATTGAAGCTCCATTGATCACGTGGCTCTCCCTGGTCAGAGTCGCAGACCATCAGACGGCTTGGCTTCAAAATAGACTTACCTACCTTCCAACCAACGGAGTGAGCAGCGAACGTTTTATCAATTATTTTCGCAGACACACCGCCGCTCACTGTCTTTCGCCGTTGCCGTCGTCGTGAGCAACGTTGGACGTTGTTGGATGGGATGGGTGCGGTGCACTGTGGCCATTAAAACTGATGGCAGCAAGTGGCCAGCGGGCCACCGTTGTCGTAGTGGACGCCGGTTGAACCGGTTGGAATCGGCACGCCGCGTCGCACCGACGGGGAAAGAGCAGAACGGGATCCGGAGAGTTACAAAAGTATCAATTTGGCTTCGGGGCTCATACCCAGCGAATGATACGCCTCCGGGGGACTCATTTTGATTTATGTGCGAATGCTTCTTTCGTCGTCGTAATCCATCACGATCATGGTGAAGACCAACAGTGGCGGCGAAGGCGGGCTGTAATATTGGTCAGATTGCGTTAGCACGCTTAACAGTTGGGTAATACGATTGATTTATGAAGACTCTGTGATCTATTTCGTGTAATTGATTAAGTGTGGTAGATATTGACACGTGTCATGGTGTTGACTAATCTAATACAATAGGCTAAACATAATTTTCATCCAGTACAACGCTAGTATTAAATAATCAGATTAAACACAGAGCTTCATCCGGAAAATCCATTCCAATACAGTTGGAACAAGCCTGTGTTCCCATGGAAGAATTTCAAACTCAATTCGCTAGAAATCATATGCGCAGATTACGTTTCCAAGTGGAATGTATGAATGGGCTTAGTGCCTATACCTGTATTCGGTGGAGGAGATGGATCGCATCAATCTCATAAGCGGTTTGCACTGCGCTGCTTATTACTTGGGTGCAGTAGCTTCCAATAACAAGTTCAAATAATGAAAAAAAAAAGAAACAGTATTGTGGCAGATTCGAACAATACCCAACTGTCGTCGATTCGGTTCGCAGGGTATTGCGCGGATTGGCAAGCGGTGGTTTAGAGTGCTTAATTGCCGTTAAATTAAAGTCAATTGATACATATCTCTGGCCGGGCTGGTTCGTCAGATGATCGTCACGTGGTTGTGGTCGGTCGGAAAACACGCTACCCATGATTATCGATTGGAGATGTACTTCACTGCAAGTCGTCGGTAACATGTGCTTTGCTTGCAGATGGACTCACATGCTTACTGTTTCAAAAACCAAAACAGTAAGTATCTCGTTTTCGTTTGTTCTTATTCAAGATTTTTGACGAATTGTTGTATTTCTTGAATCATGATGAAGCTTTAATTAAAACTGTTGTGTAAAAATTCTTCAGTTGAGTAAATTTCACAGCACACGGTATTTTCTGGAAATAGACACCATCAACACGTAACAGAAGACTTTCGTCAAATCGACGTTTGAATCTTTGTTCACAAAAGCAGATAAGCCGTTTTGATAATTTGGTATTGTATTGTATGCATTTTGTTGATTCCTTAACCAAATCTGTTCGTTATAATCTCCGACGGATTTATAGAATATCATCTGACATGGCAATTACGACTTTAATTTGACTATAAAATAATTTTGCATGGGAGCTCACGAAGCTCAAGTCGATCGATTTTTTTTATTTTTGTTTGTCTTTATTCTAGCGATTCTCAATCTTTTTCTCGATAGGTACCCCTTCGAACTTTTCAATTCATTGAGGTACCCCCTTTTTTCAGTATAAATGAAAATAAGCGTAACTTAGATATATGAGATAGGGTCCTGAAAACTATCGAGTCCTTTCAAGAGATTTCCAAGCCTTTTGGAAGGAGGCTTCCGAACCTTTTGGAAGGAGGTTTCCGAGCCTTTTTTAAGGAGGCTCCAAACCGCTTGGAAAGAGGCTTCCGAGCCTCTTGGAAGGAGACTTCCGAGCCTCTTGGAAGGAGGCTTCCGAGCCTTTTGGAAGGAGGTTTCCGAGCCTCTTTGAAGGAGGCTCCAAACCGCTTAGAAGGAGGCTTCCGAGCCTCTTGGAAGGAGGCTTCCGAGCCTCTTGGAAGGAGGCTTTCGAGCCTTTTGGAAGGAGGTTTCCGAGCCTCTTTTAAGGAGGCTCCAAACCGCTTGGAAAGAGGCTTCCGAGCCTCTTGGAAGGAGGCTTCCGAGCCTTTTGGAAGGAGGTTTCCGAGCCTCTTTTAAGAAGGCTCCAAACCGCTTGGAAAGAGGCTTCCGAGCCTCTTGGAAGGAGGCTACCGAGCCTCTTGGAAGGAGGCTTCCGAGCCTCTTGGTAGGAGGCCTCCGAGCCTCTTGGAAGAAGGCTTCCGAGCCTCTTGGAAGGAGGCTTCCGAGCCTCTTGGAAGGAGGCTTCCGAGCCTCTTGGAAGGAGGCTTCCGAGCCTCTTGGAAGGAGGCTTCCGAGCCTCTTGGAAGGAGGCTTCCGCGCCTCTTGAAAGGAGGCTTCCACGCCTCTTGGAAGGAGGCTTCCGAGCCTCTTGGAAGGAGGCTTCCGAGCCTCTTGGAAGGAGGCTTCCGAGCCTCTTGGAAGGAGGTTTCCGAGCCTCTTTTAAGGAGGCTCCAAACCGCTTGGAAAGAGGCTTCCGAGCCTCTTTTAAGGAGGCTCCAAGCCTCTTGGAAGGAGGCTTTCGAGCCTCTTGGAAGGAGGCTTCCGAGCCTCTTGGAAGGAGGCTTCCGAGCCTTTTGGAAGGAGGTTTCCGAGCCTCTTTTAAGAAGGCTCCAAACCGCTTGGAAAGAGGCTTCCGAGCCTCTTGGAAGGAGGCTACCGAGCCTCTTGGAAGGAGGCTTCCGAGCCTCTTGGTAGGAGGTTTCCAGGCCTCTTTTAAGGAGGCTCCAAACCGCTTGGAAGAGGCTTCCAGGCCTCTTGGAAGGAGGCTTCCGAGCCTTTGGAAGGAAGTTTCCGAGCCTCTTTTAAGGAGGCTCCAAACCGCTTGGAAAGAGGCTTCCAGGCCTCTTGGAAGGAGGCTTCGAGCCTCTTGGAAGGAGGCTTCCAGGCCTCTTGGAAGGAGGCCTCCAGGCCTCTTGGAAGAAGGCTTCCGACCCTCTTGGAAGGAGGCTTCCGACCCTCTTGGAAGGAGGCTTCCAGGCCTCTTGGAAGGAGGCTTCCAGGCCTCTTGGAAGGAGGCTTCCAGGCCTCTTGGAAGGAGCTTCCGAGGCCTCTTGGAGGAGGCTTCCAGGCCTCTTGGAAGGAGGCTTCCAGAGCCTCTTGGAAGGAGGCTTGAGCCTCTTGGAAGGAGGCTTCCAGGCCTCTTGGAAGGCTTCCGAGGCCTCTTGGAGGAGGCTTCCAGGCCTCTTGGAAGGAGGCTTCCAGGCCTCTTGGAGGAGGCTTCCGGGCCTCTTGGAAGGAGGCTTCCGGGCCTCTTGGAAGGAGGCTTCCAGGCCTCTTGGAGGAGGCTTCCAGGCCTCTTGGAGGAGGCTTCCAGGCCTCTTGGAAGGAGGCTTCCAGGCCTCTTGGAGGAGGCTTCCGAGCCTCTTGGAAGGAGGCTTCCGAGCCTCTTGGAGGAGGCTTCCAGGCCTCTTGGAGGAGGCTTCCAGGCCTCTTGGAAGGAGGCTTCCGAGCCTCTTGGAAGGAGGCTTCCGAGCCTCTTGGAGGAGGCTTCCAGGCCTCTTGGAGGAGGCTTCCGGGCCTCTTGGAAGGAGGCTTCCAGGCCTCTTGGAAGGAGGCTTCCGGGCCTCTTGGAAGGAGGCCTTGAGCCTCTTGGAGGAGGCTTCCAGGCCTCTTGGAAGGAGGCTTCCGAGCCTCTTGGAAGGAGGCTTCCTGAGCCTCTTGGAAGGAGGCTTCCGAGCCTCTTGGAAGGAGGCTTCCGGGCCTCTTGGAAGGAGGCTTCCGGGCCTCTTGGAAGGAGGCTTCCGAGCCTCTTGGAGGAGGCTTCCAGGCCTCTTGGAAGGAGGCTTCCGAGGCCTCTTGGAAGGAGGCTTCCAGGCCTCTTGGAAGGAGGCTTCCGAGCCTCTTGGAAGGAGGCTTCTGAGCCTCTTGGAAGGAGGCTTCCAGGCCTCTTGGAAGGAGGCTTCCTGAGCCTCTTGGAAGGAGGCTTGAGCCTCTTGGAAGGAGGCTTCTGAGCCTCTTGGAAGGAGGCTTCCAGGCCTCTTGGAAGGAGGCTTCCGGGCCTCTTGGAGGAGGCTTGAGCCTCTTGGAAGGAGGCTTCCGAGCCTCTTGGAAGGAGGCTTCCGAGCCTCTTGGAAGGAGGCTTCCGGGCCTCTTGGAAGGAGGCTTCCAGGCCTCTTGGAAAGAGGCCTCCGGGCCTCTTGGAGGAGGCTTTGAGCCTCTTGGAAGGAGGCTTCTGAGGCCTCTTGGAAGGAGGCTTCCAGAGCCTCTTGGAAGGAGGCTTCCGAGCCTCTTGGAAGGAGGCTTCCTGAGCCTCTTGGAAGGAGGCTTCTGAGCCTCTTGGAAGGAGGCTTCCGAGCCTCTTTAAGGAGGCTCCAAACTCTTGGAAGGAGGCTTCCGAGCCTCTTGGAAGGAGGCTCTGAGCCTCTTGGAAGGAGGCTTCCAGCCTCTTGGAGGAGGCTTCCAGAGCTCTTGGAAGGAGGCTTCCAGAGCCTCTTGGAAGGAGGCTTCCGAGCCTCTTGGAAGGAGGCTTCGAGCCTCTTGGAAGGAGGCTCTGAGGCCTCTTGGAAGGAGGCTTCCAGGCCTCTTGGAGGAGGCTTCCAAGCCTCTTGGAAGGAGGCTTCCAAGCCTCTCGGAAGGAGGCTTCCGAGCCTCTTGGAAGGAGGCTTCCGAGCCTCTTGGAAGGAGGCCTGAGCCTCTTGGAGGAGGCTTCCAGGCCTCTTGGAAGGGAGGCTCTCAGGCCTCTTGGAAGGGGGCTTCCGAGCCTCTTGGAAGAAGGCTTCTGAGCCTCTTGGAAGGAGGCTTTCGAGCCTCTTGGAAGGAGGCTTTCGAGCCTCTTGGAAGGAGGCTTTCGAGCCTCTTGGAAGGAGGCTTTCGAGCCTCTTGGAAGGAGGCTTTCGAGCCTCTTGGAAGGAGGCTTCCGAGCCTCTTGGAAGGAGGCTTTCGAGCCTCTTGGAAGGAGGCTTCCGAGCCTCTTGGAAGGAGGCTTCCGAGCCTCTTGGAAGGAGGCCTTGGAGCCTCTTGGAAGGAGACCTTGGAGCCTCTTGGAAGGAGGCTTCCGAGCCTCTTGGAAGGAGGCTTCCGAGCCTCTTGGAAGGAGGCTTCCGAGCCTCTTGGAAGGAGGCTTCCGAGCCTCTTGGAAGGAGGCTTCCGAGCCTCTTGGAAGGAGGCTTCCAGGCCTCTTGGAAGGAGGCCTGAGCCTCTTGGAAGGAGGCTTCCGAGCCTCTTGGAAGGAGGCTTCCAGGCCTCTTGGAAGGAGGCTTCCGAGCCTCTTGGAGGAGGCTTCCGAGCCTCTTGGAAGGGAGGCTTCCGAGGCCTCTTGGAAGGAGGCTTCCAGGCCTCTTGGAAGGAGGCTTCCAGCCTCTTGGAAGGAGGCTTCCGAGCCTCTTGGAAGGAGGCTTCCAGGCCTCTTGGAAGGAGGCTTCCAGGCCTCTTGGAAGGAGGCTTCCGGGCCTCTTGGAAGGAGGCTTCTGAGCCTCTTGGAAGGAGGCTTCCGAGCCTCTTGGAAGGAGGCTTCCAGAGCCTCTTGGAAGGAGGCTTCTGAGCCTCTTGGAAGGAGGCTTCCAGGCCTCTTGGAAGGAGGCTCTGAGCCTCTTGGAAGGAGGCCTGAGCCTCTTGGAAGGAGGCTTCCGAGCCTCTTGGAAGGAGGCTTCCAGGCCTCTTGGAAGGAGGCTTCCAGGCCTCTTGGAAGGAGGCTTCCGGGCCTCTTGGAAGGAGGCTTCCTGAGCCTCTTGGAAGGAGGCCTGAGCCTCTTGGAAGGAGGCTTCCGAGCCTCTTGGAGGAGGCTTCCAGGCCTCTTGGAGGAGGCTTCCGGGCCTCTTGGAAGGAGGCTTCTGAGCTCTTGGAAGGAGGCTCTGAGCCTCTTGGAAGGAGGCTCTGAGCCTCTTGGAAGGAGGCTTCCTGAGCCTCTTGGAAGGAGGCTTCCGAGCCTCTTGGAAGGAGGCCTGAGCCTCTTGGAAGGAGGCTTCCGAGCCTCTTGGAAGGAGGCTTCCGAGCCTCTTGGAAGGAGGCTCTGAGCCTCTTGGAAGGAGGCTTCCGAGGCCTCTTGGAAGGAGGCTTCCGAGCCTCTTGGAAGGAGGCTTCCGAGCCTCTTGGAAGGAGGCTTCCAGGCCTCTTGGAGGAGGCTTCCGAGCCTCTTGGAAGGAGGCCTGAGCCTCTTGGAAGGAGGCTTCCAGGCCTCTTGGAAGGAGGCTTCCTGAGCCTCTTGGAAGGAGGCTTCTGAGCCTCTTGGAAGGAGGCTTCCAGGCCTCTTGGAGGAGGCTTCCGAGCCTCTTGGAAGGAGGCCTGAGCCTCTTGGAAGGAGGCTCTGAGCCTCTTGGAAGGAGGCTTCCAGAGCCTCTTGGAAGGAGGCTTCTGAGCCTCTTGGAAGGAGGCTCTGAGCCTCTTGGAAGGAGGCTTCCAGGCCTCTTGGAAGGAGGCTTCCGAGCCTCTTGGAAGGAGGCTCTGAGCCTCTTGGAAGGAGGCTACTGAGCCTCTTGGAAGGAGGCTTGAGCCTCTTGGAAGGAGGCTTCCTGAGCCTCTTGGAAGGAGGCTTCCAGGCCTCTTGGAAGGAGGCTTCCTGAGCCTCTTGGAAGGAGGCTTCCGAGCCTCTTGGAAGGAGGCTTCTGAGCCTCTTGGAAGGAGGCTTCCAGGCCTCTTGGAAGGAGGCTTTGAGGCCTCTTGGAAGGAGGCTCCAGGCCTCTTGGAAGGAGGCTTCCGAGCCTCTTGGAAGGAGGCTCTGAGCCTCTTGGAAGGAGGCCTGAGCCTCTTGGAAGGAGGCTTCCAGGCCTCTTGGAGGAGGCTTCCGAGCCTCTTGGAAGGAGGCTTCTGAGCCTCTTGGAAGGAGGCTTCCGAGCCTCTTGGAAGGAGGCTTCTGAGCCTCTTGGAAGGAGGCTTCCTGAGCCTCTTGGAAGGAGGCTTCCAGAGCCTCTTGGAAGGAGGCTTCGAGCCTCTTGGAAGGAGGCTTGAGCCTCTTGGAAGGAGGCTTCCCAGCCTCTTGGAAGGAGGCCTGAGCCTCTTGGAAGGAGGCTTCTGAGCCTCTTGGAAGGAGGCTTCCGAGCCTCTTGGAAGGAGGCTTCCGAGCCTCTTGGAAGGAGGCTTCCGAGCCTCTTGGAAGGAGGCTTCTGAGCCCTCTTGGAAGGAGGCTTCCAGAGCCTCTTGGAAGGAGGCTCTGAGCCTCTTGGAAGGAGGCTTCCAGGCCTCTTGGAAGGAGGCTTCCGAGCCTCTTGGAAGGAGGCTTGAGCCTCTTGGAAGGAGGCTTCCGAGCCTCTTGGAAGGAGGCTTCCTGAGCCTCTTGGAAGGAGGCTTCCAGCCTCTTGGAAGGAGGCTCTGAGCCTCTTGGAAGGAGGCTTCCGAGCCTCTTGGAAGGAGGCTTCCGAGCCTCTTGAAAAAATGGCTTCCAAGCCGCTTGAAAGGAGGTTCTGGAGCCTCTTGGAAGGAGGCTTCCGGGCCTCTTGGAAGGAGGCTTCCGAGCCTCTTGGAAGGAGGCTTCCGAGCCTCTTGGAAGGAGGCTTCCGAGCCTCTTGGAAGGAGGCTTCCGAGCCTCTTGGAAGGAGGCTTCCGAGCCTCTTGGAAGGAGGCGTCCGAGCCTCTTGGAAGGAGGCTTCCGAGCCTCTTGGAAGGAGGCTTCCAGCCCTCTTGGAAGGAGGCTTCCAGGCCTCTTGGAAGGAGGCTTCCAGGCCTCTTGGAAGGAGGCTTCCAGGCCTCTTGGAAGGAGGCTTCCAGGCCTCTTGGAAGGAGGCTTCCAGGCCTCTTGGAAGGAGGCTGGAGCCTCTTGGAAGGAGGCTTCGAGCCTCTTGGAAGGAGGCTTCCGAGCCTCTTGGAAGGAGGCTTCTGAGCCTCTTGGAAGGAGGCTTCGAGCCTCTTGGAAGGAGGCCTGAGCCTCTTGGAAGGAGGCTTGAGCCTCTTGGAAGGAGGCTTCCTGAGCCTCTTGGAAGGAGGCTTCCGAGCCTCTTGGAAGGAGGCTTTGAGCCTCTTGGAAGGAGCTTCTGAGCCTCTTGGAAGGAGGCTTCCGAGCCTCTTGGAAGGAGGCTTGAGCCTCTTGGAAGGAGGCTTCCGAGCCTCTTGGAAGGAGGCTTCTGAGCCTCTTGGAAGGAGGCTCTGAGCCTCTTGGAAGGAGGCTTCTGAGCCTCTTGGAAGGAGGCTTCTGAGCCTCTTGGAAGGAGGCCTGAGCCTCTTAGAAGGAGGCTTCCGAGCCTCTTGGAAGGAGGCTTGCGAGCCTCTCGGAGGGAGGCGTACGAGCCTCTCGGAAGGAGGCGTCCGAGCCTCTTGGAAGGAGGCTTCTGAGGCTCTTGGAAGGAGGCTTCCGAGCCTCTTGGAAGGTGGCTTCGGGGCCTGTTGGAAGGAGGCTTCTGAGCCTCTTGGAAGGAGGCTTCTGAGCCTCTTGGAAGGAGGCTTCCGAGCCTCTTGGAAGGAGGCTTCCGAGCCTCTTGGAAGGAGGCTTCCGAGCCTCTTGGAAGGAGGCTTCTGAGCCTCTTGGAAGGAGGCTTCCGAGCCTCTTGGAAGGAGGCTTCTGAGCCTCTTGGAAGGAGGCTTCCAGAGCCTCTTGGAAGGAGGCTTCCAGCCTCTTGGAAGGAGGCTTCCGAGCCTCTTGGAAGGAGGCTTGAGGCCTCTTGGAAGGAGGCTTCCAGGCCTCTTGGAAGGAGGCTCTGAGCCTCTTGGAAGGAGGCTTCCTGAGCCTCTTGGAAGGAGGCTTCCGGGCCTCTTGGAAGGAGGCTTGAGCCTCTTGGAAGGGGCTTCCGGGCCTCTTGGAAGGAGGCTTCCGGGCCTCTTGGAAGGAGGCTTCCGAGCCTCTTGGAAGGAGGCTTCTGGGCCTCTTGGAAGGAGGCTTCTGAGCCTCTTGGGAGGAGGCTTCTGAGCCTCTTGGAAGGAGGCTTCTGAGCCTCTTGGAAGGAGGCTTCCGAGCCTCTTGGAAGGAGGCTTCCTGAGCCTCTTGGAAGGAGGCTTCTGAGCCTCTTGGAAGGAGGCTTCCTGAGCCTCTTGGAAGGAGGCTTCCGAGCCTCTTGGAAGGAGGCTTCTGAGCCTCTTGGAAGGAGGCCTGAGCCTCTTGGAAGGAGGCTTCCAGGCCTCTTGGAAGGAGGCTTCCAGGCCTCTTGGAAGGAGGCTTCCTGAGCCTCTTGGAAGGAGGCTTCCAGGCCTCTTGGAAGGAGGCTTCCGAGCCTCTTGGAAGGAGGCTTCTGAGCCTCTTGGAAGGAGGCTTCCGAGCCTCTTGGAAGGAGGCCAGAGCCTCTTGGAAGGAGGCTTCCGAGCCTCTTGGAAGGAGGCTTCCTGAGCCTCTTGGAAGGAGGCTCCTGAGCCTTTGGAAGGAGGCTCCCGAGCCTCTTGGAAGGAGGCTTCCAGGCCTCTTGGAAGGAGGCTTCCGAGCCTCTTGGAGGAGGCTTCCAGGCCTCTTGGAAGGAGGCTTCCGAGCCTCTTGGAGGAGGAGGCTTCGAGCCTCTTGGAAGGAGGCTTCTGAGCCTCTTGGAAGGAGGCTTCCGAGCCAGTTGGAAGGAGGCTTCTGGGCCTCTTGGAAGGAGGCTTCCGAGCCTCTTGGAAGGAGGCTTCCGAGCCTCTTGGAAGGAGGCTTCCGAGCCTCTTGGAAGGAGGCTTCCGAGCCTCTTGGAAGGAGGCTTCCGAGCCTCTTGGAAGGAGGCATCCGAGCCTCTTGAAAGGAGGCTTCCGAGCCTCTTGGAAGGAGGCATCCGATCCTCTTGAAAGGAGGTTTTCGAGCCTCTTGAAGGGAGGCATCCGATCCTCTTGAAAGGAGGCTTCCGATCCTCTTGAAAGGAGGTTTTCGAGCCTCTTGAAAGGAGGCTTCCGAGCCTCTTGAAATGAGGCTTCCAGCCTTTTGCAACAAAGTAACTGAGATTTTTGGAAAAAGCCTTTATGTCTCTCTAATGAAGGCTTCAGAACCAAGCTTCAGATTTCATTTCAGAAACGTATTCTTAATATATTATTCAACATTTTGTTTCGATTTGATTCGGTAGACTGTATTTGAAGATTTTTTTTTGAATTTGTGTCCCAGAGCCCTTCATACACTTTGCGGGTTGTGGTAGGCAAGATGCAATAGGATTTGATTTACAGATCGTCATGCATATTATGTACGATACAAAGTTTTGAAATAAAAATTATACAATTATCAACACTTCACCAATAATTTTTTATTGGAATGGTAATACATCCGCCATTACGCATTTTTGCTAAAACCTAAAACCTCTTTTTGCGCCCAAAACGGGGGAGCGTAAATTGAATCAGAACGTAAAAAGAGGGAGCGTTATTTGGAATTTAGGGCGTTAAAAGAGGGATCGTTATTTGGAATTTGGAGCGTAAAAAATGTTTGCTCAGAATGTCGGTTGATAATTCGGTGAAAATTGTTCCTGATAAGGATCCGCAGGGGCCAAGAAGGCGAGATGCTCAGAGAGCATGGTGGTTCGATTCGATTTGAGGTCTCTCCGTAGACTACAAAGTTGGCGACGTGCAAATACCAACCGACCTGAATGTAGAGAAATGTTTTCTCTTTAATAGGGCGGGAATCAAACTCACACTCCATGGCTTGCAAATACGCTTAGACGACTGACGCCACTAACAATGCAAATTCCAGAAATTTCCCGGGTAAATTATAAAGAATTTCCTTCGGGAATCTCGAAGAATTACCTGCGTAAATTTCCAAGGATTTCCTGTTGAAATCCACAGAATTTCACGTTGAAATCAAATGATTTAACGGGGCAGGGCCGTTTGTTGTTTGGCCGAATATGTCATTAATCCGAAACTCGACTGGCATAAAATCATTTGGCCGAAATAGACATATGGCCGATAATGTCGTTCGGCCGAACAGGTCATTTGACTGAAAAGTCGTCTAATCGAATAGGTCCTTGCCACAAAGGTTGTAAGTTAGCATTTAGGTACTAATAGGCGGTAGAGCATGGACTTACCTTTGTCTCATCCCAGGGGCATCTAGCCTGATGAGAGTTTAAGGGGAGCTACGATGGCCCACACCGTCCTTAGCAGCAGGGGTTGTCTCTCGGGGGCTTCAACTTTCCACTACGCACTTTTTGTTCAATCCCCGGTTGGCGTTGGGGTAAATGGATTATAGGAGGAAGTTCGGACACTGTTTTACATTTGTGGCTTCGTCATAAAAGGGGTTCACATCACCTTAACACTCTCGAGGTTTAACCTCCCCGGTTGATTCAAGCGCCAATAAGGCGGATTACTGGCTAACTATAATGATCGGAATTCGTGTATGGCTTACTGGGAAACTATTCTTCACTATCCCCGTGATTATGTTCAGACACGTTATACAATGCTCAACCGGATATCTAATCACACTCGCGCACCTTTCTCAAACATCGGTTACAGCCAGAATAACCACCAGAGCGTCCGTGTCCTTTTTATTATCTCCTCATCGGCTCTTATCTTTTTTGCATCTCCTCTACCCGGCAGTGCTGTAGTTGCGGGGGGTCGCGGTTAGTCGGCGACTAACAAGCTTTATATTTTGCTTCGAGTTAATTTTTATTTTCAAAATCATAATTTAATTTTTTGAAATGCTAGAGCAGTGTAACATTTATATTGTAACATTAGCATACTTAATGTATGCAAGACGATGTGAGGCACTTTCCGTTGCCGGATATGATGTGATTCACAAAGAGGAATATTGTAATTAGAGATGATTCCAAATGAACGAATTGTTTACATACAGAATTTGATGAAAAATTCATATTTGAATACCAATTTGCGCATCAAAAAAGCATTCATAGTGCACATTTGAGCTCGAACATAACCTCTCGAGGCGTTTATAAGCATTTATCAATCAGCACGGAGGCCCTTCAGTGAAAATTTGAGTCCAAACGTGACCTGTCGAGGCGTTCATAGTGAATCAAGTACTTATCATACAGCATGAAGGCGCATGCAGTGATAATTTGAGTCGAAGGTTTCGAGGCGTTCATAGTGGATCAAGTACTTATCAAACAGCATGAAGGCGCATGCAGTGAAAATTTGAGTCCAAACTTGGCTTGACAAGGCGTTCATAATGGATCAATTACTTATCAAACAGCATTAAGGCGCATGCGGTGAATATTTGAGTCCAGACTTGGCCTGTCGAGGCGTTCATAGTGGATAAAGTACTTATCAAACAGCATGAAGGCGCATGCAGTGAAAATTTGAGTCCAAACTTGGCTTGACAAGGCGTTCATAATGGATCAATTACTTATCAAACAGCATGAAGGCGCATGCAGTGAAAATTTGAGTCCAAACTTGGCTTGACAAGGCGTTCATAATGGATCAATTACTTATCAAACAGCATTAAGGCGCATGCGGTGAAAATTTGAATCCAGACTTGGCCTGTCTAGGCGTTCATAGTGGATTGAGTACTTATCAAACAGCATGAAGGCGCATGCGGTGAAAATTTGAGTCCAAACAGCATGAAGGCGCATGCAGTGAAAATTTGAGTCCAAACTTGACCTGTCGAGGCGTTCATAATGGATAAGTGGCGCATGCAGTGAAAATTTGAGTCCAAACTTGGCTTGACAAGACGTTCATAATGGAACAATTACTTATCGAACAGCATTAAGGCGCATGCGGTGAATATTTGAGTCCAGACTTGGCCTGTCCAGGCGTTCATAGTGGATTGAGTACTTATCAAACAGCATGAAGGTGCATGCAGTGAAAATTTGAGTTCAAACTTGGCCTGATAAGGCGTTCATAATGGATCAAGTACTTACCAAACAGCATGAAGGCGCATGCGATGAATATTTGAGTCCAGACTTGGCCTGTCGAGGCGTTCATAGTGGATCAAGTACTTATCAAACAGCATGAAGGCGCATGCGGTGAAAATTTGAGTCCAGACTTGGCCTGTCTAGGCGTTCATAGTGGATTGAGTACTTATCAAACAGCATGAAGGCGCATGCAGTGAAAATTTGAGTTCAAATTTGGCTTGACAAGGCGTTTATAATGGATCAATTACTTATCAAACAGCATTAAGGCGCATACGGTGAATATTTGAGTCCAGACTTGGCCTGTCGAGGCGTTCATAGTGGATAAAGTACTTATCAAACAGCATGAAGGCGCATGCAGTGAAAATTTGAGTCCAAACTTGGCTTGTCAAGGCGTTCATAATGGATCAATTACTTATCAAACAGCATTAAGGCGCATGCGGTGAATATTTGAGTCCAGACTTAGCCTGTCCAAGCGTTCATAGTGGATTGAGTACTTATCAAACAGCATGAAGGCGCATGCAGTGAAAATTTGAGTTCAAACTTGGCCTGACAAGGCGTTCATAATGGATCAAGTACTTACCAAACAGCATGAAGGCGCATGCAGTGAAAATTTGAGTCCAAACGTGACCTGTCGAGGCGTTCATAAAGGATCAAGTACTTATCAAACAGCATGAAGGCGCATGCAGTGAATATTTGAGTCCAAACCTGGCCTGTCAAGGCGTTCATAGTGGATCAAGTACTTATCAAACAGCATGAAGGCGCATACGGTGAAAATTTGAGTCCAGACTTGCATATCGTCAAAAAACTGTAGAAAATACCAAAAAGGACACAAACACTAAAACCGTTACCGCGATGAGAAAAATTCTTTGAATCTCCGACGCAGCGTCGGACAAGGCAAGTTGAAGTCGAAAATTGTTGAAACCATAAGAAATAACCGCTGTAATCCTTCAATACTACCGTTCATACTGTAGTTAGTACGACGAAATGGCATTCTTAGCAAAGCGTTATTTGGAAGTGCCCTCGGCTGTACGTTGACATAAAATTGCTCCAAAATATCGCTACAATCTATTCGACCTTGCGAAACAACTGTAATCAGTACGGCCCAAGCGGTATTACGGTAATTCCTTAGCAGCTCCAGCTTTGTTCTGCACCGTTCATTGGGATTCCAAACGGGGCGGAGCAATACTCCATTATAGACCGCACCAGTAAGCAAAACAGATACTTCAGACACTAAATGTCGGAAAATTCTTTGGCCAAAGAAAGATAAAGCCCAGGGTTTTGGAAACCTTGCCTCAACGTACGAGATGTGCATCTTGTACGTCAGTTGGAAATTCAAAATTACGCCCAAGTCTTTGACATGAGTCAGTCGTTCTATTCTAGTATTCGGATGCGTGTAGGCCAAAATGGTGGCTCCAGGGCCTTATGGAGTTCCGAACACCATTCTCAAGGCAGCAATCATTGCAAACATGTTCAGGCTAGCTATGCAGAGATGCCTCCATGAGTGTAGTAGTTTTCCCGATAGATGGAAAAAGGCAGAAGTTGGCTCTGTTGTTACCGAATTGACATGACGGGCAAGTTGCTGCACAGGATCATCCTAAACAGGCTGACCCCGTACTCGGAGAGTACGGGCGGCCTCTTAAGCAATCAGTTCGGTTTTCGTAAGGATAAGTCCACGTTTGACGCTGTCAACTCAGTGGTAAAGACCGCTGAGACAGCGATTCAACTAAAAGGCGAGGTATTCGATACTGTGCGCTAGTGACACTGGATGTGAAGAATGCATTCAACAGCGTAAGCTGGGATGCCATCGGGCTCTCGTTACACCGTCTTAGCCGGTGGGCCTGTACCGGATTTTGGAAAGCTATTTCCAGAACCGTATACTATTATACGAGACCGATGCCAGTCAGAGAAGTGTTCCAATTAATGCAGTAGTACTGCAAGGCTCATTATTGGGCCCGGTATTATGGAATATTATGAACGGCGGACTTCTGAAACTAAAGTTCCCTTCTGATGTCAAGATCGTCGGCTTCGCCGATGACCTTAGAAGTCTACGGGGATTCAATTCCTGTGGCAGCATACGAGATCAACACGCTGGCGGATTGGAAACTCTTCTAGTATTTTGTCCCCATCCAAAACCTCAGATTGGTCCTTGGCCACCGGAGATGTTCCGGGTTTTTCGAGGGTATGTTAATGCATTTTTTCTTCTGCTTGTTATTTTAGGTGACGTTTACTTCCATCATGTTTTATCCTTTTCCCAGAAACTAGAACTAGTATGCTGACCAATGCTGGCTGATCCAAAATCCGTAAGGTATACGCAGAAATATGGTCATTTCCAAACGGTCTGGGATTGGCGCTGAACAGTTGTAACTTTTGCAGATCACCCAGAACCTGTTACAAATTGGCCAATGTTTGTCTCTCCGATAGGACACGAAGGTGATACAGGTTACTACGGTCTGGGTCCATACAGTCGTAGGACTTGTACCCCGACTCTAAGTACGAATAGCACTTGTCCTATGATGGAGGCTGGAGTTTGCTTACTGGGCATACTGACCAGCTGATCTTCAACTTCCATTCTCCATGACTTTTTTTGGCTTCCGTGACTGATCTGAGGTAGGCTACCTGCGTGCCAAAGGTACCGCCTCTTAGGCGTACAGAGGTCTTTTCAACCTCTGTGCCGCACTGCTCGCTGATGGCAGAGACGACGTCGTCCGCGTTCGTAACCTCGTCCAGTTGCTTGAACTGGAGGGTCACTTCCGTCCCCAACGACCTCACATGGACGTCGTCACCCAAAACCTCTTGGGCCAACTTCCTATAGTCCGTCCCACTAGCTTGCGCTCCGCGTTTCAGAATCAAGATCATTTCACCGGTCTTGGTGCGTCTGGCGCTTTGCATGTCCTAACCTAGCACCGAAAGCTTTTCTGCCGCCCGCATCGATTTAAGGACTTCGGTATACTTTTCCTTATCTGTTTTCACCAACAAGGCCTCGTCTTTATCCTTTGCTTTCTTTGCAGGTCGAGATACGCTCGACTTCCGCTTTGCCCTACTGACCAGCTGCCATGGATTTTCGGTCCCTTGTGCCGATGGCACTGGCCGGCTGGTACCCTCTTCCGGCCAGGCGACTTTCGTCTGGTTGGTGCCTTTCGCCTTTTTGGGCCGAGAAGTCGCCTTCTTGGGTCGACGCCCTATGTATCCCAATCTGTTCCGTCCAGACAACGTTTGGCCTTTATGGTCGCATGTCGTTTGGCTTTGCTCTAAGCGCCATCGCCGGATTGCTGCCTTAGCTGTGTCGGGCCGGCCACCTTTGTCGGCCTTCTCTCTTCCCACCACCCTGATAAACGCGTCCTGTTCTTGTCTTGCGACTCGGGCGAAGCATCCGAAGGTTCTGTTTCAGTTCCTTACTAATGTTCTGCTTTGCACTCGCGAACTCGATGATATTATCGAGTTGCTCGGCGACCACTCGCATCCCGTAGTCACTTGCCGAGCGTGTTTTTAGGGCTATACCCCATCACTGCTGGGGAAACTCTGGTGCTATTAATTAATTATTATTAAATATCTTGGCTGTGCATATGCACAGCATATGTTTCGAAATGGACAAATTGATATGAAATTTGCGAAAAAGAATCCACGTGTCTTGGAGGGACTAGGACGAACCCTCAACTAGCCCGTTACTGGGGGGCATGGAGTGCGATCCTCTCGTTTAATAAACAATGTGCACTCGCTTGACAGTGGATATACAAAAGTAAAGCACATGTGGAGATAGGGCAAATCAAGCATCCGAAAGATATTCAATTTGCAAAAAAGAGAGCTAACCACGCAGGAGGTTGGTACTCGGATTCTGATGGCTTTTCCGCAAACGTGACCTTTAAGTGGTCTTGTTGTGTAGGGGTTATCACGCCTATCTAGAGAGTAGGAGGTTGAGGGTTCGAGTCCCTCCAAGACACGTGGATTCTTTTTCGCAAATTTCATATCAATTTGTCCATTTCAAAACATATGCTGTGCATATGCACAGCCAAGATATTTAACAAAAAAATGGTTTTCGTACGGCCGAGTTGCCGAATAATATGCAATTAATTAATTATTAATTTTTGAATCACTCATTATTGTAAAGTAGAATTAATTTTTAAATCACTTATTATTGTTAGGCCCCCCATGTGGCTGTCGTCGAATTCTACTGGAGAAGTTGCCTTCAATGATCCCATGGTTATCGTTGCATGTCTTTCGGTATGCAAGGTGTTCATGCATTGATTGGTTTACACTTACCTGTTCAGAGCCAGATCAGCGCAAGTCAGGAAACGGCACCTGAGCCTACTCCCACCCAGCAGGAAAAGCTTGGTGCCAGGATTAGACAGCGTGCTACAAGGCTCGCCACGGACGGGCGGAAGACAGGCTAGCCATTAGCCCACTCGCCGATTCAAGTCAGGGTTACCCGGCTCTACTAAAAGATTAGAATGTCCGACTTCGCTTTCTTAATATTACAAAATCCAAATACTATTACTGCGATATCTTGTCGTTAACATGCGGCCAGAATGATATAATCAGGGTTTCACTGGTATTGATCCTGATGTGCCAATTGACACTCCATGGGCCCCTGCAGCTAGGAGTATGGCAACTACAAAACATCCCCCACTCACCCTCTGATGTATTGCTCAATTAGGGACGTTCCGATACTTCCGATATATCGGAATATCGATATTTTTGTTTCGATATCCGATATTTTTGTATCGATATTTTGCTTTCAATATATCGGTCATATCGATATTTTTGCTTTCGATATCGATATATTGAATCAACTTCAAAAGGGATCTGAAAGTCCGTATTTTCAATGGTTAAGATGATTTAGCGCAGATGGTGTGAGATATGAGCTGCCATCACAAATAGTTTAGCAACTCGACACTTTACATTGACGCGCCGTTGTTAAACATCTGTAAAGGCTCCCTCAGACCTAAGCGATTCCATCGCCGTGACGGCGACAACTAGTCACCGCGATTACGATTATATCGGATTATATCGTTTGGTCGCTGCAGGCAATGTTCCATTTACGTTTCCATAGCAACGACGACAGAATCGCATTCGTTTCAAAGTGCTCGCGTTTTCGGGGGCACACCTCTCGATACGGAAGCAACGCACAACTGTCATTTTTATTTTTTCACGCATGCTGCGACGCAGCAAAACTAAATCAACAAAAATGACAGTTGTGCATTGCTTCCGTATCGAGTGGTGTGCCCCCGAAAACGCGAGCACTTTAAAACTTGGATTCCGTCAGGAGTGACCTTAAAGCTGCTGGTCCTTGAAACCTTACGCGAATTGAATTATATATTTGACATGTTCCTATGATAAACTAGATAAATTAACTTCAGAAATTAAGAAAAGATTTCTGGAAATGGGACTTTTGAAGAATTGGAAAACATATGAAAATTTCATTCCAAAATTCAAAAGAATACCCCGTGGGAATTAAATAGAATTTCCATAGGAAGTTCAAAATATTTCTACGGTTTTCTGATGGAAATTTTGCGTAAATTGTGAAGTACACCCGTGAGAATCTAAGAGAATTTCCTGCATCTGAATCAGCTCAGAGCTCAGTCATCTCCCCAAGTTGACAGAGTATCTTCACATTTGTCTCGATTTTTTCTACCAGTGAATGTAGTCCAGAAGCGGATTAACGTTTAACTACAAACCTACACGTTCCTTGAGATGTGCGTCAAGAGCAGTCTCGTCCAACGTTTCGAGTTAATTTTGAACGGCGTCAAGATCTTTCCAGGTAGCGTTTGCGTGTTCTAGGTGGAACTTTAGGAGCACTAGTTTCCTATTTGTACTCTTTGACAAACCTTTTGTTGAAGCAGAACGATGCCAAAATGTTCTTCTGTCTTGTCTTCAGCGACTTGATTCGCCGCTCGTTGGACATCGTAGATGGGGATGTGGTGGCTTTGGAAAGCACATACCGCGTAACTTACAAGGAAAGAGTAGCAACGTTGGAATGCTAATAATTTGATTTCAGGCAAGTATTGCCATTTATTGCCAATCTATTAGTTCCAGATCATAGAAAACAAACACATTATAAAACAAATTAAGCAAAATTCATAGATCAAAGTGTTGTGTACTTTTTACTGGTTACATTGAAGAATGTCTTTGAGGAGATCTCTTACTCCTTACTTCTCATTATCACTTCTTGCTACTCATTAATCACTTCACATTTTTCACAATGATAACAGGGTGTTTACTTTCTGGAAAAAAAACTGGAAAACCTGGAATACTCAGGGGATTTAGTTCAGATTTAGAAATTAGGGAATTATTATAGAAAAAAAAAACAAATTCAAAGCATATTTTAATTTTGTGAGGTTAGTATCATGCCGAAAACGCCATCGCTACCGATTAACACTACGACGAACGCCGCCGCCGATGATATTGAGACTGGCATATTCTAGAAACAGATTGGATTAAGTAATAGAAAAAAAAGTTATTTATAATAATTATTGTAATTACCCCTTTACGGTAATACGATAGTAATTGAATAACTACAACAAATAAAATCTTAATATTCTCATATTTTGAAATATCATATGATTTTCCGATATATCGATATTTTCTTTCCAATATATCGGCGATATCGATACTTTGATTCGATTATCGTTTCGAATCAAATATCGATATTTTGAAGTATCAGAACGTCCCTATGCTCAATGCAAGTCTTTATTTATGATTTGTGGTCGTAGGTTTCATTTTGGTCATAGAAAGCGCTTTATGACGTTCCCACTTTCTGCGGAGTTCGAAAACCATCTTCAATTTTTACTGTATTTGAGTCATTTTTTAGTGTGCGCCCCCTCTATTGCCTATGTGTGGTAACGCCCCCAATTTTCGCCGACTAACTAGCTTTTAGATCACAACTACAGCACTGCTACCCGGACCATTTTTCTTCCTCCTGGTGCGTAAGCGTAGGCGTACGCGTACGCCATTCGTGGGGATAGAACACAGTGACGGAGTGTTGAGAGGGCAATTGTAAAAGGGATTTTAACAATTTTAATTCTAACTCCTATCATTAAGAAAATTACATATAGTTTAATAATAATATTAATTCTATGAGACATGGCATATGTTCCAAGGCCTAGATGGTCGTTTGGAAGAAAAGGGCCATTTGGCCGAAACGAACATATAGTGTTGTTTGCCCGAGCTGCCGAAAAAAAAATCGTTCGACCGAAAATGCTGCTTGGCCGGACGAGGTGACTTAAGGTCGAAAATGGTTTGCGACGTAATACGACGTGATAATTTGGCCGAAAAAGACGTTTGCTCCGACAGCTCATTTGTTCGAAAATGACGTTTGACTGAACGGGTCGACGTTTTTCGCCGTATAATCCGATCAGCCGAATAATATTTTCGGCCAAAAGGGCTTCTTGCTAAACTACCGTTTTGGTCAAATGAAATTTTCGATGACAAGGCCTATTCGACCAAACGACCTGTTATGGCATACGGCTTTTTCGGCCAAATGACTAGTTTGGTCGTACCGCTAATCCATTTCCCACATAATAATCGTATCGGACAAATGAAATTCGGCTAGATAGCTTTCGGCTTAACGTATTATTCGGTCATGTGGTATTCGATCAAATGACTTTCAACCAAACGACCCTTCGTCTTTTAAAAATTTTCTCGTAGAATTTCCGAAGTTTTACTAATACACAACATAAGGAATTTCACGTAGAAATCCAAAGTAATTCCGTAAAAAATCCAGTTGAAATTCCGTTGGAAACAGTTTTTGTGAAACTTTAAAAAAAAATCACAAAATCTGTTAAATTCGAAACATGCATGCCCGGTGGCATAGGCAAACTCCTAAACAATTTCCCGTAAAACGTCAAAGAGATTCCCGTGAAAACTTTAGAGCAATTCCTGTTGAAACTTCGAAAAACTTGGAAGAATCTCCTGGGATAGCTCATTAGATTTTTCCGCTTTGGTCTAGGTCGTTTATTCACTGCTTTTGGGCTAGGTCATTAATTTATTGGTTGGATGGTTGCCGTGTGATTTTGTTTATTTTCGATTGCCTGGGTTTGTCATGCGCTTGTGGATATATGGTATACTACAGTAGACAATGACAACAACAAAAACTACTGGGAATACAAATATATACCTAGAAGGGGTCACACAACTTGTTTATTCTCCAATAACTGCCTCCATTACGGAGGTTGGTCCATAGACTTTAACTCTATGGAGTTCGTAGACCACCTGGAGCTCACGACAACAACAAAAACTACTAGGAATACAAACATATACATAAAAGGGGTCACACAACTTGTTTAATCTTAAATAACTGCCTCCATTACGGAGGTTCATTCACATACCTTGACTGTATGGAGTTCGTAGACTACGTGGAGCCCACGTCAACAACAAGAACTACCTGGAATGCAAACATATATCAAGAAGGGGTCACACAACTTGTTTATTCTCCAATAACTGCCTCCATTACGGAGGTTGATTCACAGACCTTGACTGTATGGAGTTCGTAGACTACCTGTAGCTCACGACAACAACAAAAACTACCTGGAATACAAACATATACCAAGAAGGGGTCACACAACTTGTTTATTCTCCAATAACTGCCTTCATTGCGGAGGTTGATTCACAGACCTTGACTGCATGGAGTTCGTAGACTACGTGGAGCCCACGTCAACAACAAGAACTACCTGGAATGCAAACATATATCAAGAAGGGGTCACATAACTTGTTTATTCTTCAATAACTGTCTCCATTACGAAGGTTGATCAACAGACCTTGACTGTATGGAGTTCGTAGATCATGACAACAGGTAATAGCACTTCGCATGCAAGCTTAAATTATGTTCCTAGAACATCAGTAGTACTTAGATCATCGTAAAAAGAGGGAGCGTTATTTGGAATTTTGAGCGCAAAAAGGGGCGCAAAAAGAGGGAGCGTAAAAAGAGGTTTCACAGCATCGGAAAACAAAACATAACAGCGTTCAAAATGATCATATTTCAGTTATTTCTCAATCGATCTCAACCGGTTTTTTTTCATGAATATGTTCAAAAGTACTCCGAGGTGATAGATTACGGATTACAAACAATATTCCAACAAAAGTTCCAGGATCTCCAAATTATTCTGGAGTTCAAATCAATTAGTCTACCAAATCAACTACGCTCTGTATCACACCGACGCACAGAAGGACCAATCTTCAAAAAGACGGTCAAAAATCATTTTTCCAAAATTATCCAAATTGATAACTTGAGTCATGGGGTGTTAGGAGAATACTTGACGATGATGTTAACATAGTTTTGAGTCATTTTATTCGGGTGGATCTTACCTTTACAGTCAATACAAGTTGAGCATGTTGTCGATTTTTAACTTTGTTAAATCTTACTGCTTCATTATGTTGGCCACGACGTATACATCACCCAAACCTATTATATTTGGCATTATCACAAAGTTTAGTCCAAAAACTAATAAAGCCACGCATATACGCTCGTAAATTATTTTTGATCGCGCAGAAAGTACTCGGTCTTTATTATGTATAAAATTATTATTGTATTATCTTCTTGCTGTATTCATTGTAAAATTCAAAAAGGTACCCAGCGGTACCCATCAATGAAATTCACACTGTAGTTTCATTTTTTTGTCAGGAATCCAATCCTTCAGAAATTTGGCTCCGCCACCCTCCGCTCGCTCAGTTATTTCGGTTTTACTGACAGTGTCGTTTCGGTCTTGCCAATCAATTTTGATAAAAAGCAACGCACAATATGTTTTCTCTTCTCCTTCTACTTTTCATTTGCCCCAATACAATGCTGAAACTGAAAATTGTCTAGGGGTCGTACACTTATTACGTAAGCGTTATTTCTGTTTTTTTCAACATCCTTCCCTTCATGTAGGATTTCTTACATACAAATGATTTTTTTATTTATAGGTAAAACGACAGATCCCCTTCCCCCATCAGGGCATACGTAATATGTGTACGGCCCCCTAGTACCATTTGTTCTTGTCTCACGCATACTTTAATTAAGGAAATTCCACGTGATCATGAGTTTTTACAGGCACTTGCGCTCTGAGATTTTGAAAATATTGTTAAAGGAAGTAGGACAAACTATCAAGTCATGTCATGTTTAGTCGCAATGCAGGGAAAGTATTTTATTTGACCCCTACGTCTAATTTTCCATACTTACTCTGTAAAAAGATCATGAGTTTTCACATGAACCGTAATATCAAGAAACGATTTGCGCCTCTACAGCTTTACTTTGTGTAGGGACGAAATAAAATCCATTCTATATGGTTACAATTTCTAATAATGGAATACATTTTTCCTATCTAGAGAGTAGGAGGTTGAGGGTTCGAGTCCCTCCAAGACACGTGGATTCTTTTTCGCAAATTTCATATCAATTTGTCCATTTCGAAACATATGCTGTGCATATGCACAGCCAAGATATTTAACAAAAAAATGGTTTTCGTACGGCCGAGTTGCCGAATAATATGCAATTAATTGTAATCAAGTGTCGGTCTTTCACCGTCATTAGTCGTCTGAGTACACGCGACCGTTTACGTAAAGGCAATCAAACTCATCAAATGCTTTAGCCAAGCAAGCCTTTGGCACAGCAGAGTGCGATTGAATTCGCATTCTATACCGTCCCGCCCAGTCCGTTGCTGGGGGGCATGGAGTGCGATCCTCTCGTTTAATAAACAATGTGCACTCGCTTGGCTGTGGATATACAACAGTAAAGCAAATGTGGAGATTGGACAAATCAAGCATCCGAAAGATATTCAATTTGCAAAAAAAGAGCTAACCGCGGTGGAGGTTGGTACTCAGATTCTGATGGCTTTTCCGCAAACGTGACCTTTAAGTGGTCTTGTTGTGTAGGGGTTATCACGCCTATCTAGAGAGTAGGAGGTTGAGGGTTCGAGTCCCTCCAAGACACGTGGATTCTTTTTCGCAAATTTCATATCAATTTGTCCATTTCGAAACATATGCTGTGCATATGCACAGCCAAGATATTTAACAAAAAAATGGTTTTCGTACGGCCGAGTTGCCGAATAATATGCAATTAATTGTACATTTTTCCGTTAGCACTGCAGTGAGGTGACGACAGAAACAGTGCTCATAGAAAAAGAACTCTACACTGGCGGCGCTAGCCATTGATATTTGATTAGGCACCACTTGGTGCAAGCACGTTGTCTTTGAGAACGTTAGCGTGCTTGCGACGACTGGTGCCCCACCTCTCGTTCCGGTAGTGGATCTCTAGCTTACGGGTCGGTGATGTCGAGAAGATGAACCATCCATTCAATGAAATATCGTAATATGTGAACTGCTAGACAATTTTATTCACTTCTAACATTTTTGACCGTCTTTTTTGGAAATGGTCCCACTGTGCGACGTCAATCCACCAAGTCCACACAGGTCCAGAGAACCTCCGTGTATGACTTGCAATTCAATAATGCCCAAACCAGATGTTCTAGGTTCTCTAAACTGTTCTGGAGTTCAGAACAATAAGTCTGCCAAGTTAACTACGCTCTGTATCACACGGGCGTCAACCTATCAAGTCCACACATGTCCATATAGCCTTAGGGTATGATTTACAATTCAATCATGCCTCAACCAGGCGTTTAAAGCTCTCCAAACTATTCGGGAGTTCAGATCAATAAGTATATCAAGTCAACTACGCATTGTACCACACAGTCGTCAACTCACCAAGTCCACACATGTCCATAGAGCCTTCGTGTCTGACTTGTAGTTCAATAATACACATATCAAGCGTTCTAAATTCTCCAAACTATTCGAGAGTTCAGAACAACAAGTCTCCCAAGTCAACTAAGCTCTGTATCACACCGACATCAACCCATTAAGCTC
This sequence comes from Armigeres subalbatus, assembly GCF_024139115.2. Classification (NCBI taxonomy): domain Eukaryota; kingdom Metazoa; phylum Arthropoda; class Insecta; order Diptera; family Culicidae; genus Armigeres; species Armigeres subalbatus. The sequence goes on along the minus strand of NC_085141.1, from coordinate 368,577,133 downwards.
ACACATATATACAGAGTAGGGTGGTTCAACGCTCCACAACGCTCATTTGATTCTGTATCATGTTCTGAGTGTCCTAGGAAAATTTGAGCTCATTTGGATTAAAACTGATTTAGCAGAAGCCGTTTCAAGTTTGCATGCAAATTAGTATGACGAAATTTGTTTTTTCATTGTACTGTTTATGGCGCTTCCTCATTAAGCGCAGGTAGAAAGAAAACCTACATAACTAAAAGGAATACTCAAGAGCTTTCACTCAGCGAAAATCGCATCTTAACCATTAATTAGTAATCGCTGTGGTATTATGTAATTAGAACAGAACAAGAGGGCAGCCCATAAAAAATTGCAATAAGTTACTATTTTGAGCCATCCTAATGAACAACTAGGGGAACTGTTCCGATCTCCATCTCACTGAACATATATCCATCTCATCGCTAAACAAAGACATACGGCACCAAATTCGTCGCTTCTTTTTGTCAACATGCGTGCTCCCTGCTGAAAAAATATCACGGAATTACTTTGTAGGTCGCGTCTAAAATCCTTTCGAAATCGCCACGGGCATTTTTCCTGGATCGCTAAGCGAATTATTTCTGAAGTGCGACGGGAATCCTTTCGCGACAAAACTCCTCTTGAGATTGGCACGGGAATGCTTTTGGGATTTAGATAGGAATACTTTCAAGATCGCGACGGGAATCTTTTCTATCATATCTGGGTCGCGGAGAGAACCCTTTAGTGATCACGACGGAAATTACTTCGGGAGCGCGACGGAAACACTTTCAATATCGCGACGAAGCTCATTTTGAGATCGCAAGGGAAATCCTTTTGGAATCGCAGCAGCAATCTCTTTGGAATCACGACTGGAACACTTTCGGAATACAGTGAAGCGCTTTTTTCAGAATCGCGATTGGAATCCTTTCGAAATCTTTTTTGGATTGCAACGGAAATCCTATCGAGATCGTTGAAGATTTTTTTTCGGAATCGCGCCAGGAATTCTTCTGGGTCAAGATGGAAATCCTGTCAGGATCGCGACGATAATCTTGTCTAGATCACAACGGGAATGCTTTTAGGATCGCGACGGGAATCCATTTGGTATCGCGTTTTGAGTTCTTCCGAGATCGCGACAAGAATCATTGCAGGAGCGCGACTGGAACACTTTCAATGTCACGACCAAGCTCCTTTGAAGTCACGACTTGAATAGTGGCGGAAATCTTTTTGGAATCGCGACGGAAATCCTATCGGAATCGCTAGTAGAATCCTTTCGGAGTCGCGACGAAAATCCTTTCGGGATCACGATGGGAATCCTTTCAGGATCGCGACGGGAATCTGTTTTGTTCATGTTCTTGATAATAATAATGATTGATAATAAGTTCAGGTATGAATTCAATCACTTGGCGGCGCGAGTCTACATAAAATAGCTATTGGGAACGATATGTGATCGTGATCGTTCGCTAATTGGGGCACGACCTCACCCCAACTAGCGAATGTCGTTCGTTAATTGGGGCGTTTTGACAAGCGTCAATGTTCAATGCAAAAAGAACAAAGGAAAATTTTACGCGCCAGAAAATATTGATCCCGCCAAACACGGAAACATAACGTCAACGCGTTTTTGACATTAAATTCTGGCGTTTAGCTGCTTTTTAATTGGGTTTCGACCCAATTAGCGAACCCCCAACCAAAAAGCGCCCCAACTAGAAAAAACCCAATTAGCGAACGTTCACTGTATCACATACTATAAGAGAAAGAAAGTTGTCATCTTCTACAAAGTTGTTCGGAAGATAAAAACCATTATTTTGGAAATCTATTTAATTTTGAATTCATTCTCATGACGATGCTAGTATACCTGAAATACGCAATTGGAATCGATATCTGTGAGTTGTTGTTAGGGTGGTCTAACCGGTAGTACCGAAACCGGTAATACCGGTATTACCGGCCAATTTTTGGAACCGAAAATACCGGTATTAGAGACGGGAAATACCGGTATTTTCGGTATTTCAAATTTTGCTGTCAGTATAAAAAAATCTTGAATATTTTTTTCTCTACTTATATCAGCTCAACTGCCTGTAATCGTATATCTGTCCCATATAAACACGAAATCCAGCATAGATGGGACAAATATTCGTTATAAGCAGTAAAGACTCATCGATCAAATAATACAACAATTAAATGCGCGCATGAGTAACATTGCCCAAGCATCATTGACGACGTTTACGGTACAACAAAAATCGATCAACATCATAATCATACCTGTTGCTCCATTCTCTTATCCATCTGTCAAACTGCGAATGGCTTTTTCTTCAATAAACATAGTTGATTGATATCGTCAAGAATTTTTCCACAATGTATGAAATTGTGAAAAAGTTACGAGCCGTAGTAGTTCTTTACCGGAGATCACCTGAGAAAAACTTTTGTCTGCAAACATACGTCCGTCCTGAAAAGATTATACGTGATTCGGAAAAGAATTTGAATTAGTGGCTGATGCCAAGGCACGCTGAAATAATTTAAGCCCGCGAACCTGTTCAAACTGTTGTGGAACTACAGAAGCCACAAAAATCTCCTCCACTATTTCAATGCTTCAGGAATGGATCCAAGAGAGACGATCCAAATACGCCGATCTTTTTTGCTTTTTTGGCGTTTTCTTCGAGGCACCCAGAGCTACTTTGATTAAGCAAGCGTACGGGATCTTGAAGCGTCTAATCATTCTTGATGCGATCGTTGAGACTGAGGCAACGACCATACCTGACGACCGGTACGAAGAAGATGCCTCTATGGATATTTTTCTGGTTTATCGGTTAAAGAACAACTTGTGAAGAGACTGTAGCAGAGCAAAACACTTGCGTTGCTGGTGGCAAATACGTTGACGCCAGGATCCTTGCATACAATCCGTAAGGAATTCTCCTACTATGAATCGGAAGGGATTAAGGGCAAGTATTTGACACTGATTTCCGACGGTCTTGGAACCATTCGTCCTACTTCGGTTGAACTCCCAGGGTTAAACCAGAGAGGGCATTCTCAGTAGTTGGCAACATTGCTAACAAAATCCAATGCGGATTAGGAGATGAGTCGCTCAGTATGTAATGTCTACTTAAGTTTCGCTTTGCTCAGCTCAACAAACATTTGAAGTTTGTCAACAAATATTGTTTTTCATTCAAAAGTTCAAATCAAAAGTTTTTCTTTTACTACCTGAAATTTTCTCAAAAACCGGTATTTTACCGGTATTACCGGTATTGACTCCATCAAATACCGAATACCGGTATTTGACAAAAATGACCAATACCGACCACCCTAGTTGTTATCTTCTACAAAGTAGTTCGGTAAATTGAAATTATCAACTTCTACAAAGTTGTTCGGAATTCATTCCTTTGATGGCGCTAGTACGCATGAAAATAAGCAATTGTAGTCGATATCTTAGAATCCGCATGGATCATATGGAAGAAAGTTCAATCACCGAGTGAGTTGGTGCATCTCTAATAGGACGTTCGTGGGGGGGAAGATCCTATATATGCAAATTTAATCTATGAGTTATATGCTCAGACATAGTGTATAGAATAGAAAGGGAAATCCAATGACTGCATGAACAAAATCAACTATTGCCATGTGTTAAGAGTAAGAAAGTGTGAACTGATATACACTGACAATATTGAGGAGTAGGATGATTCCCTGATTTTCAAGAGCCCGATAAGCTCTACCAATAACTGCATGAACAAGATGAGCGGTTGCTATGTGTAAAGAGTTAGAAAGTGTAAACTTCCATGTACTGAAAGCATTGTTATATTTTTTTGGTTTACATGCAGGACTGATTTTTATGAACCTGGTAAGCTCAACTCATGACTGCATGAACAAGATCAGCTGCTGCCATGTGTAAAGAGTTTGAAAATGTGAACTTTGATGAACTGAAAATGTTGTTGAATTTTTATTTTCTGGTTTTGATGCAAGATTGATGAAAGTCCAATCTCCGAGTGGGTTGGTGCGTCTCTGAGAGGACGTTTGATCCGGGTGGATCCTTCGTAGCAAATTTAATATCTGAGTTATAAGCTCCAAGACCGCATGACTGCATGATAAAAATGTATGTAGAGTTAGAAAGTGTAAACTTTGATGAACTGAAAATGTTGTTGAATTTTTTCTGGTTTTGGAGCAAGATTGATTTTCAAGAGCCTAATAAGATCTACCCAGAACTGCATGAACAAGATCAGCTGTTGCCATGTGTAAAGAGTTAGAAAGTGTAAACTTTGATGAACTGAAAATGTTGTTGAATTTTTTTTCTGGTTTTGATGCAAGATTGATTTTCAAGAACCTGGTAAGCTCTACCCATGACTGCATGAACTATAGGCATTTTTCCAGGATCACCAAGCGAATTATTTCTGTAGCGCGACACGAATCCTTCTGAGATCGCGACGGAAATCCTATCGGAATCGCAACTGGAATCCTCTCGGGATTTTGATGGGAATCCTTTCAGGATCGCGACGGTAATCTTTTAGGTAGGGTGCAAAGGTGGCAGCCATCTCACTTCTTATGTCTCGATTTCCAGTTAACGATTTATACACACACTACACGAAAATGTAGTGGTACTCTTTCACGCTAATGAAAAATAGAACATCTACAAAATGTACTATCGGGGGTTGTTCATGATAGAACATTTTAATTCACCCATGACATGAAAGAGGAGAGTTCATACTTTCACGTAGTTTGTATTCCAGAGATATTAATAATTATAAAATAATATTTTTTCACAGAGACATAATAAACAAACCAAATTCCTTTCCATTGCTTTGTTTTTGATGGGATGGAAATAGGAGCTTTGAAGGGGATGAAGTGCCGAACCGTTCCCCTACTACTCACAATTTTTGTATTGATCGACTGCTTAAATTAGTAAGGCATTGAACTTGATCGCCGTAAGTAGGATTCAGTTCGAATTATTCTATTTTTTGCGTAATTATTAAAATATTTGTCAGCAACATCAATCAAACGAACAATTTCCTCCTATTCCCAATGACAACGCCTACGAAGGTAGCACACGATCGCCCATTATATTTATGTTCGTTCGGAAACCTGTCAATCGACTAAACCAAACAAATTATCTTCTCTTTTCGAGGCACATTCCTCAGCGCGTCTGCCAAAAGCATCATCATTTCAATTACACGCATTTTTTGCCTGGGTTTCTCTTTGACCCACCAAGTAGCAAATCGAAACATCGTCGAGCAGTTCAAAGCCACATACCAACCTACTGATGGTGCTGCTGTTGCTGCTGCTGCGAGATATGGACGAGTGAGTTACGCTTTACGTCAAGGTTCCTGCCCTCCCGGCGACGCTCATCTGCACAGCATCCTCACCGGCCGTCCCGAATGGCTATCTAGCTTTGATCAACACCAGCTGAAACGCGGTCTGTGTGTGGTCTCGCCGGTGCCAATAGATGGGTAAACGGGCGTTCATAGCAGGAAGTCTCGTTGGATTGGAAAGTGAAAATATGTGGTTTTTCACCCATATCCGTCTATCACCGAGCACGATTAGCTGGGGTGCGTGACCGGTAATCCAGAGAAAGTATTCCATTTGGGATTCTGCTACGAAATGAGAAATGATTAAATTGTAATACATGCTTCGTAATTGAATATTACACAATTAGAACGAACATATTTCTGGTATATAAATCATGATATCATATTAGAGATCTCAATACTTAGAATGTCTCGGTGAGTCAATAACAAACCAGTTATAGCAAAATTTGAATCAACACTTGGATAAATATACACGAAATACGCATAATACCTGTGAAATCATCATTCTGATATTATGGAAAGTAAGAACAAAAAATTAAAGATCACAAGTTTAAAACGGATGAACAATTGGAAACGCGGAAATTGGAGATGTTTCCACTAAAGAGGTAGATGGCAAGGATAGACTAAACCATTAACTCCACCACGATGAAGTACATTATTGCGGATAAATATTTTGCCCAGCGGTGTTTGAAAATGACAGGATCGCCATCTTCGGCCAGAGGACACACATACACAAACATTTTCGTTGATGAGTATCAAAACCTCTAGCCTGAGTATGATTTTCTTGCGAAATTATTAAAACTTGCCAAGTTTCCATTAAGCATTCTTGGAATATTTTCACTTATGCCTTTCTGCGCATTTAACGGAACCGGTCCCTAAAACAAGTCGAATTGCAAAATCCACGGTTGCAAAACCCCATCAAATATAAATCTGCAAACTCAGCCTAACCAGTAGAAATCGAGTTTCACCACCTCCTCAATAGAGGCTAATGTCAATCCGACAATGTTCGTAAGTTTTGGCCATAATGCAAAATTCCAAAAGCGCCGCTACCTGTCAGCCCGCTAAACCAGTCAAATTACGTGCGCCATCGCCAGTCACTGCCAATATATATCCACACCGACCATCGCCGCCTGATTCGAAATACGCAACAAGGCGAAAATTCCTGATAATTAAGCAAAAATGTCACTTCGATGCCGATGTCGAACTGACTGACCATAGTCGCCGTCCGGTCCGTCTGCGCCGCTACCCTTTTGAATCAACATGATTGAGAGCTCCAAGCGGTCAATTTTACATAAACTGTGCGCTCGTTTTCAACTTTTCGCTGCACTGACTGCTCGGTCACCTTCCGCGTGCACCTTCGCTTCGCCTCCGTCCGAGCCGGGGCACCTCTTTTTCCACGGCGGGGCAGTCAGTCTCTCTAGCGCCATTTTGATTGAACACTTTACATTTTCTGAATGCACGCGTCCGTCCGTCCAAACGGCCATAGCTGTCGGGCAGTGGCAGGTCATCGGCCACAGCCGGACGAAACTTAAAAAGTTATTCGTGGTGGGACCTTCTGGCTTGAATTATGCGTTCGAAATTAGACATTTGGAACTCTATTGAATAGTGTTGAGCTTTTCACTGCATTTCCTCCACTGTGAATCGTTTTGGGTCTGTGGCCGAAGGCACCTGCCAGTCTGCGTTTCTTCTGTCTGTCTGCAGTCGAACGAGAGTCCGGTTTCCACAGTGACCATATAAATTGTCGTCGGACGGACACCAAGAGCCGCAAGACGCAGTGTGCCACGACGACTTGTACTTAATTGATTACCGTTATAAAGAGACCCCATAAGTCAATTGCGGCGGTCCTAATGTGTTGTGGACACTGCATCGCAGCGTGCCATGCTCTGAGTGACTGTCTCCGCCACCGCGCCGACTGACTGCTGCTCAGACCGCATTCGCATAGCGCTATTTTTATGGTCAATAGAGTGGCAATCGAAGCATAGGACGATTGATGCCCGCAGTTGCATTGCATTGCATTGCGCATTTGAAATTCAAACCTCCCCATATGTACAGCTGGAGACTATGATGATGATCGGCATCAACGTCGTCGCATCCGTGTTGGGCTGACTTGATGATCAATTTGATGCCGATGGTGGCGTTCCGTCGCACATGCGCTACGTAGATATGTGCCGATATGCATTACCGCGACCGAGTGGCTGGAAATTCCTAAATTGCAACACATAATAATATGCGAGCGTGCGGTGCTGGACGCATCAGCAGAACCTGGTCAACCGGTATTGAGCGCACCCTTTTTCCGTCGCCGCCGCCGCCGCGATGTGGCCGAACGAATGCAACTGCAATTTCCAGCGTGATCGGTGACAACCGGTCACTTGATGGCACGGCGATAGATACGGCACCTATTTTCAGGCACGGTAGATATCGGATACGCAGTTTCGGCTTATGTTAATTTAGGTCATGCTGAAAACGCATTTCAAATAAAAAGATTGATCAATCATTTAATGCAGTAGAAAATTTCATCAGGGCAGTATGACAATATTTTATCCAGCCTATACTTAGGACTAATTGTTAATTGTTAACAAGTAGGAGGTTTATAATTATAACTTAATCGGTCAGTTAATTTATTCGGCCACACAAACTGTTCGACCAGTAATTTTGTTTCACCTCTTTCCGATCCGAATCCGATTTGACTCATAAGTTATTATTTTCACTCATGTAATTCTATCAGTTGACATACTCGTGCAGTTTGGATATAGCATGCCAGCGCACAATGGTCGTGATTTGATTAACTGAATTGTTTTGTGCCCAAACGGCTGATATGATCTAAATAGTGTCACTCTTCAGAGAAAAAAAAATCATAAAAATATTGTCCATATTTGAGTGGATTTTATTTTGCAATAGTATCAACTATTGAAAAAGTTGAAAATCTAACTTTTTTCACAAACGTGATAAAAAAGAGTTTCTTTGGCAGAGTTGTAGAGATCTAGAAAAAATATGACATTTTGCCATAGAAATGTTTTACCTATGATGAATACTTTCGGAGATATGAGCGTTTTTATGGAAACTCCCATAACTTTTTTTCTAAACAAAACTCAGATTCGTGGTGTCCTACAAAAATGTGAGCACTTAAAAACTACGCGTTTCGATAAATATGAAACTTTGATACGACAACTATATCAAAAGTTATGAAACTTTAGAAGTCAATTCTACATTGATTTCAATTGCGTATAATGGAGAAGGTGGCAAGCCGAATTAGACCTGTGAGCCGCCGCCGACGATTTGGGGTCGGCGTGCCGCCGATCATAATTTTGCCACGCCGGTGACAAATCGCAATAAAAAAAATCAATTAACTTAAGTCGAGTCGAGCCAAGCACGAGACACTGAAAACGGTCTAATAATTGAGGTCGAAATACGTATTTGTGAAGAAATACAGGTGGAATTAATTGGAATAGTACTAAAACTCGTCTTATGACAGTTCATAAATGTTGTTAATGTGGATCTCGTCAAAACTCAATTTCAAATCTACCTCAAGCGATGGTGTCTCTAATGATGAATGAGGCTTTATCTAGAATAATAATACATAAATTGTTAAACTGATCTTTGGAATGCGTTAAGCGAAGGCCTAATTCAGTCGGGAACCTACACTAGTAGGTGACTTGCAAAATAGGTTTGTTGTGGTTCATGAGCTTTTGTGGGGCCTGGATACATGCGCAAAGCGTCCCCATTCTTAAAGGATCTGGCATTGGTGCAGGTGCAGAAATTTGAAATTAAATTGCACATTAGTTAGGTATTTTGACAATATTTATTTTTTATTTATTTAAATCAACTTATTTAATCAGTTTTTTGTTTTGTTTTTAGATATGTGCTATAAGGACAGTTGGCTTATAAGGCAAACTGATTTAGCAAAATAATTAAATCCCAACTGTGAATGCTTTACCAATTTTTTGTTCCGACTCCCGAGTAAGTAATTTATATTTTGAAATCAATTTCTGAATATAACTGACAAAACCACTTGCTGAGCATCAGCAAAGCAAATATTACGAACATCGGTTGAAAACGATTCTGATTTTCTTATTCACAGCTAATGTAACCCAAAACTGGGGAGTTGTCGCCTCGCTGCATAGTATTTAGTCAAGTTATTTAGTAAAAACGTCAGGTATTTTCAAACATTACGAAAATTTGATTTTATTTTATTTTCTCGAAATTGTTTAATACTGTATTGTAAAATTCCTGGAACTTCTGAGAATATTCGAAGAAGTATAGTTTAAACATTCATTTACGAATTCCTTCGAAAAATACTCTAGAAATTAGTTCGGAAATAAATCAAGAAATTTATTTGATCTTCTTCTACTTCTTCTTCTTCTTATTGGCATTACATCCCCACATTGGGACAGTGCCGCCTCGCAGCTTAGTGTTCCATTCAGCACTTCCACAGTTATCACCCGCGAGGTTTCTAAGCCAAGTTACCATTTTTGCATTCGTATCTCATGGGGCTAACACGATGATACTTTTATGCCCAGGGAAGTCGAGACAATTTCCAAATCCCAGTCCGGCACCGGGAATCGAACCCAGCCACCCTCAGTATTTATAGCCGCGCATCTTACCGCACGGCTAAGGAGGGCCCTCCATAATCCCTCCAGATATTCCTCCGAAAAGTTTAATTAAAAAAAAAACCTTAGAAGACATCTAAGACGAGTTTAGTACTTTCCATTTAATTCCACTAAGTTTTGTTATATTTGCAGATACGTATTTCAACCTCAACAGTATTTGACTCGGCTCTACTGGAAAGTACTAAACTCGTCTTAGGAGGTTGAATACATTCCACTAAAAAGATCTACAATATTTTTTTGCACCTTAGAAGATTATTTTAGGAATTCTTCTTAAATTTTTTTAGGGTATTCCTTCGAAGATTCTTTACAAAATTTCTCCGAAAATTCCTTAATAATTTTCATTACGGATTTCTTCAGAAACTCCTTTACGAATTTCTTTCGGAATTGCTTAAGGAATGCTTTCGGATTTTGTTCCACGAATTCCTACATTCTCCTTCGGAGACTTTGGAAGTTTTTTTATGCAATTCCTGCGGAAATTTCTATAGGAATTCCTTAAAAAATTACTTTCGTTTTTTGAGAATTATTTCGGAATTTTTTTTGGGAATTTTTTCAAAAAATTTTCTTTTTGAAATTGTTTCGGCAATTACTTCATGAATCGCTGGAAAAAAAAATCTTCTAAATATCCATAAGGCATTCATTCAAAATTTGCCTAAGGGATTTCTTCAAAGCTTTTTCCAGCAATTCCTTCAAAACATTCTCCGGGAATTCTTCCGGAACTTCCTGCAGGAATTTCTTCGAAAATGCCTTCATCTTTCCGAAAGTCTTTTAGTGTTTGTTGTTTATTTTTTTATTTTTTTTTTCAAAAATTCAATAAGGATCGCAAACAACTTCCTTTTCAATAAATTTCGAAGGATTTCCTGGAAGATCTTCCGAGCAAAAATCTGGAGAAATCTCCGAAGGAAATCTCGGAGGTTTTTCGAACAATCTTTCAAAGAAGTCCCTGGAGGAATATTCGAAGGAATTCCTGGCGGTATTTTTTAATTACTTAAGAAATAAAATTCTGGAGGAGTTCCCAAATAAATTTTTGGAGGCGTTTTTGAAGAAATTTGTGTTTGGTTTAGTGTAGGAATTTCCTAAGAAATTTTTGAAGGCATTCCCAAAAGAAATCCTGATTCCTAAAGGAACTTCTAAAATTGTTTCTGAAGGTAAAATACTTCCCTTAAGAATTCCTAAAGGAATTTCCAGAGGAATCCATAAAGGTATGCTCGAAGGATTTTATGATGGAATTTCCGAAGGAATTATCAAAGGATGTATGAAACGAGCTTTTAATTCATTTCCAATTCTAGCAGCTACTGCTAGAATAGTCAAGTTAAAGGTACAGGATAGTAATGGAAACGGCATGGAAGTCCATTTCCAGTTCTAACGATTGCTAGAACATGAAAAATATAGATAAAGATACAAAGTAGGATAATGGAACGGACCTGGGATGGAACCCACGACCTCCTGCGTATGAGGCAGAATCAGCAGCCATATGACTACCAAGCCCTGTCCCTATTCCAGAAAGTTCCTTGGCAATTATTTCGAATATTCCCTAAAGTTTACCTCAGGAATTACGTCAGAATTTCCTCCACATATTCCTTTGTTTAAGAAAACCTTCCTTGTGACGAAATTTGTTAATGTTCGTTCTTTTAGGAAATTGTTTGAAAATTTCGTAGGAAATTGCTTTAGGAATCGCTTCATACAATTCTTCTTCTTCTTTTAAGAATTCTTTCGTAATTCCCTTAGAAATTCTTTCGGATATACCTTCCGAAAATCATTCGCAAATTCCTTTTAAAAAACGACGGAAAATATTTTAGAATTTCTTTAAAAATTCATTTACAGATTCCTTATATGTTTAGTCTTTGAAAGTTTGCTTAGGAATTTCTTCGGAAATTAATACGGAGAATTATTTTAGAAATTGTTTTTATAGAAATTCCTATAGGGGCTCCTTGGACAGTTATTTGGCAACTTTTCCCGAAATTCTCATAGGAATTCTTTCAGAACTACCTTAGGCAATTCCTTGGGGATTTCTAAGGGTAATCCTTTGAAAATTATTCGGTAACTTTAAGAAGAAGTTCTGTAACTTTAAGAGGTGATCCAAAGGTGGCGGCAGCACGACGAAGAGCACCTGAATGGCGATGTGGCAGACGAAGATGGCGGTATGGTGATGGACCTGGGAGAACGCGCGCAGGACATAATTCTACTGGCTCCGGATCTCCAGGAGGAGATTGGCCGGCTCCATAACAACAACGCCCCTGGGGTTGACCAACTACCAGGAGAGCTATTTAAACACGGTGGTGAGGCACTGGCAAGAGCGCTGCACTGCTGCTGCTGCACCAAGATTTGGGAGGAGGAAGTTTTGCCGCAGGAGTGGATGGAAGGTGTCGTGTGTCCCATCTACAAAAAGGGCGATAAGCTGGATTGTAGCAACTACCGCGCAATTACATTGCTGAACGCCGCCTACAAGGTACTTTCCCAAATTTTATGCCGTCGACTAGCACCAATTGCAAGGGAGTTCGTGGGGCAGTACCAGGCGGGTTTTATGGGCGAGCGCTCCACCACGGACCAGGTGTTCGCCATTCGCCAAGTACTGCAGAAGTGCCGCGAATACAACGTGCCCACACATCATCTATTCATCGACTTCAAAGCCGCATATGATACAATCGATCGAGACCAGCTATGGCAGCTAATGCACGAACACGGATTTCCGGATAAACTGACACGGTTGATCATAGCGACAATGGATCGGGTGATGTGCGTAGTTCGAGTTTCAGGGGCATTCCCGAGTCCCTTCGAAACCCGCAGAAGATGGAGGAAGCCTACATCAGACTGAAGAGGGAAGCCAAGCGGATCGGACTAGACATCAACACGTCGAAAACGAAGTACATGATAGGAAGAGGTTCAAGAGAAGACAATGTAAGCCACCCACCGCGAGTTAGCATCGGTGGTGACGAAATCGAGGTGGTAGAAGAATTTGTGTACTTGGGCTCACTGGTGACTGCCGAAAATGATACCAGCATAGAAATTCGGAAACGTATAGTAGCTGGAAATCGTACATACTTTGGACTCCGCAAGACGCTCCGATCGAATAGAGTTCGCCGCCGTACCAAACTGACAATCTACAAAACGCTCATTAGACCGGTAGTCCTCTACGGACACGAGACCTGGACGATGCTCGTGAAGGACCAACGCGCACTCGGAGTTTTCGAAAGGAAAGTGCTGCGTACCATCTATGGTGGGGTGCAGATGGCGGACGGTACGTGGAGGAGGCGAATGAACCACGAGTTGCATCAGCTGTTGGGAGAACCATCCATCGTTCACACCGCGAAAATCGGACGACTGTGGTGGGCCGGGCACGTAGCCAGAATGTCGGACAATAACCCGGTGAAAATGGTTCTCGACAACGATCCGACGGGCACAAGAAGGCGAGGTGCGCAGCGGGCAAGGTGGATCGATCAGGTGGAAGATGACTTGCGGACCCTCCGTAGACTGCGTGGCTGGCGACGTGTAGCCATGGACCGAGCGGAATGGAGAAGACTCTTATATACCGCACAGGCCACTTCGGCCTTAGTCTGAATAAATAATAAATAATATGAAGAAGTTCTTGGACATTTCCCTAAGTAATTCCGTCACAACATTCTTAATTTCTTTTGATTTTTTTCGGGAATCTCTTCAGAAATTCATGCAAAGAAATTTCTTCGGCAATTGCTTTTGGGAACATTTCCAATATTCTTCTAGGAATTCCCTAGAACATTTTTTGGAAATTTACTGAAAAAAATCTTTCTAATTTTTTAGCGGGAATTCCTTCGGTTCCCTAATGTAAACTTTTCTTGAAGTCGGTGCTACAGGGCAAAATTTTAGAATACCTATTCAAATAATAAGCAAGGCCTGCGTGCCCAAACCTTTGTTCTTTATGACGAATAAACGACTCTACATTTAGCAAACAAACAAGCTAGTTCGGTTTTGGATTTCCTTGGTGTGATTTGTGGGAAGTCCGTCGTGGGATCAATAGTGAAGTTGGCCAAGTTCGGACTAAATATTTTTACACTAAGTTCTATCGAAAATTCCTTCAAATTTTTTCCAGAAATGTCTTTATAAACTCTTTTCGCTATTCCCTTGGAGAGTCCTGTCTGAACCCCTTCGAAGATTTTCTCATTTTTTCTGAACCCCTTCGAAGATTTTTTTTTGCTATGGTTTCTCCTGTGGTTTAACTAAAATAATTTCACAACGATAACCTTAATGGTTTCTGAAAAAATGTCTATATGAGTTTCCGCAGAATTTCTTATAAGGTTTTACAAAGGAATTTCTAATGAAACATAAAAAAAAATCGTAGTTACAAACGAGCTCGGTAGTCTAGTGGCTACCGCGTCTGCCTTATAAGCAGTGGCACTCCCAACGGAAGCGCAAATAGGCTCTTGAAGATGGCTGGAGAGATATTCGATCCGCCATTGGAAGCATCGCAACCGCTGCACTAGGCACGGTGCTCCAGGATCAGGGAAACGACTTGTATGGCGGCGAATGTGAGCAGTTAGTTGAGGAGAAGAATGCAGCATGATAAAACGTGTGCGGAACAGATAAAACTCGATTGTTCGGAGGAAAAAGCGCCAACAGGAAGATCGAGACCGTGAAGAAACGGAGCAACTGTACCGCGCTAATAACGCACGAAAGTTCTATGAGAAGTTGAACCGTTCACGTAAGGGCCACGTGCCACAGCCCGATATGTGTTGGGACATAAACGGGAACCTTCTTACAAACGAGCGTGAGGAGATCCAAAGGTGGCGGCAGCACTACGAAGAGCACCTGAATGGCGATGTGGTAGACGAAGATGGCGGTATGGTGATGAATCTTAGAGCATGCGCGCAGGACATGCGACTTCCGGCTCCGAATCTCCAGGAAATTGGCCGGCTGAAAAACAACAAAGCCCCTGGAGTTGACCAACTACCAGAAAATCTGTTTAAACATGGTGGTGAGGTACTGGCTAGAGCGCTGCACTAGGTAATTACCAAGGTTTGGGAGGATGAGGTTCTGCTCTCAGGAAGTTTTTTGATAAGTATGTAGAAAATACCATCATCACCCGGGGCTTTCATATATTTAAATTTTCTAGTACTAGATCTCACTTCGTCCAAATTAGTTCCCAACGAAGGGTCAAAAATATTCTCTTGATTGAGAATGTCTCCGAAGCTCCGTGTAACCTGATGCTCAATTGGACTAGTGAGACCTAGACTAAAATTATGGGCACTCTCGAACTGCTGGGCAAGTTTTTGAACCTTTTCGCCATTTGTTAATAACATTTTATGTCCCAATTTAAGCGCTGGAATTGGCCGATTTGGATAGGAAGAGTGGAATTGCAAACTTCCTATTGTTAACATCTCGTGGATAAAGGGCGGCCTCTTCTCCCCATCTATTGGGTCAATCTGGGAAACGAGGGCTAGATTACAATATTGTATATACGAACTTTCTTCTGGAAGGAGATTCTCTATACCTCCCGTGGTTTCGCATAAGTGTCTCTGCTTATGGAACCACCCCACCCATTTTTGGCCCTTCATACAGTAGTCTGATTAAATACAAACAGTAGTATAATCATGATCAAATCGTTTGTCAGATATGGCCAGTGCTATCGGCAGGTGCCTTGCTACAATAGATGGTAGTATCATCATCATCATCATCATCTTTAAGCGCTGGAATTGGCTTTTGAGGTTTTTTTTAAAGAATTTTCGTTAATTTCCAAAAGGGTTTCGAACTGGGATCCAACTTCGAGACATTATTCTCAAAGTTGGTATTTCTCAGAATAGCGAAACGTTTTGCCTTTCTCGTATACGTAAAGGCTATATGATCGCTCCAAAAACAAACTTTTTATAGAAGGCCCGGAGCCTCATAGTGTTATATACCGATCGACTCAGTTTTTTAATTTCATTTTGCAAATCTCGCCAAATAACTTTCAACGTGGGATCGCGAGTTCTTTGGTATTGCCTTCACCTCACATTTTTAAGATGGTTCAGTAGCTGAAGATCGTCATCAATAACTGGTGGAATTAAATGGACAGTACTTAATTCGTCTTAGACGGTTTAATCCATTCCACTAAAAGAGCTTAATATATTTTATCAACATTCATATCGATATACGTTTTATATAAATCCCAATCAGCTCTATGATAATTAAAAGTAGAGCTGATTGGATTGTTAATGGCTTCTTGTGAGATTTCAAACGTCACAGGAAGGCGATCAAAGTCAAAGTCAGCATGAGTTACCAATTGGTCACACAGCTGACTTGTATCCGTTGAAGCTAAATCAATTGTAGAAGGATTTCGACTGGAAGAAAAACAAGTTGGTCCATTGGAATATTGAATAGTATAATATCACGCAGAACAAACTTCAAATAAAATTTTTAGCATTGGAATTGTTTTGAGCATCATAACATGAACGGTGTTTGGCATTGAAGTCACCAATTTTGGATTTGTTGCGAGTTAGAATTTGAAGATCAGCTCTTAACAAATTCTTTTGCTGCCCATTGCACTGGAAAGGCAAGTAGGCAGCAATAAAAGAGCATTGTCCAAAATTTGTTCAAACAGAAACTCCCAAGGTTTCAAAAACTTGAAATAGAATATAATTTATATTTGATACGTCTAATAATGACAATGGCGACCCCACCAGAGGCGCTGTCGAGACAATCATTTCGGTAAATTGAATAATTTGGATCTCTTTTGATGAAAAGACCAGGTTTTAAATGTGTTTCATTTATAATGGCAATTTGCACATTATGAACTGATAGGAAGTTGAATAATTCATCTTCCTTACCCTTCAAAGAGCGGGCATTCCAATTTAAAATCTTCAAGAATTATTTGGATTCATTAAAACGAAGTCCAGAAATAATTGTTTGTGTAACTTTGATACCAACCTAAACAGCTTCAGTTTTGGTATTTGCTATCAATCATTTGATGCAATTGTTCAGTTAGAAAATCAAAATCGGTACGGTGCAAAATGATCGAAATCAATTTTGGTCGACGGTCCTAACAATTGCCTCCTGCTGACGTTTATAATTCTTCCTGATCTGAGCTCGGTTTACGGTGAGCTAAATTTACGGTCTAGCTCGGTGACCTAGATTTACGCATTTTTTTTTTGAAAGTATTCCTCAATCCATATGATATTTGGAAAGCTTATCTAAATATTCCACTCTAAATAGATTGTCGATCATTCATCTATGACTATTAGTGTGGCTCAAAAAACACTTTTTAAATTTTTTTGATGGGCCGCCCTCTTATTCGGTTCTATTTGATGCCCTGATGCTCTGGACAAAATTTCAGCCAGATCGGTCAACGTTTGGGCGTTGCTAAACTCGTTGGAAGTTATATAGAGTTTATTACGCAAAGATATTAGCATTTTACTAGAGTGTTGTAGAGGTGAATTTATTTCTTTTCAAAGGTAAAAGAAACGAAATTTGCTCAAACCCCACTTCAGAGAAATGCTAATAACTTAGCCGGGCAAACTCTAATCTTCTCGCGGTTTTCAGCATAACATTCATGTATTTAATTCTACAAGAACTGAATGAGTATCATGGTTCTTGATCGTAAAATATGCCGTCTAACTGCAATTTACTGTTCTCGGATGTTTCTGCATACATTTTTACATGTAAACTTCCAACCAGTTTAGCACCGCCCAAACGTTGACCGATTTGGCTGAAATTTTGTCCAGAGCATCAGGGCATCAAATAGAACCGAATAAGAGGGCGGCCCATCAAAAAATTTGAAAAAGTGTTTTTTGAGCCAAATCGGCATTCATTTTGCGGTATCCTTTGAAAGGAAGTTATATTTTTGGTCGTTGCACATCGTGTTAATTACCTTTCAAAGTTTGAAAGTTTGGGAACGGATAGCCTTTTCAGTGGGAGTTGCTGACTCCGTCGCGTCGTTGCGATGGCAAATGCTCTCAGCAAAAAGCATTATCCAAAGGAAGATCTGTGAAAATCGATGCTCCGTTGTATCTTAAAAATGAGTGTTACTAACCGGTTTCCATCCAGCTTTAAAAAGTTGTTTCACATAAAGGAAGTAATTAGGTCAGTTCTTTCGATAGTATATTATTGCCCAAATACTTTACTTACAAAGTAAGTTTGTCAAAATTGCGATTTAGGTGTAACTAAGGGGCTGAAATTGCAATAAAAATGAATCTCATTTTGGTAAAATATGTTGAAGACAAAACCAAAAAACCCGACTTAATCCACCTACAGTGAACGCAACCCTTCTTACACTTTTGAATGGTTGTGTGTGCCCAGTGCATATTACAATTTCTATGCATATGACCTTCAATTGAATGTAAAATAACTGATATTATCATGCTTTTAACGATTTCGAAACGGGATAAATTCGATTTCGAATTCGATTTCGAAAAGGGATATTTCTGGAAATTTAACAATTTTTAAAAAATACAAAAAGACTGCAGATTTGATTTGCCGCCTTAAATGGCAATATTACAGCTTCTGTTTAAGCCCAAAAGAATTCAAATCGGGTCATAGACGGCTGAGATATTGGTGTGACAATTCTTCATTAGTAAAATATGTCTCATATTCGTATTTCACAGATATCTCTGAAACCGAATTTCCGATTGCAGAAAAAATTAATGAGTCCAATGACAAAACATAGCTTTTGTTTAAAGATAAAATCGCACAAATCGTTCCAAGGACGACTGAGATCTTGATGGGACATATTTTACCAATGTGTGAAGTTGATACGTCTAATGCTTTATGTTCGTATTTCAGAGATATCTCCGGAACCCAATGTCTAATTGCAAAAACAAAATACAATGGGTTCAATGGCAAAGTCATAGCTTTCGTTTAAAGATAAAATCATGCAAATTGGTTAACAGACGGCTGAGATATTCATGTGACATTATTTTGTTAGTTTTCTGAAAATGCACTTCATGTTCGTATTTCTCATATATCTCTGGAACCAAATGTCCGATAGCAAAAAAAATTGAACTCGTACAATGACAAAGTCATAGCTTTCGTTTAGTGTTAAAATCGTGCAAATCGGTCCACGGACGGCTGAGATCTTGATGTGAGATTTTTGTAACGCACACACATACGCACACACGCACACACGCACACACACACACACACACACACACACACACACACATACATACATGTGCTCAGTTCGTCGAGCTGAGTTGATTGGTATATACGACTTGGGTCTCCGAGCCTCGGATAAAAAGTCGGTTTTTCAAGCGATCTTTATACCCTTCTTAGGGTGTAAGAAGGGTAAAAAGGGATATTTCTGGAAATTTAACAATTTTTAAAAAATACAAAAAGACTGCAGATTTGATTTGCCGCCTGTAATGGCAATATTACAGCTTCTGTTTAAGCCCAAAAGAGTTCTAATCGGGTCATAGACGGCTGAGATATTGGTGTGACAATTCTTCGTTAGTAGTCTGAAAATATGTCTCATATTCGTATTTCACAGATATCTCTGAAACCGAATTTCCAATTGCAGAAAAAAATGAATGGGTCCAATGACAAAAACATAGCTTTCGTTTAAAGATAAAATCGCACAAATCGGTCCAAGGACGACTGAGATCTTGATGGGACATATTTTACCAATGTGTGAAGTTGATACGTCTAATGCTTTATGTTCGTATTTCAGAGATATCTCCGGAAATCAATGTCTAATTGCAAAAACAAAATACAATGGGTTCAATGGCAAAGTCATAGCTTTCGTTTAAAGATAAAATCATGCAAATTGGTTTACAGACGGCTGAGATATTCATGTGACATTATTTTGTTAGTTTTCTGAAAATGCACTTCATGTTCGTATTTCTCACATATCTCTGGAACCAAATGTCCGATTGCAAAAAAATTGAACTCGTACAATGACAAAGTCATAGCTTTCGTTTAGTGTTAAAATCGTGCAAATCGGTCCACGGACGGCTGAGATCTTGATGTGAGATTTTTGTAACGCACACACATACGCACACACGCACACACACACACACATACATACATGTGCTCAGTTCGTCGAGCTGAGTTGATTGGTATATACGACTTGGGTCTCCGAGTCTCAGATAAAAAGTCGGTTTTTCAAGCGATCTTTATACCCTTCTTAGGGTGTAAGAAGGGTAAAAAGGGATATTTCTGAAAATTTAACAATTTTTAAAAGATACAAAAGACTGCAGATTTGATTTCCCGCCTTAAATGGCAATATTACAGCTTCTGTTTAAGCCCAAAAGAGTTCAAATCGGGTTATAGACGGCTGAGATATTGGTGTGACAATTCTTCATTAGTAGTCTGAAAATATGTCTCATATTCGTATTTCACAGATATCTCTGAAACCGAATTTCCAATTGCAGAAAAAATGAATGGGTCCAATGACAAAAACATAGCTTTCGTTTAAAGATAAAATCGCACAAATCGGTCCAAGGACGACTGAGATCTTGATGGGACATATTTTACCAATGTGTGAAGTTGATACGTCTAATGCTTTATGTTCGTATTTCAGAGATATCTCCGGAACCCAATGTCTAATTGCAAAAACAAACTACAATGGGTTCAATGGCAAAGTCATAGCTTTCGTTTAAAGATAAAATCATGCAAATTGGTTTACAGACGGCTGAGATATTCATGTGACATTATTTTGTTAGTTTTCTGAAAATGCACTTCATGTTCGTATTTCTCACATATCTCTGGAACCAAATGTCCGATTGCAAAATTGAACTCGTACAATGACAAAGTCATAGCTTTCGTTTAGTGTTAAAATCGTGCAAATCGGTCCACGGACGGCTGAGATCTTGATGTGAGATTTTTGTAACGCACACACATACGCACACACGCACACACGCACACACACACATACATACATGTGCTCAGTTCGTCGAGCTGAGTTGATTGGTATATACGACTTGGGTCTCCGAGTCTCGGATAAAAAGTCGGTTTTTCAAGCGATCTTTATACCCTTCTTAGGGTGTAAGAAGGGTAAAAAAGGGATATTTCTGGAAATTTAACAATTTTTAAAAAATACAAAAAGACTGCAGATTTGATTTGCCGCCTTAAATGGCAATATTACAGCTTCTGTTTAAGCCCAAAAGAGTTCAAATCGGGTTATAGACGGCTGAGATATTGGTGTGACAATTCTTCATTAGTAGTCTGAAAATATGTCTCATATTCGTATTTCACAGATATCTCTGAAACCGAATTTCCAATTGCAGAAAAAAAATGAATGGGTCCAATGACAAAAACATAGCTTTCGTTTAAAGATAAAATCGCACAAATCGGTCCAAGGACGACTGAGATCTTGATGGGACATATTTTACCAATGTGTGAAGTTGATACGTCTAATGCTTTATGTTCGTATTTCAGAGATATCTCCGGAACCCAATGTCTAATTGCAAAAACAAACTACAATGGGTTCAATGGCAAAGTCATAGCTTTCGTTTAAAGATAAAATCATGCAAATTGGTTTACAGACGGCTGAGATATTCATGTGACATTATTTTGTTAGTTTTCTGAAAATGCACTTCATGTTCGTATTTCTCACATATCTCTGGAACCAAATGTCCGATTGCAAAAAAAATTGAACTCGTACAATGACAAAGTCATAGCTTTCGTTTAGTGTTAAAATCGTGCAAATCGGTCTACGGACGGCTGAGATCTTGATGTGAGATTTTTGTAACACACACACACATACGCACACACGCACACACGCACACACACACACACATACACGTGCGCAGTTCGTCGAGCTGAGTTGATTGGTATATACGACTTGGGTCTCGAGTCTCGGATAAAAGTCGGTTTTTCAAGCGATCTTTATACCCTTCTTAGGGTGTAAGAAGGGTAAAAAGGGATATTTCTGGAAATTTAACAATTTTTAAAAAATACAAAAAGACTGCAGATTTGATTTGCCACCTTAAATGGCAATATTACAGCTTCTGTTTAAGCCCAAAAGAGTTCAAATCAGGTTATAGACGGCTGAGATATTGGTGTGACAATTCTTCATTAGTAGTCTGAAAATATGTCTCATATTCGTATTTCTCAGATATCTCTGAAACCGAATTTCCAATTGCAGAAAAAATGAATGGGTCCAATGACAAAAACATAGCTTTCGTTTAAAGATAAAATCGCACAAATCGGTCCAAGGACGACTGAGATCTTGATGGGACATATTTTACCAATGTGTGAAGTTGATACGTCTAATGCTTTATGTTCGTATTTCAGAGATATCTCCGGAACCCAATGTCTAATTGCAAAACCAAACTACAATGGGTTCAATGGCAAAGTCATAGCTTTCGTTTAAAGATAAAATCATGCAAATTGGTTTACAGACGGCTGAGATATTCATGTGACATTATTTTGTTAGTTTTCTGAAAATGCACTTCATGTTCGTATTTCTCACATATCTCTGGAACCAAATGTCCGATTGCAAAAAAAATTGAACTCGTACAATGACAAAGTCATAGCTTTCGTTTAGTGTTAAAATCGTGCAAATCGGTCCACGGACGGCTGAGATCTTGATGTGAGATTTTTGTAACGCACACACATACGCACACACGCACACACGCACACACACACATACATACATGTGCTCAGTTCGTCGAGCTGAGTTGATTGGTATATACGACTTGGGTCTCCGAGTCTCGGATAAAAAGTCGGTTTTTCAAGCGATCTTTATACCCTTCTTAGGGTGTAAGAAGGGTAAAAAGGGATATTTCTGGAAATTTAACAATTTTTAAAAAATACAAAAAGACTGCAGATTTGATTTGCCGCCTTAAATGGCAATATTACAGCTTCTGTTTAAGCCCAAAGAGTTCAAATCGGGTTATAGACGGCTGAGATATTGGTGTGACAATTCTTCATTAGTAGTCTGAAAATATGTCTCATATTCGTATTTCACAGATATCTCTGAAACCGAATTTCCAATTGCAGAAAAAAATGAATGGGTCCAATGACAAAAACATAGCTTTCGTTTAAAGATAAAATCGCACAAATCGGTCCAAGGACGACTGAGATCTTGATGGGACATATTTTACCAATGTGTGAAGTTGATACGTCTAATGCTTTATGTTCGTATTTCAGAGATATCTCCGGAACCCAATGTCTAATTGCAAAAACAAACTACAATGGGTTCAATGGCAAAGTCATAGCTTTCGTTTAAAGATAAAATCATGCAAATTGGTTTACAGACGGCTGAGATATTCATGTGACATTATTTTGTTAGTTTTCTGAAAATGCACTTCATGTTCGTATTTCTCACATATCTCTGGAACCAAATGTCCGATTGCAAAAAAAATTGAACTCGTACAATGACAAAGTCATAGCTTTCGTTTAGTGTTAAAATCGTGCAAATCGGTCTACGGACGGCTGAGATCTTGATGTGAGATTTTTGTAACGCACACACATACGCACACACGCACACACACACACACACACATACATACATGTGCTCAGTTCGTCGAGCTGAGTTGATTGGTATATACGACTTGGGTCTCCGAGTCTCGGATAAAAAGTCGGTTTTTCAAGCGATCTTTATACCCTTCTTAGGGTGTAAGAAGGGTAAAAAGGGATATTTCTGGAAATTTAACAATTTTTAAAAAATACAAAAAGACTGCAGATTTGATTTGCCGCCTTAAATGGCAATATTACAGCTTCTGTTTAAGCCCAAAAGAGTTCAAATCGGGTCATAGACGGCTGAGATATTGGTGTGACAATTCTTCATTAGTAGTCTGAAAATATGTCTCATATTCGTATTTCACAGATATCTCTGAAACCGAATTTCCAATTGCAGAAAAAAATGAATGGGTCCAATGACAAAACCATAGCTTTCGTTTAAAGATAAAATCGCACAAATCGGTCCAAGGACGACTGAGATCTTGATGGGACATATTTTACCAATGTGTGAAGTTGATACGTCTAATGCTTTATGTTCGTATTTCAGAGATATCTCCGGAACCCAATGTCTAATTGCAAAAACAAACTACAATGGGTTCAATGGCAAAGTCATAGCTTTCGTTTAAAGATAAAATCATGCAAATTGGTTTACAGACGGCTGAGATATTCATGTGACATTATTTTGTTAGTTTTCTGAAAATGCACTTCATGTTCGTATTTCTCACATATCTCTGGAACCAAATGTCCGATTGCAAAAAAATTTGAACTCGTTCAATGACAAAGTCATAGCTTTCGTTTAGTGTTAAAATCGTGCAAATCGGTACACGGACGGCTGAGATCTTGATGTGAGATTTTTGTAACGCACACACATACGCACACACGCACACACGCACACACACACACACACACATACATACATGTACTCAGTTCGTCGAGCTGAGTTGATTGGTATATACGACTTGGGTCTCCGAGCCTCGGATAAAAAGTCGGTTTTCAAGCGATCTTTATACCCTTCTTAGGGTGTAAGAAGGGTAAAAAAGGGATACTTCTGGAAATTTAACAATTTTTAAAAATACAAAAAGGCTGCAGATTTGATTTGCCGCCTTAAATGGCAATATTACAGCTTCTGTTTAAGCCCGAAAGAGTTCAAATCGGGTCATAGACGGCTGAGATATTGGTGTGACAATTTTTCATTAGTAGTCTGAAAATATGTCTCATATTCGTATTTCACAGATATCTCTGAAACCGAATTTCCGATTGCAGAAAAAAATTAATGAGTCCAATGACAAAAACATAGCTTTCGTTTAAAGATAAAATCGCACAAATCGGTCCAAGGACGATTGACATCTTGTTGGGACATATTTTACCAATGTGTGAAGTTGATACGTCTAATGCTTTATGTTCGTATTTCAGAGATATCTCCGGAACCCAATGTCTAATTGCAAAAACAAAATACAATGGGTTCAATTGCAAAGTCATAGTTTTCGTTTAAAGATAAAATCATGCAAATTGGTTTACAGACGGCTGAGATATTCATGTGACATTATTTTGTTAGTTTTCTGAAAATGCACTTCATGTTCGTATTTCTCACATATCTCTGGAACCAAATGTCCGATTGCAAAAAAAATTGAACTCGTTCAATGACAAAGTCATAGCTTTCGTTTAGTGTTAAAATCGTGCAAATCGGTCCACGGACGGCTGAGATCTTGATGTGAGATTTTGTAACGCACACACATACGCACACACGCACACACGCACACACACACACACATACATACATGTGCTCAGTTCGTCGAGCTGAGTTGATTGGTATATACGACTTGGGTCTCCGAGCCTCGGATAAAAAGTCGGTTTTTCAAGCGATCTTTATACCCTTCTTAGGGTGTAAGAAGGGTAAAAAATTAAACCACCATGAATTTCCGCCCAACATATTCTATGATCAGACACATTCCATTCCTCCCATTCTCGGAATGCCCTTCACTGTAGAGTTCAACAACAAACAGCATGATCGCTTGGCTGTCCTCCTCTCTACCGCGGATGCATTATTATGAAAATAATCGACTGCTACTGGGCTTTACACCTCCGTTGGGTTCTTTTCCTGTCGTTGTCATCGTCATCATCGTCCGCAGGTCCATAACCATAACCCACACATCCCGTGCGTTGTTTTGTTAACTGGTTAACAGCCAACGGTCGATTGTGCCACGGTTTTTTTTTTCTCTGTTTCATCCCGAAGGAGATAGACGGAAGCACACATTTTTATGGGACTGAAAAGTGCACGCCACATAATTCGTCTTGAATGTTCTGATTTTTATTTTTTAAGGTAATTTTGTTTTTTATAGTTAATGGTGAATTCTATTATAAAGATCTTCTTAGAAATTCAAAATAGGCAAAGTCATACAATGCCATCAACTCAGATTCAAACATTTTTACTTTATTATGGCGTCTACAGTTTGCTAAGAGTTTATGTAGGCCTACAGGGCCGCTCCCTCAAACCTATTCCAGACGAACTGAGTCGAATGCAGCAGCGCAGCATATTTGGGATGCGCATCGAGTCGAGTGCATTTAAATATTATTACAACCATTATGTGCGCGCGGATGGCGGCCGGTCGAGCGGCTACCGGAATGCGCACCGTCGTCGTCGTCGTGCGTCCAGTTTGGTTGAGTCTAGCCAACGTGTCCGCGTGGGTCTCGGCTTGGCCTAACTACCATCGCCGATTAAATGCGCCTCAGCAAAGAGCATAACCGCCGAGACGCGAGTAGGAAGGGAGATATTGCCTGAGCAGAATGGTTAATAATTTGGGATCGTGGTGATCGTGTGTCGGATGGATTTCAGCTTGGTCTTTTTCCGGAGTATTTTTGGAATGTTCTTCACTGGAAGTGGTCCGTGGGATACGTGGGACTCGTTTCCCGAGAGCTGATAATGCGTTGGACGATCGTGCGTGGGATCATCTTCCGGTTGTTGACAGAGAGAAGTGGTTGGAATTGTCGATAGGTTGCGTGATCAATTACCGATTCGGTATGGGACGTATACGCATAGTGTCCTACTGAGGAACATAGCTAAGTCAAAAAAACTTCGGTCTTATGAATATACTTTATGTATTAAGCCTCTAGTGGGAGGCGTAGTTTGGAGAAGCATTTTAGATTCCCTAATTGCGTTGAATTCCTGCACACATATGTTTTACATGCAATCTTAAAATTAATAAAAATGGAAGAATTTAAGAGAATTTGATAAATTCACAGAATCGAAATTTTTTTTAAAAAAATCGCAGAATTCAACGAAATCATAAAATTTGAATTTTCGAAAAAAGAATTCGTAGAATTCAAAAACACGCAAACAATTAAAATAAATTTAAAACATAGTGGTACTAATTTTTTTTCATCTTCTGGACGGTTGAACTACATAAAATATAGCCCATACCATACTGTTCGTAAATAAAAACACATCTATGATGAGTCATCGCGGCATCATTCTTCGCATCGATGACTTCAAACGTCTCCAATATCAAACGAGCTGGAAAACAGATCGCCTCTCACCTCTTGATCACCTCTATAACAGTCAAGTGGGTCTTGACTCCAATCAAAACGTGTCAAGTCAAGCCAAGTTATTTCACCACTCGATGGGTTCCCGCATTCCAAAATTTTAGGCTTGCTTTGGCGAAGAAACAAGCCTACGAAGAATTCCTAGAAGAAGACATGTTGGGTATCCAGCGGAAGAATCGGCTTGAGTCATGTCTAAAATCAGCGCCATCCGGACCTCTATCACCGATGCGGTAAAATAAAACCATTCGCTATCTTCTTACCTGTGGCGAATGTGTGTGCGATCAAAGCTAAGCTCTTGTCAGTTTGCGACGTTGGCAAGGAGCTGCAAATAATAATAAAAGAAAAACAACCGAACCATCTAGTAGAGCAGCAGTGATTATATTTAGTAGCTGATTGAGGGTTTCATAATAAAGCACAAATTTCCTATAATAAATAAGATTATAGCTACATTAACTTTCATAAAGCTCGTACGTGTTCAAAAAATGGCAACAATTATCACAAAAAATATTGAATTCACATTATCTCACAAAATCAGATTATTTACAGATTGAGTATTTTTAAATTAATAATAAATAGATTACCTAATTACCAAAAATGAGTTTGCTACCTAATTTCCGAATTACAGGAATAGTTGGGATAAATGTATGAAATGTGGGTCTATTATGATACTTATTTTTACCCAACTTATTTTACTTCTGCGCCATACATATATCCCTATTTCGCAAATGAGCAATTCCAAAGCATTATGCGTCGAATCGATTTTAGCCGATATGTTTCCAAAACACACCGGCATCGGCCCGGGCACCCATCAAAGAAATCCGAGACAATCAGGCAGCAGCAGCAGCGACAGCCAGTAACGAAGGCGGCGCGCCATTGCCCAGGGGAGTGGTACAACAACTTTCGCGCAAACGTGGCCAACTTGGATGGCGTTTAAATATTTTTATGGATGAGATAAGCGATTCTGTTTCTCCCCACACTCCGCTTCGCTTCTGCTGCCGGCCGATTGAGAGGCATTGCTGCGCGGTTTCTTTCCTGCCCTGCCCGGACTACACGCACTCGGACTAGGAGGTGTATCGGACGAACATCGAAGCTGTGTGTTAACCGGTTTATTTGACTTAACCTCCATAAAAAATATGATGTCAGTCCGCGCACCGCCGTTCGTGCCGCTATAGCGCAGGCGACCTGAGCAAGCGTTTGATCTTTAAGGTTCCAAACTCGGCGGGGTATGTCTTTTGAGCGCCCCCTGCTGTGTGCAGTGGAAACCATTTTGATCAAATTTGAAGATTTTTATTTTTATGAAATTGGCTATGACTGGTTATTACAGGAATTATACAAATCATATAAAACACTCACACAAAATATATTGTGAATTGTTTCTACTACCTGAATGATGTTAACCTTGCGAGGAATATCGCATTAAAATTTGCAGTTCAAGCGCAAATCAATTAGTTATGAAACTTGTTCATAAATAGAGTTTGGTTCATTGGCACACTTCTATAACCTGTAAAGTTTTCTATCAATCCTCATCTTCAAAGTGCTTATTAGAAAACAACGCTCAATGAATTAAAAGGCAGTATCTAGTTTATGCCCACCGCTCTAACCTGAACGGGGCTGACGTCCCAAAGCAGAAAGTAAAATCTATCAGAAATATGCTATATGTAAAGGAATTTGCAAAGATATTCGGTATCAGTTACGCTACAAGGCATACACATATGTTCTTTTTGATTAACTTGATCAAATCAAACACGTTTAATCACATCTAAATGCTCGTGGTTCTTCAGCGGCTTAGCGAATGGAAATTTTCTTGTCACAATAGAAAGGGTTTTCCGCTTCCTAACCCAACATACACGTTTTTATATATGACTACGAAATCCTACTGGTCGTTGTCGGTGACACACCAATCCGCCGTTAGGTTCGGTAGGCTCCCCCAAAGGAGCTAGTAGGTGTTTAACTAGACAAGCATCCCATCCTAAACCGGACGATAGGTAGTGGAGGTTATAACTGCCCCACTTCCAAGCAGTTAAAGTAAACCAGGTCTGCCACCTTTTCAAGCCACGGACCAATTTTCAGAATAAACAATTGATGGCAGGCCAGAAAATATTCGGTACATATTTCTTATACATTTTCAAAATAATCTATTTTTTTTTTTTCAGAATAGTTGAAATTGTTTTTAGGGAAACCAAACACGATTTTATTGCGTTTGAAATAACTTTTCTACGGAATAGCTCTTTTGGTTGAGAATTGACAAACATAGAATTGTTGCAACTTTCCAATATTCAATGAATCGGTGACCAAATTTCGCAAGCAGATAATGAACATCAACAATTACTTTTCACTGCTTTCATTCTCGATTCTGATGTAGGTATTTCTGAAGAGAGAAAATATTTTACGAGAGATGTGTCTTTCTGTAATTTAGACTTGAGCTCGTTGTTGTATCGGAGGTAAATTATCTCCTTTTGAAGCATTTCAGGTAATTTATTCACATCAGTGAACGGTGTTGAGAAACTGTCGGTGTTGAGAAACTCGAAAATCAGTGAATAGAGGAAAATTTCTGTCAAAAGACTTCGAATTTATAAGCATATGCGGTATTTCGAAAAATTTCGTTCCAGGTGGTTCGAAACGAAATTCCGCGGAATTTGAGCATGGCGAAATCTGATTTCTTGATTTAGTTTCGTTTCGTAAAATTGCAAAAATTTCGCTAGAAAAAAAACTAGCTTTTAAAGAAATTTAACGGAATTCCGCGGAATTTCGAAACAAATTTAAACTTAAACCATACTTTATATTATCAAAAATTTTGGCTGCGCCGCTGAACATAATCGTAAAGTTGTTTTCAAAACTTTAGGTTATACAATATTCCTATTAACGCTTAATACATAACCTCATTCTTAGTCGACAAATTCGTATGTAGTTTTCTTCTACATGAATGCGGAAACGATCATGTGGATGCTGGTCATGGGACGGCAGCTAGTCCGGGAGAACAAAAGATATTTTAGTTACCAGATAAAGATTGTCGCTTCGGTTCCCTTTGTTCTGCTGTCCGAAACATGTGTTTTATCTAACTGTCAAATCGCATGTATTTTGCCTTCATTGACAACTAGATCCCGTATCCTCGCCAGCAAAAGATGTTCCGGACAGCAACGACAGCGACAATCTTTATCTGGTAACTAAAATATCTTTTGGGAGAACGCGAAGTGAAAAAAATCTACCTCGCGTAGCAGAAATTTGTTTAACCAGTGTGCAATCGATCGTGTTGATGCTGATCACGCCAACTAGTGTGGGAGAACGTAAAGTGATAAAACTAATGTCTGCATCGAAGAGCACAAAATTATTCAGAACAGGATCGATCGTGTTGTAGAAGATTATTAAACGAAACACATTGATCTTGCGTTGGATTGATTGAAACAGAGTTTTCGTCTTCTTGTTTTCAAAATAACTAATACATATTTTGTCACTCACCAAGGGATTTCACAAGAATTACCTTCTCAACTAACCAACGATACTTTTCCCGTAGCGCTCACGGAGATGCAGAGCATTCCTTGGTCTTTTATACCAATGAGTAACAATGAGTGGTTCTCTCCTAATCCTAAATTGACTATAAGCACGTGACCAGCATCATTATTTATCATTAATTGGAAACACCGAAGCAAGTATACAATAAGAATAACTTTTTTGTATCCCAAGAATATTATTTATTTGGTGAGCTGTGCATATTTGCTGTTTCTCGGCCAATCATGATTAGCAACTACGATGTGTACAGTTAATCAAGCTAATAACAAAGCAAAGCTTGAGAGCAAAACGATAACTCGTTTTGATGTTGTGAAATCGCCGAATATGATTACTTAATTTGAAATCTTTTTGGTCGTTTTAACGTTTAAAATAACAAAATGTATAGCAGAAACATCTTACTGTGACATCAAATCGAAAACCATTCCTACTACCGATGAGAGCAGAAACTAAATTTGATATTGGTTCTGATAACAAAATAAGTACACAGTTTGATGTCAGATCATACAATTTAGAAATCAACAGCAAAATGAGATCAAAATATGTAATCATTCATGATGATTAGGGTGGCTCAAATTAGTATGAGAAAAACTTTTTTAAATTTTTTTCATGGGCCGCCCTCTTATTCAGTTTTATTTGACGCCCTGTTGCTCTGGACAAAATTTCAACCAAATCGGTCAACGTTTGGGCGGTGCTAAACTCGTTGGAAGTTTATATGCAAACATGTATGCAGAAACATCCAAAAACAGTGAATTACAGTTTGCCGGCACAACTTAGGAAGAAAAACTATGATACTCATCCAGATCTTGAAACATTTAATACAGAATGTTATGCAGAAAACCGCGAGAAGATTAGAGTTTGGCCGGCTAAGTTATTAGCATTTCTCTGTAGTGGGGTTTGAGCAAATTGCGTTTCTTTTACCATTGAAAAGAAATAAATTCACCAGTACAACACTCCAGTAAAATGCTAATATCTTTGCCTAATAAGCTCTAATCTTCTCGCGATTTTCAGCATTACATTCTGTATTTAATTCTACAAGAACTGAATGAGTATCATTGTTCTTGATCGTAAATTGTACCGTCCAACAACAAATCACTGTTTTTGGATGTTTCTGCATACATTTTTTCATATAAACTTCCGACAAGTTTAGCACCGCCCAAACGTTGACCGATTTGGCTGAAATTTTGTCCAGAGCATCAGGGCATCAAATAGAACCGAATAAGAGGGCGGCCCATCAACATTTTTGAAAAAGTGTTTTTTGAGCCACCCTAATGATGATTCATATTTGAAAACAAATTATGATTTCAATTTGATGTCAAAATCAAAATGTGTTTTCTATATGCTCTCATCATGTTTTCAGACTTTGCTCGGGAAGCTCTTCTTTGACTATTTGCATGTAAGCAGAGCCGTAGCGTGGACTGTTAGCGCCTTGGCGAAACCATGATTTGGCGCCCCTCTTCTGATTATAAAAATGGAAAAATTTAACAACAATTTGACAATTTGAAATGCATGAACAGTAAAATTAGAAGGTTTAGTGGTTTAATGATGCTTTAAACATCATTCAATACTGAGAAGAGAACAAGAACTTTTGTTCCTGAAGTTGAATTGCAAAATGTCCATCTAAGATTTGTTTCCATTTGGTGACACTTTTTTTTGTTATTTCACAAGTTATTTAAGCGACCTTCTAGAGTCGTGCTGGAAGTTCATTAATAATGTTAAGGTTTTTTTCAGAGCCTACGCACTGCTGGGTCTAGTTGGGTCAATAAAATCTAGCTCTGAAATGCGTCGGTCGATTATCAGAATCGTTATCGGACCTATTCGCGTCAAGGAAAATCCGATTCTGGAATGGGTCTGACGGTGTTTTGAAACCACTTCTGGACCTAACGGAGTTAATAAAATTTCACTCTGGGGTGAGATGGTTGAAGGTCAGAGTTTCTACCGGATCTAGTCGAATCAGAGAAAACCATATTTTGGAGTTGGTTTGTTGGTGGCCGGGAGTTGTCATTGAACCTATTTGGATCAAGTAAAATGTAGCTTTGGACCACTGAACCCAGTTAGGACAAATTAAATAAAAAATAATTGTACGGTGTGTAGATTGATTGGTGGTCGAATTCGCCAACGGATCTGCTTGGATCATCGAAAATTTAACTCAGGACTGTGTCTGTAGATAGTTTGAAGTCACTTCTTGTACAAATTTGTGTTGATAATATTGAACTATGCAGTGGGTTGTTCAATGGTCGGAATTGCCGTCCACCTCAGGACCAATATACATTTGATTATAATAAGAAGAAATGAAAAAAAAACAAAAACCGAGAAATTTACCTGAACTATAAATTACACAAAAATCCATACCATTACTTCCGGATATAAGAACTAAAAGCACTTCTAAATTTTGTCAATCGGTTTATTATGAATGAAACCTTTTAAAGATGTCCACTTAAAAAAGCTGAATAAATTCATACCAATGAATTTGAGTGTGAATTGTTCTTTGTTTAGTTAATTAAGTTATTTATTTATCTCATATATTGTACAGTGTCCTACAGGGTTACCCAATAATCGGACCACAATACAATAAAGTTTTAAAGCTTAGCAAAGCTGCTAGTTTCGGATAAAATTGCGAAAGCTCCATTAAAATGTCCACTTCGTTGTAGCCCTCGTTGTAAGTCTTGCATAAACGAGAAAGAGGTGCAGCTTTTCCCAGGTTTGTCCTTGATCTAGGGATGTAGAATAGATCCAACTGACGTAGACAATGCGTAGGAAAACCAAAACTGGAGGTCACTAGTAATGCTGCAGTGAATAGATCCATGTACAAGTCGATGAATCGTAGACACATCAAGGACGCACCGAGTTAATGATGTGATCTGCATGCGACTTATTCTTCTCTGATATGGTTCATAAGAGTAATAGAATTTTCTATACAAAAACGCTTAAATGTATGCTGCACTGCTTCAATAAGTTCTACATTTCGCGAATAGTCACTGCTATCAAACATTATGGCTCCGGAAATCCCTCGGTGGCCCTAATATGTAATAACTAAAATTTTAAATAATCCGATTCACACAATGTTGATAATCAAAATCCATGATTGTCAAATAACTTGTTAAATATTATATTTTTGTTTTTCTCTTTTTTCTACTGACCTCTTGTAATCGGTTTCGGAAGTCCAGGAGAAATCGGATTAGCAGTCAAAACTAAAACAAATCCTATAACATGTTGATGTGGAAAAAAGGCAATATTTTTGGCTTGCTCTAGATTATTCCACATATCTCTTACTTGTCATAAGACATATCTCTACCATTGTACCAACCCTAAACTAAATAAATTTGTCTTTTGCTTATAGCGTAATCCTTGATTTCGGCGCCCCCTAAAGACTGGCGGTCTTGGCGGAGGCCAACCGCACGCTACGGCGCTGTATGTAAGGAACATTGCAGATTTGTGGGCATTTCTAGATCTTCGCATGGAATTTGCAAAAATAAAATTCAGATCGGTTTGAAAGATCATTAAAATTACTTAAGATTGCTTTCAGCTTATACTGACCATAACAGCTGTTCTCATATGTCAAGAACACACAGACAATAGCTCAGTTTGTCGAGCTGATTGTATATAAGACTATGGGTCTGTTAAATTCAATCGGAAATACACATCTTCGTACATTTTAGAAAGGTGCACAGGATTCTTCTAGTGAGCAAATGTATGCTATATATGTAGACGAAGAATAAGAAGGAATACATTTTGGCTGATACGCTCTTTCAAATGTTGGTCTAGTATTATTAATTCTCTATCTGCGTATACGCCTGGCAGATGTGGATACATAATTGAGTATCCCACTAAATAAAAAAATAAACCTAAGCATTCATTTTCTAATTTTGACTAAGTCAGTACTTAGTCCACGCTGACAAGACAATATAAAGTATGCTTTAGCATAAATACATAATTCTTAAGTGAACTAAGGTTTTAAACGAAATTTGAATCCGTATATGAAAAATCCCACAATTTCTTTATTTTTATATACTTACTGATATAAAATTGATCAGATTCGGGAACACACGCTCCACGATGAATTTCTTTGAAAGCGGCACAAATGCTGGGGTATTGTCTTATCGCCAATGGTATATGCGGCGAGAATGTGGCGATTTATCACAGATTTCCTTTTCTGTTATTGTGATTCTTTTGGTCGCAAAACAGTTATTCGGCTTCGAAAAAGTGAAATCAGAATTGCGTACCTACATAATGTAAAAACAATTTAATAAAAATTCCGCGGAAAAAAAATTAAAATTTCGTTTCGTTTCGAAAAATTTCGAATTAAATGAACCTTGATTTCGTATCGTTTCGAAATATCGAAAGAAATCTTTATTTCGTTTCGTTTCGATCCGAATCAACATAGACATTTTAAATTTCATTTCGTTTCGTTTCGTTAGGAAAAAGTGTGTTATCGCATACCCTTACGAATTTAACAAATTTGCATGAACTGTTTTCTACAAGATTTGAAACATATATCAATTTTCCGTAATCGATTGCGGCAATAGTTTCAATATTCATACGAGATGAACCGACCTGGTCTTTGAAAATACGCTTGTGACTTTGTTGTACACTGCCCTTATTCGCATAAGAGTCCCATGTCATTTTCGCCGACTTGTGTAATTTGCCATTGAATTTATCAAACTTGTTTTACATGGAGAAATACAAAAAAATCTAATAAATAGAAAACAATTGGTATCTTTCCAAGAACTGACATAATATTCTTTATCCGTATTTATCCGTGTTAATTGACCCACAATTAAATGGACCATACTTAACTTTATTTTTTGTGTAAAAGAATCTGATTTTTATGAGAGTAAATATCAAGATGAGACCACAAAAGTGGGATTTGTTTTCAAATTTCTAGAACAAAGCCTACTATTTTATCAGTTTTTCTTAAACAGGAGACAATTTTAAGCTAATTACTGAAAGAAAATCAAAATCGTCAAAACTTACATGGGACTCTCATGCGAATCCTGGCAGTATTATAGTCGCCTTTACAACCTCGTGCTTCTTGGGTGTCACTGAGTACATACATTTTGTTATTAATACGGCAAAATTAGCTTACGTCTGAATAAAACGCAATGTTTCAACTTGCCCCGATTCGCGGGGCAAGTTGAAACGATGCATATAAAAAAATAATTTACATATAAAAAATATTTATAAAAAAGTTTGTTAAGGTTGCTTATTTTTTATGTATAATATTTGGCCCGAACCAGCAAACACCGCAAACGGATTCAAAATATATCAAAGGGTGATTTTTATACAGCAATTTGAATTTCAACTTTGAAAAAACCGTTTCAACTTGCCCCAGTGTACCTTACTTATGAGGGTGTCGCTAAGTCGGTGGCCTCTCGTTAAGTAAGTACTATACATCAACACTTCCTTCCTCTCCTTAGTTACGGTGAAGACGGGCGTGGCCAGGAGTAGTAATCCTCATGCTTTTGTTATTTTTGTTTAAGACTGGAATCAAGGACCACTCCCCTTCTTGATTTCTGATACCATTCTAGATAAGGATCTCAAAAGTAAAACATGAGTATCACTAGTGTCCAATCTACGAATTACACCGTAACAATGCTAATACTAATGCTAAAAACATTCTTTAGCTGTTTCTTTCCCCATTGAACACTTCTGCCGGTAATACGATGGAAAACCTGGCTCTTAAGGGCCGATGTCCACGTAGCGGTTTTGAACTTGCGTGCACGCGGCGTCAACGCATTTGCGGTAGGACCCAACATCAAATTGAATCATGCACACGCACTTGTGTTAACGCGGCGTCGACACGCGTCTCATTTGCGGTGAGAGCTACCGCAATATCACGGCAATTCCCCACAGGAACGCAGAATGCACGCGAGTATTTTTTTGACATTTCTCTATTCTTTTTCTTTCCAACAAGATTTCTAATGGGAGAATCCGTACAAAGAATGTGTCTGAGCGAAATCAAAACAAACAAAAATACTTTGCAAATCAGTTCATTTTGGTTTCGCAAAGTAGTTTGCAAATTGCAACACTTTTCAAATCTAGCTTCTTTAAATACTACACTCAACCCTCTTTTTACGTCACTTATTGGGGGACGTAAACTAAATGTGACGTAAAAAAAATTTGCTAAAATTTCTAGTATTTCACTTAATTTATTGATCGTTGGATACTTTTAAATACATTCACTTGCATCTTACATGAGGTATTGTAAGATCTCTCCAAATCCAGGCATATGAGATGTTATAAGATCTCCAAATTGTCCTGAAGTTTAAATCAAATGGTCTATCGAATCAACCAAGGCCTTCATGATGTCCCAAGCCGTGGTATCAACTCAATCATGTCCTCCGAGGATTTGTCTATCACTTGCGTCTCAAAACAAGACATACTAGGTGTTGTAAGATCTCCAAATCGTCTTACAACATCTCATATGCCTGAATTTGCCAATCTTGTGTCGTGCAGGCGGTTCGGGTTTTTAAAAAAGATCTTAACACAATTTATTCATTTAACTAGAACATTTATGTACACTTTTTAAATACGACAACCGACGCGGACACTTGATAAAAGATACTTGATTCGGTAAGCCATTTGATACAAGCTCCAAGATAATTTGGAGATCTAAGAACAATTCATTGCTTACATTTTGAATGCGAGTGAACAACAAATACTCGGAGAACATAATTGGGTAGTTACCGCGGCTGGGGACATCTAGAAGGCCTTAGTTGATTCAGTAGATCATTTGATTCAACTTCCAGGACAATTCATTATTATTATTATTTATTCGGACTAAGGCCGAAGTGGCCTGTGCGGTATATAAGAGTCTTCTCCATTCGGCTCGGTCCATGGCTACACGTCGCCAACCACGCAGCCCCGATTCGCGGGGCAAGTTGAAACGATGTATATAAAAAAATAATTTACAAATAAAAAATTTTATAAAAAAGTTGGTTAAGGTTGCTTATTTTTTATGTATAATATTTGGCTCGAACCAGCAAACACCGCAAACGGATTCAAAATATATCAAAGGGTGATTTTTTACAGCAATTTGAATTTCAACTTTGAAAAAACCGTTTCAACTTGCCCCTTACTTATGAGGGTGTCGCTAAGTCGGTGGCCTCTCGTTAAGTAAGTACTACACGCAAAACAAAAAGCTGTGACATTCTTTGCATTAAGCGTTTTGTATTAAGTCCCGCATGCAAACCACACAAAGAATGTTATATTTGTTACGCCAACTCGTTGCATTACATCGGTTTAGGTATTTGGTTTCGATTAATACATCTAAACGACTTTCGTTGGTTCCTCTAGCAACAATTATATTCATCGTGTGCAGTAGTATAACTTCGTCTCACACAATCTTCCCGAATCCGTTCAACTTGATGGCGGACGAGGACGCAGATAACCATAGTGCCAATTCCTCTAACATCACATTTTGCTATCTCTATTGCCCCTCTCCTTGCGATTATAGGATAATTATCCCATTCACATAGCACAGAACGAGGATTATAATAGTCAACATTTGATACAAGCTCCAAGATAATTTGGAGATCTAAGAACAATTCATTGCTTACAAATACTCGGAGAACATAATTGGGTAGTTACCGCGGCTGGGGACATCTAGAAGGCCTTGGTTGATTCGGTAGATCATTTGATTCAACCTCCAGGACAATTCATTATTATTATTATTTATTCGGACTAAGGCCGAAGTAGCCTGTGCGGTATAGAATAATCTTCTCCATTCGGCTCGGTCCATGGCTACACGTCGCCAACCACGCAGTCCGCGGAGGGTCCGCAAGTCATCTTCCACCTGATCGATCCACCTTTCCCGCTGCGCACCTCTTGTGCCCGTCAGATCGTTGTCGAGAACCATTTTCACCGGGTTACTATCCGACATTCTGGCTACGTGCCCGGCCCACCGCAGTCGTCCGATTTTCGCGGTGTGAACGATTGATGGTTCTCCCAACAGCTGATGCAACTCGTGGTTAATTCGCCTCCTCCACGTACCGTCCGCCATCTGCATCCCACCATAGATGTAACGCAGCACTTTCCTTTCGAAAACTCCAAGTGCGCGTTGGTCCTCCACGTGCATCGTCCAAGTCTCGTGTCCGTAGAGGACTACCGGTCTGATGAGCGTTTTGTAGCTTGTCAGTTTGGTACGGCGGCGAACTCTATTCGATCGGAGCGTCTTGCGGAGTTCAAAGTACGTACGATTTCCAGCCACTATGCGTCTCCGAATTTCTCTGCTGGTATCATTTTCGGCAGTCACCAGTAAGCCCAAGTACACAAATTCTTCTACAACCTCGATTTCGTCACCACCGAGGCAAACTCGCGGTGAGTGGCTCACATTGTCTTCTCTTGAACCTCTTCCTATCATGTACTTCGTCTTCGACGTGTTGATGACTAGTCCAATCCGCTTGGCTTCCCTCTTCAGTCTGATGTAGGCTTCCTCCATCTTCTCAAAGTTACGTGCCATAATATCTATGTCATCAGCGAAGCCAAATAGCTGGACGGACTTATTGAAAATTGTACCACTCGTGTTAATCCCTGCTCTTCGTATTACCCCTTCCAAAGCGATGTTGAATAGCAGACACGAAAGACCATCACCTTGATGTAACACTCGAGAATGCCCCTGAAACTCGAACTATGCACATCACCCGATCCATCGTCGCGGATCAACCGTGTCAGTTTATCCGGAGATTCGTGTTCGTGCATTAGCTACCATAGCAGGTCCCGATCGATTGTATCATATGCGGCTTTGAAGTCGATGAACAGATGATGTGTGGGCACGTTGTAGGACAATTCAGAGATCTTAAAATAACTCATATGCCTGGATTTGAAACGCAAGTGAAAGACAAATACTCTGAGACCCTAATTCAGCTGAAACCATGGCATGGGACATCATGGGAAGTCTTGGTTGATTCGATGGACCATTTGATTCAAACTGCAGGATGATTTGGAGACCTTGCAACATTTAATTTTCCCAGATTTAAGACGCAAGTGAAAGGCATGTACTGGTAGGACATAATTGGGTTGATACCGCGGCTGGGGACATCATGGAAGCCTTGATTGATTTGGTAGACCATTTGATTCAAACTCCAGAACAATTTGGAAACCTTCCAACATTTTATACGCCCAGATGCAAGACGCAAGTAAAAGACATATACTCGGAGAACATAATTGTGTTGTTACCACGGCTGGGGACATCATGGATGCGTTGGTTGATTCGGCAGACCATTTGATTCAAACTCAAGGGCAATTTGGAGATCTTAGAACTACTCATATTCCTGGATTTGAAACGCGAACGAAAGACAAATACTTGAAGGACATAATCGGGTTGTTACCACAGCTGGGGACATCACGTAAGCCTCAGTTGATACGGTAGACCACTTGATTCAAACTCCAGAACAATTTGGAGACCTTATAACAGCTATTATGCCTGGATTTAAGACGCAAGTGAAAGACAAATACTTGCGGGACATAATTGGGTTGTTACCGCGGTTGGGGACATCAGGAAAGACTTGGTTTATAGATCATTTGATTCAATCTCCAGGACAATTTGGAGATGTTAGAACAACTCATGTGCCTACATTTGAGTCGCAAGTGAAAAACAAATACTCAGAGGACATATTTGGATGACCTGGAAAGGAACGGCTGCTTATGGTATATTGAGTTTGGTTTAATCGATCAAATAGGGCATGAACCATTTTTAAAAATAGATAACAGCTCTTTCGTTACGCTTGTAGACCTTAGGTCCTTGGTGACGCGTGTAGACTCCAGGAAATTCTTGGATGACTTGGAATGGAACAATTGTTGAAGCCAAATGATAAATATACAAAGCATCTACTTTGTTCTTCGGGTTTCTAAGAGTGCCTTTTTATAGGCTTACTTTTGGATGTAAATAATGTTTCAATTCTTTTTACGTCACGTGTCGTACAAAGGAGGCCGTAAAACGAAGTGACGTATAAAAAACTGCCGTAGAAAGAGGGTTGAGTGTAGTAATCAGGGTTTGAATTCAAAGGAGAATGAGAAAATCTCTCACTTATTATATCTGTATACACTCTCGATAGGTAGCATACCGTGAGAGACGTTTTTCAACCCATGATAAATTTCTTTCAATAAGCCCCAATGAATTATTGGCAGTGGCTGATTTTCTACCCGCCGCTTCCACACCCAGGCGCTATCGTATATGTGCAAATAGTCAGCATGAGTTAACCGCCAGAAATTTGTATGGCGAAAGACATCTAACGCGGGTTTACTCAAAATTAGGAACTTTTCATGAAAAACTATTTGGTACCGGTTATGTAGAAAGCTGTCTGCTACTACGCCTACCAAATATTTTTTCGATGAAGGTGCTTAATTTTGAGAAATCGTACCTTAGATACCTTTCGCCATACTGATTTCAGAAAGTCAACTCCTAGTGTGCCGCTGTAATTACGCTCAAAGCAGGCGATTCATTGCGGGGCACAGCTGTGCGAAAAAATATGGTCCCCAACATAAAATGAGGGAGAAAAACGTGTTTATCAAACCCCCTAGGTGGGGGCTGCCTATCCGAATCAGTTTTTGTTCTAACTTGTATACAAGTGCGATATTTTTGTTTTCATGGCTTGTTATGATTCGAAGAGGTTTTTGTCTCTCTTCTATCGTTGTTCGTTATCTATGAATTATTGGCAGTGACTAGTAGAAAATCACTACCCGCCGCTTCCACATTTAGGCGCTATCGTATATGCGCAAATAGCCAGCATGAGTTAACCACCTGAAATTTGTATGGCGAAAGACATCTAACACGGGTTTTCTCAAAACTAGGAACTTTTCATGAAAAACTATTTGGTACCGGTTATGAAGGATGGTGTCCGATACTACGACTACCAAATACTTTTTCGATCAAGGCGCTTAATTTTGAAAAATTTAAAATTAGATGCCTTTCGCCATACTGATTTCAGAAAGCTAACTCCTAGTGTGCCGCTGTAAGCACGCTCAAAGCAGGCGATTCATTGAGAGCGATTTCTGCAATCCCTGATAGTAATACTAATATAGTTCGGAGCGGTAAGTTTTTCTTTCGTGCCTATATGTCGCGGTCAAAACACCTTTGGAATGAACTGTCAAACAACTATCCCAGGCTGGAGGATAGAGCCAAAGTCAACGGAACGGAAATATGTGCGCGATAGTGTTGTGATATTAATTGTACCAACTTTATCAAAATAAATTGATTTCCGAACAGACGGTGATGTTGCAGTTTTGGGCTGAATGACGGAGCAGGCAAAAATTCAGGAGGATTTTGAGCACATAATTTGTAGGAGCGGCTGCA
Organism: Armigeres subalbatus; assembly: GCF_024139115.2. Classification (NCBI taxonomy): domain Eukaryota; kingdom Metazoa; phylum Arthropoda; class Insecta; order Diptera; family Culicidae; genus Armigeres; species Armigeres subalbatus. The sequence continues at coordinate 368,535,581 of NC_085141.1, read as the reverse complement.
GTATCTGACCTAAATGTTTAATGAATTTTTATTCCGGAACAAATTATTCACCGATAAATGGAACTAATAAAAACCGTACTCCAAATGCAACAGATGCTCAATTCAAGACAAGAACAATTGAATACCTGAAACCACTAATGTTCAAGATTAATCTCCTATGAAGTAATAAATTTTATTTGGAAATAAAGAATAAGCAACATTATGAAATTGTAACAATATTCATTTATTATGATTGTAGAAAATATATTGGTATTATGCAAAGCGATGCCAAATTTCTGTCTCTCTGTATTGAAAACATGTTTATTCAAACAATCGAATTGTGCGGCACGATTTCAATTTCGCAGCTGTACAATTAATTTCGAAAGTTCGAAAGTTCGAACTTTTCATTTTAGAAGCAATGGGTAACTTTTAAATCTACAGTTAGTTAATTTTCCTACTCTACTAAAAAGCGTTAATGGATCTTTTTATTTTGGAATAATACTGAGTTACTTTCTCTAGTCTGTCATCATATAGGTATGCTGAAGCGCATTAAACGTTTTGAATAGCAATATACCCATTGAATCTTGTTCGGGGGCGATGAGCTTCATACAAATCAAAATCTAAATATTTCACGTTTGATGTATTTATGTGAATGGAGAACTCGATTAGAGTAGAGTGGGGCAAGAGTGCGCGTGGGGTAAGAGTAAGTTTTCGATTTTTTGAAGTTATAAAAAGAAATAAACTAGCAGCACTGTATCAGTTTGACAGGTATTCTGACCAACTATTGTCATGTGTAATTGTAAACGATTTGAATAAACAACAAGGAACTAAGCTTGCAATCGTCTTTCCTGCGTTGCTCGAGTTGGGTTGGCTGTTAAAGCAGACAATTTAACAACAGGGGAATTATCAACGTTTTCAGTGCAGACATCGTCTTCCTTAATGCCACGCTTATGCATTTCATAAGCCCTTTTTCAACAGTACTGTCATGTGATAAGTCCAATGTTCATAATTTGTACCGTTAAAGAAAAGTAAAAAAAAAACGTTTTTGGTTTTACAATGTTGCGTCTCAAATGTAGGGCCTATAACATATTGAAAGGCATTGATAACAATCTACAATTAAACTCTTTCTTACTCGACATTTTGTACCTTAATGTGTTCTCTCACTCGAATCTTACTTCCTTTGTTGAGGGTCCCTTCAATATCAAGAACTCAGCTTAGACGTACGCTGAAACCGGGCTTGTAGCCTAACTGAGGTGAAGAAATTTGTCCTTTGATTCATAATTTAAAAGTCTTTCTCGAGCAATATCAGGCATGAAAACCAAATCCGGCTAAAAACCACACTATTTTGAATCTGAAGCCAATGATTGTGAATATCGGGTTATTTTTAAACGCATTCTGATAGTTTATGTGACATTAACACAATCGGCGTGCCATTCGGCATCGGATTTAAAATTATCATTCAGGTCCTCATTCGGGGTCCAAAGCTGGTCCCCAAACGCCAAGTTGCAAGCTGCGCACTTGGTCAAAAAACCAGTTTGCTCGGCACTTGGTTCACTGGCCCAACGAGATCCCAAACGCAGAAGCAGCAGCATCAACAGCACCAGCAAAACATCATCAGCATATTTTCAGATCAAATATGAATGAATGCCTTCTCGTTTCGAAGAATCCAACGAAAAAAACAACACCTCCGGCATACCTCACCACCATAAGCAATCCTCTGCGCGCCAGGCGAGAGCATATTGAAAATAACAATAAACAGAAAGAAGAAAACGAAAATGATCGCCAAGCGCCTCCAGTTTGTCTGTGTAGAAAAACGCCACCCGGTCTCGCCCAGATAGAGGGTACCATCCATCCGCGCTCACTCGCCAGCAGCCGGCGCGGCGCGGCGGGGTCCCTCTTTCCCGACCGAGCAACCTTTCTGATGCTGCTCGCAGCATCATCCGACAAAACATGATGAAAAACTCGTTCCCCGATGAGCGGCCATGGCTATAGCCATGTCAGAGTTGCACCACATATATAGAGATCCATTAGGGTGATTGGATCTTTTTGGGTGGAACGCTGTATCTTGCTGATCGCTTTGGTTTGCAATTTGCTTGGATTCCATCCTTATTTCAATTAAACTGCAGAAAATCTAATGGCATATTCTAATTATCTCTATTTTAATAGAAAAACTTCTACGAACAGTCGATTAATCCTGCTGTTCATCGTCAAAAGTCTAAAATGACTCTGTGTTGACAACAATACGACGAACACGACGACGCCACTTTGGCTCATCTTTCTTCTCGATAAAACCAACCGGCAGTAACTATGCTCGCTCGTCGCGTCGAATCGTATGGTAGAGGGCAGAGGGGTCTTCGCCAACTCGAGAAAAGCACGCATGCCGCCGCGCATTCTCTCATTACGTCGCGTCGTCGTTTGTATCTCCTTCGGATGCATTGTTGATTGGAATGGAGTGGAGATTTTTTGTGCCCGGTAGATTTCCCTGATAGGCTTTGATATCGTTAAAAAAAAAGCAGAATATATGAGGGAAAATAATATTTTTGATGTTTGTATTATGCTCTGAGTTAGTGCAAATAGTGCAAGCAGTCTACTGCTTGTTTACAGATTTTGTTTCCACCCCATACACAAGACGGTGTGGTTGACGCAGGCCAACTTTCGTTTCAGAATTTCAGTTACTATCGACCTCTGGTGACACCGATAATGGAGCTAATTCTGAAGCCACCAGGCACGGATTATGTACCGTAGGCGTCTCCTCTGATACACATCATGTTTCACTAGCGTAAACTTCATCTACCTGTCTAACGCCGTTTAGTTCCCAAGATATTGTAAGCTTTCAACAATCTACACTAATTTCCCGGCTGCTGTGAAGCTGGAAGGGATCTGTTGATTTGTTTTTCGACGTAGATGACTAATCCTGCCGATTGGGAGCAAGCGTTCAGCAAGATCGTTAAGGTTATATTGAGCTAGCAATGCAACGTCATCAGCCAATTCAAAATCGTTTAGGTGCTATGGCTATAGGCTGCCAGAACAGTGCGCAGTTTGGAACACGGTCAATCGAACCTACCAGAATTTCGTCACGATAAGATTCTTTACGAAATTCGTAGACCTTCCCCAGAATGATACGGAGCGTGACAATATGGTCCACACGGGCCTGCTGCCGACGGAGAGTCGCATCTATGGAAAGTAAAATTAGATGATTTTTTTTACAATTCTATAAAAAATAAATACGAGAGCGCCCATTATAGGAATATTTTGGGGGGTCCATAATACGGAAGAAAAACGTCCCGAAACGGAATATGACAATCGAATGAACTGTCGACTATAGCCAAGTAATTTCCTATTATGGACAAAAAAAACGTCAAGGAATTCGGAAACAAATCTCCGAATGATTTCAAAATAAATCTTCGAATCAGAGTCTATTATATAGAGTTGCGCAAAGAGGATCTTCTTACTCTTATTCTGAATGATGCTCTTGTTATTATGTTAAAAACTTTCATTTTTGTTCAACCCTTCAAGTGACTTCACGGGAGTGATCACTTCTGAAGCTTTTTAATTCGATAACCAAAGTCACCTACAGAGTGCAAACACGTGATTTTCTTGTTGCAACTTTATTGGGGGGTGTATTGAAGTTTTTTGAAGCTGTTTCTAGAACAATTCTAATACATTTCAATTCATGAGTTTTAATTCACCATAATAATCATCAGGCGATAACAATACTTCCGCCTTACCAACAATCATTTGTTTACTTTGCTCGATAGGTAGACGGTTTGACAGTTCAATAGGTAGATTTGGCTTCACTCTTTGCGTAACTCTATATATAATAGACTCTGCTTCGAACGACTCCGGAGGAATTCCGAAGAAAATCAACGCGAGGTTCTGAAGCAAATCCTCCATTGATTATGAATGAATTATGAATTATGCATTATGAATTATGAAGGGTATCCCTCAGCGACACCAGTGTAAATTCTTCTGGATTCCGGTTGGAATACTTCGATGATTCTGAAAGGAATTCTCCAGAGATTCCATTGTGAATTCTTCTCCGAGAATCGTTCTCGCTGAGGGGAATTGTGGAGATTATCATGCAGATAGGAAAGCAGAAGTCTATTGATAAACTGTCCCTCCAGTACGATGTCTTTGACTACTGGCGATGTATCACGATTGCTTTGATTGATATTTTGATGGCTCTCCGTTGTTGTTCATATCAAGCTTACTTTGATGCTTGCAAATCAAATTATAATAAATTTACATAAATTAATATCAAAATTAATAAGGTGATTACGCAGTGATGAACCTAATTTGAAGAAAAATAGGGTAAATATGGGAGATAACTATTTTGTCATCAAAATTTTTCAGTAGTTTATTACAGTCAAACCTCCATGAGTCGATGTGCTATGACTCGATATCGACTCTTGGAAGTAAATTATGCCATGTTAAAAAATATTTTCTAGGCTACTGTGATGGTCCCTTCAAAGAGCTTCCCAGGGATCTCTATATTTTCATGAGTCGATGGTCCCTTCAATATCGACTCAAGGAGGTTTGACTGTATGCTATATGTTGAAAAATGATATCACTGCTAACTTTTCAAATACTAGGGGGGGCTAATGCATGAACTCCAGGGAATTCTTGGATGAACTGTAATGGAAAAGTTGTTGAACGTTCATACAATTCAATTCTATGGACCACAGTCAGCATAAACGAATACAAAAAGCAAGCAGCTATCAAGAAACTCAAGGCCTATACTTCAGGCAATTCTTGTATGGACTGAGATGCATATTTTTTCTATATCGGTGGGGATGAGTCTTTTCTAACTATTATAAAAAAAAATGGAAAACGATCCGTTGCGCTTAATATTTTACTTGCTCAAGAGAAGCTTAGAAAATGAAAAGATTCTGGATCATTGTATTTGAACGACGTGGGACACAAAGTCGGGCAGAAACATAATTCTTAGTTGCTTAATCGAACTCAATACAGAAGTCTCTCATCTCTCAAACAACGAAATTTTCTCGCTGCGTCACAAATTTGCCAGATGTTCTATCGTTTTTAAAGAAATTTGATTTTGTAACTGATGACAGACATGATGTAATGTGCCATCAAATGGTTCGATACGGTGATCAGCATAATTGCATTTCTGGCAACGGCTAAACCACCATTGAGCCATTTCACACATAAGAGAGCTAGAAACATTTTTGAGCACTTTTCCATATTTCAAGAATACAGGGTTATACATGCTCTAGGAGTTTTTGAAAATTCCTACCCAGTTCTGATCATTAATCCCACCTCCAAGGATTTCAGGACTTTTGCCCCCCTGCAGTTGTCATTTTTCTTTAATTCTGAACAATTTCTTTAAGACTTTAGGAAATTCCTGCTCCATGGATTCTGAGAAACTGATTTTCCTATCATTCTTGGTTATTCCATCTCGAGGAATGCTGGGAATTTCTTGTTTTATGCGGTCTGAGAACTTGCCCATTCAGGAATTACGGGGAATTATTCTACCAAAAAATCTAAAGAACTCGAGCAAAAACGTTCCCTTCCCCCTGAAAAGTTACTTCTACGAGAATTTCCGTGAAATTGCAAGGAAAGGAGGGGTTCATACTCTCAATTTTATAATTCACTACAAGAATTCCTTATCTATGAGTTCCATAGAAATTCCTTTGTCTAGAAGTTTTGAGGAATGAACAGGGAATCAATATTCGAGCAACGCCTAACAATATACACTTTTTCATCAACAGAGTTTGTTACTGACAAACGCACATTGCAGCAAGCCTTTATCAGAACCTGAACACAATCTGACAAGAATCCTTTGCCTTGCATGCTCTGATATTTCCGAGAATACGGCGTCATTTTTGTAATCAGAGTTAGATTCTCGAATATTTCCATGAAAGCAGAAACTACGATAGCATAAAACCGAAATTTGCTGTAAATAACGAAATGAAAAGTTAGCAACAAAATTGTCTTCTTTCTTGTTGCGGACAAATTTTTTCGGTTCTTCGACAAAAACAAAACTTTGTCGTTGGTTCTCTTTTGTCGCTTGTTCGCATGCGCATCGAAGAAAAAATGATTCCCTGGGAATGAATAATACGTGTACTAGAATTTCTGTATGGGAAACTCCTGGAAAATGTCCATCATCAGTTCCTTTGAATTTCTGTAGGATTTTCTAAAGAACTGTGTCATAACACTAACACAATGATGCTCATAAGTATAGGGATGAACTAAAAAAAAAATTATCGTGATATGAAATGGATCCAGTCATCTTCTGCATGGCCTTGTTTTGTGGCCGCCAGACTAAGGAAGGCATAATACAGGATTTTAGAAAGAATATTCACTAGGAATTGACCTTTGGCTAATTTAAGGTCAACTTTCCCCAAGAACTCATTTTTTTTTTCAAGCCTCTAACTGTTTTAAAAATCGATAACAAAAAACAAAACAAAAATCTGAAAAATTCACCCGATAATCGTTCAAAGTTGGGCAAATGTTAGGCCAATCTTGAAAAACAGCACAGGAAGCAAGAAGCTGATTTCCCAGAATTGATAATGAATATGAGAAGTGAAAAGGGAGAGATGAGATGTGAAAAGAAAGATGCCAAGAGTAAAAAAAGAAGCAAGACGTGAGTAGTGAAATGTGAAAAAAGTCAAGCAAGTATACTCTATAGAGTAACGTGATAAAAGAGACGAAAATAAGGTGCAATGGGATATTAGAAGTGAGCGGTAAAACGGTGAGAACTGAGAAGTGATCAATAAGAAGTTAGTAGTAAATATTAAGAAACATCACACGAGATAAGAAAATAAAAAAAAAAATGTGAGAAAAAACAGAAAGGCGTAAAATAAGAAGCGGGACGCGAAAAGCTAAAAATTGAAATGCGAGAATAGAGAAGTCTGAATTGAGTAGTGAATAAAGGAAGGAAGATATGAGAAATGAAAATTAAAACGCGATAAAGGAGAAGCAGGACATGAAATGTGAAAATTGAATAGTAAGAAGTGAGGAATGTTAATTTGAAATATCGTTTGCCTTTTGAGTGCCATCCTATTTTTCTTTGATTTTTTTGAGGATTTTTTTGTGTTAAACAGAATAATTTATAAAATTCAAAGGCTAAAACATAACCAAAAACAAACCGCGTAAAAAGTGACCACAGTGACCACATAGTCTTGCCAATGGGTGATCGGGTACTGTTGACATAAAGTACGTTTTTGGTTGTCCTGAAAAGAATGGTTTTGGGTTACGGGATGGAAGCACCGGGAAAACCAAAAGACGGTGACTATGCTGCGGTTGCTGTTTGGTCCCGGCACTGCACTGCGGATCCGAATATTCCAATGGTGCTGACGATACTGCCTTGTTACTGGAAAGGCATAGGTTTGCGAGTGCCAGCTGTGGATGTGGTGATGATGCTGCTGCCTTTTGGCTAAGCCGCTAAGCGAAAAAGCCATTGATGCCTGGGCTACTGCGGTGGCGATGTTGTTGCTACTTTTCCTATCCCTGTCAGAATTTAAGTAGAGATAAGACATCTAGTTGTCGTTTTATGGGGGTTACCCTTTGCTATCAGAAAAGACCGATTTGTTGATTAGATTAATTTGTTATTGCTTACGCCGTGCCGTTACCCTAGCAGCACACATGATTACAGTACCTCATATGTGACCATATTTTGTCACAATCAAGTTGCTACAACCAATTTCGTGTGACTTGTGCTACTCGGGTAGTAGTTGGGGAGATTTCAACATCAGTGTTTTTTTTTTCAAGTTCGACGATGTGCCGTGTTCCTCCAGGAATTCCTCCGGAAGTTCCTCCAGGAATTCCTCCGGAAGTTCCTTCGGAAGTTCCTCCGGAAGTTCCTTCGGAAGTTCCTCCAGGAGTTCCTCCAGGAATTCCTCCGGAAGTTCCACCAGAAATTCCTCCGGAAGTTCCTCCAGGAATTCCTCCGGAAGTTCCTCCAGGAATTCCTCCGGAAGTTCATCCAGGAATTCCTCCGGAAGTTCTTCCAGGAATTCCTCCGGAAGTTCCTCCAGGAATTCCTCCGGAAGTTCCTCCAGGAATTCCTCCGGAAGTTCCTCCAGGAATTCCTCCGGAAGTTCCTCCAGGAATTCCTCCGGAAGTTCCTCCAGGAAATCCTCCGGAAGTTCCTCCAGTAATTCCTCCGGAAGTTCCTCCAGGAATTCCTCCGGAAGTTCCTCCAGGAATTCCTCCGGAAGTTCCTCCAGGAATTCCTCCGGAAGTTCCTCCAGGAATTCCTCCGGAAGTTCCTCCAGGAATTCCTCCGGAAGTTCCTCCAGGAATTCCTCCGGAAGTTCCTCCAGGAATTCCTCCGGAAGTTCCTCCAGGAATTCCTCCGGAAGTTCCTCCAGGAATTCCTCCGGAAGTTCCTCCAGGAATTCCTCCGGAAGTTCCTCCAGGAATTCCTCCGGAAGTTCCTCCAGGAATTCCTCCGGAAGTTCCTCCAGGAATTCCTCCGGAAGTTCCTCCAGGAATTCCTCCGGAAGTTCCTCCAGGAATTCCTCCGGAAGTTCCTCCAGGAATTCCTCCGGAAGTTCCTCCAGGAATTCCTCCGGAAGTTCCTCCAGGAATTCCTCCGGAAGTTCCTCCAGGAATTCCTCCGGAAGTTCCTCCAGGAATTCCTCCGGAAGTTCCTCCAGGAATTCCTCCGGAAGTTCCTCCAGGAATTCCTCCGGAAGTTCCTCCAGGAATTCCTCCGGAAGTTCCTCCAGGAATTCCTCCGGAAGTTCCTCCAGGAATTCCTCCGGAAGTTTCTCCAGGAATTCCTCCGGAAGTTCCTCCAGGAATTCCTCCGGAAGTTCCTCCAGGAATTCCTCCGAAAGTTCCTCCAGGAATTCCTCCGGAAGTTCCTCCAGGAATTCCTCCGGAAGTTCCTCCAGGAATTCCTCCGGAAGTTCCTCCAGGAATTCCTCCGGAAGTTCCTCCACGAATTCCTCCGGAAGTTTTTCCAGCAATTCTTCCGGAAGATCTTCCAGCAAATCCTCAGAAAATTTCTCCAGGAATTCCTCCAGAAATTCTCCAGAAGTGTCCCAAAAATTTCTCCAGGAGTTCCTCCGGAAATTCTTACAAAAGCTCCTTCTGGAATTTCTCCGAACGTACCTTCAGGAATTCCTCCGAATGTATCTCCAGGAATTTCTCCAGAAGTTCCTCCAGCAAATCCTCAGAAAATTCCTCCAGGAATTCCTCCAGTAGTTCCTCCAAGAATTCCTCTGGTAGTTCCTCCAAGAATTTCTCCAAAAGTTTCTCAAGAATTTCTCCGGGAGTTCCTCCAGAAAGTCCTCCAGAAGTTCCTCCTGGAATTCCTCCGGAAATTCCTCCAGTAATTCCTCCGGAATTTCCTCCAGGTATTTCCCCAATTTTTTTCCCAAAACTCTACTCGAAAATTATTCAACAATTCTTAAGAAAATCGTTCAGGATTCCTACAGAGAGTGTTACAAAAATTCTTCTGAAAATTTCTATAAAAACATTCTTCTGAGAATCCACACGGAAATTTATCTTCAAATTATTTAACGGGAACTTCTCCAGAAACGCTTGGCGATAGCAGTCTTAATAAGTAACGTTTTCGCTCCTGAATCCAGCTAAACGAAATATGAGAGCAAAAAACGTATTTAATACTTATTAAAACTGCTATCGCCAAAAGACTTCAATCTTAAAAGTACAACTTCAGTCATTAACTCTTATATGAAAAAAAACCACCCATCTCCAGCAATAAATGCCGTTATTTCCCAAAAAAAATCTACAGGTAATCCCCAACAGTTTGTCATGAAATCAACCAGAAAACTTTTCTGGATATTTTTTCTCGCTAAATTTCTTCTGGAATTCCCCCAGAATATCCTAAAGAATTTACCCTGGAAATTCTCCCAATTTTTCTTCCACGAGGTCCTCCAGGAATTCCCCAAAAAAATCATCCAGTAATATGCATCAGCGGAATTTACTTCAACTGATGTCCCAGAAGGCAAAAAGGCTCTGTTAGATGTATTCGACCTTGACCACACCTGATATTCGATAACATTATTGCCAAATTAGTAGAACGGTGGATATTTTTATTAATTTTAAGATTTCAAATAGTGACAAAGTCACGTACAATTACAAAAAAAAAATTAAAAAATACATTAATTACCAAATTATAAAATAATATTTCACTTATTAAATGTACGGACTTCTAGACCAAGTTTAAGTTTGAAGTTCATTAAAATATTTGCTTTGCAATTCTGTTTTGATCCTGTAAATTTTGTTTGCGTTGCTTTTGTTTTCTGTATTATGCAGTTAGTGTCTAGTAATAATAATTTTCAAAAACAATTGTCATGCACGTTCTTCCCATTCCCCACTGAGACATCCTCCATCGGACATGAAACAATCCAAATGCAAGACAAGACATACACGTCATCTCTAGGGGAATCAATCACGAGCCTCTATTTTCATTTTTTTAGTTGAATCCCGCGTGTGTGTGCCTGAACGAGCCTTTCTGAGGTGATATTTAATGAGTTTCCAAACATAGCCCGCTCTACCTGCTTGATGCGCTTCACCTCCCCAAACTCTCCTCCTATTCTCTCTCATCCGGCACCTTCCTCTGCGCTATTACCAAATCCGTTTTTGGTTCTGACCGGTGTGTGCGGCTCTGGACCACTTTTTATGTGCTTTTGCTTCTTGAGATTTCTCGTTATCATGGATATTCACCCCTCATTCCGCTCCCTTCCACGGCCCAACCGCCCATTCAGCGTGTTTGTGTGTCGTTCACTCCTCTATCGTCCTCGATTTGGACGACGAACAGTTCGAAATTCCTCGAGCACCACCGGGGACCAGGCCGGCACTCGGCGGAAAAAGAATCGAGTGAGGAATTTTCTGCTGAACCATCCACACAAAGACCCCTGACCGAGGGCTCCAATTTTTTGACAAAAGATGAACGCGCCAGAGAAGTCGAAAAGCATTTTGGTCCATCGTTCGGCCGGTCGTACCTCGTGTGGGATGCTGTCCGGCGAGGGGATCAGCGATGGTTTCAATATTTGAATGTTAGTACGATTCTCAGTAAGCGTTGGGAAAATGGTAGAACCCCTCGGCAGCGAAGGAGAGCAAACGAAAGAAATCTTTAGGACCCGAGGGCGAGAAGGTTAAGCGAAGTAAAATAAACAACAAATAAGATATGAGCAGTTTTTTCTTCTTAGGCTTCCCTATCTCTCTCCCCAAAGTCAGAGAAAAAAGAACTTCGAATACCATTGGGACAAAGAAGACTCCGAAAATGGTGCACCCTTCACGGTTGGGCCAAAGAATTGCCCTTGCCTTAGTTGCCTCGTTTTAATTTTTTCGTTCTTTTCCATCAGATCAAGCGGCGAAAAACTTCACCTTTCGGTCTGCGCGGAGTCCACATTTCGTTCCAAGAGTTGAGCTCCGGCGTGCCTTGTGTTGGAGGTTCTTGCGAATTCAACTTGACCGGGGACGGGCGTTGTTGGTTTGTTAGCAGGATCATCCGAGAAACAAAAGAACTGAAAGTTGAGGTCGTTTGTCTTCCTTTTTCTACCTTCCCGGTGAGCTTCTCCAACTTCAACATCCTGTTCTGTTGGCGTTGGCATGCTGGAACTCTGCAAATCATGATGTCAGAGCAGTTGGAATTTCCGTTCACAAATTAGTGTTTTTGCATTTGCAGCAAGTTACGAATATATTACGATTGATAAAACAAAAAAATGTGGATTGATTCAGTTTAGATTATATTTGCAAACTCATAAACCTATAGAATGAGATCGCACTGTTTCATTATGTACAGATACTCGTATTTGTTCATTAACAGTAAAAATAAGAAAATTCATAACAGATATTCCGCGAATACAATTTATGTTTGCTGTTCCTTAGGAAAGGGACAAGCTATAGGCACTAAACCATCGAGCTCGTAACATTGAGATAAAAATAAGAGAAGAATATTATTTGTTTCTTACACATATTTAGGATTCTCTATTCTACACATTAATAAAAAAAAATCTGATTCTACTATTCATCAAGTTTGTCACTTAAGTTGTACTTAAATCGGGTCAACACTGGGACATTGCCGCCTCGCTGCACTCATTCAGCGCTTCCACAGTAATTAACCACGAGGTTTTTAAGCCAAGTTACCATTTTTGCATTCGTATATCATGCTAACACGATGATACTTTTATGCCCAAGGAAGTCGGGACAATTTCCAAACCGAAAATTTCCTAGACCGGCACCGGGAATCGAACCCAGCCACCCTCAGCATGGTCTTGCTTTGGAGGAGGACCCCCGGTGAAAAGTCATAAAAACCCTTGTAAAAACCTTATATATAGTTAAGCGTTTCAGATTAATATGATTGGTTATGTGTGGCTTAATATTTGGAAGACGCGCAGTACCTAGGAGTTATCTTTGTGCTACTGCGTACTCGGGCTGGATGTTTGATAAGAAAACAAAAGGAATGTAAAAACCCTGATTTTCCAGGACACTTCCAAGTATTGACTACCATTGACTACGCCAGTGTAAGAGTAGATAGATTAGATTAGGTAATCCAGTTAACTTATTTACGACTTTCACTCAAAAATTGGGTATAATCAGTTGACATACTCATGTACAGTGCAGCTGACTCATCTGGGATCTATTTCACAATTAAGGGCATTGTGGTGTCACACACCACAATTGTTGTTCAAGTTGTTTCTCTATTATTTATTATCCAATATCAGATAGGAGAATCCTGTACTATTCAAAACGGGCCATAGTATGAGCTCATCAACCATGACCAAAATATTATTTTTATATTTTTAATCTTAGTCGATACTTCATGGTTGACTATCAGAACGTTGCGAAATTGCACAGAATACCAAGTGAATGGGATTTTGTTTTAGCTATTCATTCTCAATACAGATGACGATGGTCCGAAATGCATTAACTAAAAAAGACAGGAAAAAAAATTAGGATCACCGTCTTAGACCAGAGGTCGTACAGACTGAATACTTGGATTTTTCTACATCTCGATAACCTCCCTATCTCGATATCTCTCTATCTCGATGTGTTCTGGTCATGTTTTGTTTAGAATTCTATCTTCCTATGTCGATATATTCAAATTTTTAGGCTAAAAATACCATATTTAAGACGAACATATTACACACAAACAGATGCAACCAAGCAATTCTAATGAGATTGTGTATTATTGCCCATGGGAAGGGTCGTTTGGCCAACACCCATTCGGCCGAACAAACGACTAGGCCGAAACCCATATGACCAAAAGGGTCATTTGGCCGAAATGGTCATTTGGTCGAAATGGTCATTTGGCCGGAAGGGTCATTAGGCCGAAAGGGATATTTGGTCGGAAGGGTCATTATGCCGAAAGGGTCATTATGCCAAAAGGGTCATTTGGCCGAAAGAGTCTTTTGGCTGAAAGGGTCATTTGACCGAAAGGGTCATTTGGCCGAAAGGTTCGCGAAAGGAATGTTTTTCGTAGTAACGATTTTTTTACAGCTACTGGACCACATCAAAATCACCAGGAATCAGAAATGCCGGTCAGATGTTACAAACTGTACAAGGGCAAGATGTCACAAAGGGAATTCTTTTAGAATCGACACGGAAATCCTTCCGGGATCGCGAAGGGAATTCTTTCTGGAGCGCAAAAAAAAATCTTTCGGGATCTCGACACGAAATCCTTCTAGAATCGCGATGAAAATCCTTCCGAGAACGCAACAGGAACCCTTTCGGAATCACGATTGGAATTTGTGGGACCCCAAATGGCCAGAGCGAAATGCGATGACAGCAGCTCTCCGTGAGTGCGTGTGCACGCCGCAGAGATCTGACAAGAAGAGGCCGAGTCATGGCTTGCTGCTCACCAATTGACACGATAGGATTTTAATGTTTAATCACACACTGAAAGCTCAACCCCACATTCCCCTTCTTCTCTCAGGAAAAGGCAAAAATCGGCTAGCATAGGACGCAATGATTTTTTCCGAAGTTATTTGCGCAAAACGAAGATAAACATTGATCATGTTGCATTTGATTTATTCTTTTGAAAACTGAACTCAAAAATAAACTTTGTCTTAAAATCATGGTTTTTAAGAAGAACCACGAGGAAGTCAATAGATTGTATCGTATAAATGTTTAGTACCTAGTGTTATGACCTTTCAAGAAACATGAAGATTGCAGCAACATTCTAAATATTAGTACAACTATCATCCTCGTATATAATAACACCATCAAGCTGACCTTCAACATATCGATGTTGAACTTCCGAACAACGGCCTAGAAAATGCTATGTATCTAAAATTTTGCAGAAATATTATATTTGAATGAATCATACATAAATTTTGAATTTATGTTAATTAGTAATGTGAGCCAATAACTCCAAACTAATAGCTTTGTGAACGATGGCAACGTTTTAAACTTCGTGAATTTCGGATATCTGATCCAATGGGTAATTACGCTATGACTACTAAGTCAGTGAATTCCAAAATAAACTTCAGGGTAATATGTTTTGCCTTCCAAACTACTTTGTAGCATACGATAGTTCTCCATATCTCTCAGATTTCGTTAGAACTAGTCTGTAGTAGTAGCGGATTGTGTTAAAATAATAATCGGAGATACGAAATGAAAACATGAATTATTTGAATGAGATTTGAATTTCTAAATCGAAGCAATGAGATTTGGCGCCCATTAGTACACGAATATGAACTCGATTGACAGAACAAAACAAAGAACGAGTCGATACCAATTCGAATATTGGGTACATCTTCTATGTATCACTAGAGCTACTCGTTCTGTCAGAGCATAGTTGTGAGTACACAGCCCATGATAATTCAGATATTCGACGGATGTCCTAAGGATATTCGCTCGGCCACGACAGGATGGAAATGGGAATTCGCGGAATTCTGTATAGCTTTAACATGGAGAAAATGTACGTTTGCAAATATATTCGTATAAAAAAATATAAAAAAAGAAAAAGAAAAGCGTAATACAGTTAGCTAAATTTAATTCTGAATTATCATGGGCTGTGTACTCACAACTAAGCTCTGACAGAACGAGTAGCTCATTCCCTGTGTCGCATCGGACCGAGTCAGACGCATTTAGTTTGGATCTCTTCACGCGAACTCGATAAAGTGCTTTTTCAAGTTTACTTTGCCAAATATACGGCACCGAAGTTTCGCAAGGTGAATTCCTGGCGACCAGAAGGAAGCGGGCTGTAATTGGTAAATTACCAACCGGTAATCATTACAGCGCCGTGAATATCAGCATTCGGACAGAGCATCATCCATCCCCGTACGACGACGTTCGTAGGCACCTACAAAGGCAACAACAAAACGGCTAAGTACCTATTCGCTTTGTATTGTTTGCATGCGGTGGAGTTGGGTACACTTTTTTTCTTGACAGAAAGAATCGGACAGTGCAGAAAGAGTGGGCATTGGCCTAGTTCAAAAAAATATTTTTTCCTTAAATAAATTTATTTAAGTTTTTTTTTTTTTTTTTAATCTTTGATACATAGATGAAGTGAGTGGAGGCGAAACGCCTCCCAAAGACAATGTCGTTCGCACGCGATTTTACCAGGCCACATCACCTGGTCCCTGGGTTGTTTATTTCCGGCAGAAAGTGAAAAGTATTGATTTTTAGGAATCAAACGTGACTTGACGCGTCGTTTTCCGAAAACTGATTTTCATCAGATCAATCGGAACAAACTACGTGTAACCGCACCTACATACCAGGATGCAAATGCTATCGCAAAAGACCAGAACTATAATGTGGAATATTTGGTTTATGTCCCGTCGCGGGAGGTCGAGATTGAAGGCGTAATTAACGCAGCGAGCCTGACTTGCAAGGATGTACTTGCAGGAAAAGGCCGTTTAAAGAATGCCCTGCAGTCTACCGTGGATATTCTGGACTGCAAGGAATTGCATTCAGCAGCTATGGTAGATGGTAAAAAAGTATATTCGAAGTCAGGTTCGCTACGGGTAACGTTTGCCGGTTCGATACTCCCAAAATATGTAGATATCGAAAATATGTTGTTTCCGGTGCGTCTTTTTGTACCAACTGCAAACAGTTGGGGCACACTGCCGAGTTTTGCGACAACAAGCCCCGTTGTGGCAAATGTTTTGAAAAGCATAGGGAGGAGTCCTGCCAACAACAAGTTACAAAGTGCGCTTATTGTGGCATGGACCCTCCCCATGGTTTGCAAGAATGCCCGGTGTACAAAAAGCGCACCCAAAAAGTTAAGCGCTCGTTAGTACAGCGCTCTAAGCAGTCGTATGCAGAAATGGTGAAGTCGCAAGACACATCCGCAACTGCCAACGCAACGGCTGCTATTTCAGCTGCCGTTCAAGTAAGTGATTTTTATGATGTCATTTCCATAGACGAATCGGACTCTGACGTAGCCGATATGGATGATTCTGCGGAGGTACACGTACCCGAAAAGAGGAAGAAACCATCTTCCCCGGGATTGCGCCGTAAGAAAACAAAAATCATCCCTAGAAGCTTGCCTAAATCTGATGGTAATGGGGGATTATTTAAAATTCCGAAGCAACCTGTCTATACTGCTCCTTTTGATCCATGTTGCAGTAGGACATTCCCGCCATTGCCTAAAACTGATGTTACAAAGAAACATCAGTCAAGGAATATCTCTGAGCAGAAAACTGCTACTCGCACTTCCAAGAAAAGAATCTCGTCCAAGCGAGGATTGATATCCTTTAAGGACCTTGTGGATCGTATTTTGAACTTATTCAATATTCCGAATTCATTGAGGCCAATCATTGACCTCCTTATTCCAACAGTTGAAAGTTATCTGAAGCAATTGACTGTTTCATGGCCCCTTCTTGCAGGACTTGTATCTTTCGATGGATAATACGGCCATACAAGATACAATCACTGTGCTGCAGTGGAACTGTCACAGTCTGAAACATAAATTGGACGTGTTTAAGTTTTTAATTCGCAACTCCGATTGCGATATATTTGCACTCTGTGAAACATGGCTTTCTTCTGAAGATGAAATCAACTTCCACGATTTTAACATTATTCGCCAAGATCGGAATGATCATTATGGTGGCGTTCTTTTGGGAATCAAAAAATGTCACACTTTCTACAGAATTCCCATTCCGACTGTTAATGGTTTAGAAATCGTCGCTTGCCAAGTAAATGTAAAGAAAAAAGACCTTTGCATAGCTTCA
Organism: Armigeres subalbatus; assembly: GCF_024139115.2. NCBI lineage: Eukaryota > Metazoa > Arthropoda > Insecta > Diptera > Culicidae > Armigeres > Armigeres subalbatus. The sequence continues at coordinate 368,518,485 of NC_085141.1, read as the reverse complement.
GTGTATATTCCCCAAATGCCTCACTTAATCGTCGGCATCTTTGGAGCGCAGTCTCTCTTTATCATCCCCAGTTTTAATACTGGGTGATATGAATGCACATGGTATTGCATGGGGCGAAACTAGAGACGATAACAGAGCGCCTATTTTCTATGATTTGTGCGACGATTTCAACTTGAATATTTTGAACACAGGCGAAGTAACTCGAATAGGACCTCAAGGTCAGGAAAGTCGAATAGATCTGTCTTTATGCTCTAATTCACTATCATTAGATTGCACGTGGAAGGTAATCCAAGATCCCCATGGTAGTGACCACATGCCGATAGTCACCACAATCAAAAGCGGCTATCAACGATCAGTGCCAGTTAATGTTCCTTTCGACCTCACGAAAAACATTGACTGGCAAAAATTTGCATCGGCGGTAAAAATTGGTATTGAATCAACTGATATTCTTCCTCCACTGGATGAGTATCGATTCCTTATCGAATTGATTCATAAAAGCGCACTAGAAGCTCAGAAACGACGTGTTCCAAGTACATCTGTCATAAGAAGACCAGCCACTCCTGGATGGGATGATGAATGTACTAAGTTGTATTCCGAGAAATCTGATGCCTTCAAGGCTTTCCGTAAACACGGAAGGTCTGAGCTTTTCGAAAAGTATTTGAGGCTTGAAAGAAAGCTCAAAAATCTTCTCAAGGCTAAAAAACGTAGCTACTGGCGACGTTTTGTTGAGGGACTATCACGAGAAACCTCAATGACAACACTTTGGAAAACGGCCCGCAACATGCGGAACCGCATTTCCACCAATGAGAGTGAAGAATACTCCAATCGATGGATATTCAACTTCGCAAAAAAGGTCTGCCCAGATTCCGTACCAGCAGAACCGCTATTCCGAGAATCAGTCACTGATCCCGGTTCTTTGGGTGGACCATTCTCAATGCTGGAACTTTCTATGTCTCTTCTTTCATCAAACAATTCTTCTCCGAGATGCGATAATATCAAATTCAATCTTCTTAAAAACCTCCCAGATATCGCTAAAAGACGATTACTTGACCTGTACAACTGTTTCATGGAGTACAACATTGTGCCCCCAGAATGGCGACAGGTCAAAGTAATAGCTATTCAAAAGCCTGGGAAACCAGTGTCTGATCACAATTCATACCGACCGATTGCCATGCTATCGTGCATGAGGAAATTATTGGAGAAAATGATCCTTTCAAGAATTGACCATTGGGTCGAGCAAAATGCATTACTGTCAAACACTCAATTCGGTTTTCGAAAAGGTAAAGGAACAAATGACTGTCTAGCGTTGCTTTCTTCAGATATACAGCTGGCCTATGCGCACAAGGAGCAACTGGCTTCAGTTTTCTTGGATATTAAGGGCGCTTTTGATTCTGTTTCCATAGAAGTACTGTCGGAAAATTTGCACAGTAGTGGATTACCCGTTATTTTGAATAATTTCTTGTACAATTTGTTGTCAGTAAAACATATGAACTTTACTCTCGGCACTCTGACAACTTCCAGAAATAGCTACATGGGCCTTCCCAAGGTTCATGTTTAAGTCCCTTGCTTTACAATTTCTATGTTAAAGATATTGACAATTGTTTGGAAGGACAATGCACGCTTAGACAACTTGCAGATGATGCCGTGATCTCCCTAAGAGGTTCATGTGCAAATGTCCTGCAAAGACCATTGCAAAATTCCTAAATAACCTGACTGTTTGGGCCAGACATTTAGGAATCGAGTTCTCTCCGCAAAACCTCAATTGGTAGTGTTTACTAAGAAGCGGTACCCAGCTCAACTGAAACTAAAGCTGTTGAAAGATGACATAAACCAATCTTTATCTTCTAAATACCTTGGGGTCTGGTTTGATTCCAAGTGTACCTGGAAAACCCATATTGATTATTTGTTAGAGAAATGCCGAAAAAGGATCCATTTTCTCCGTTCTATCTCTGGAACTTGGTGGGGCGCTCACCCGGAAGACCTCATCAAACTATATAAAACGACTATTCTCTCTGTTTTAGAGTATGGCTCTTTCTGCTTCCTCTCAGCAGCTGATTGCCACCTGATCAAATTGGAACGAATTCAATATCGTTGTTTGCGTATTGCCCTTGGCTGTATGCATTCAACGCATAACATGAGCCTGGAGGTGCTTGCTGGAGTCACTCCTTTAAAGCACCGTTACTGGGAGCTCTCACTTAGAATACTGATCAAATGTGGAACAAGTAACACACTTGTATTAGAAAACTTCGATAATATGCTTGAACTGGCTCATCGTTCAAGATATCTGCGAGTCTATCTCAACTACATATCGTCAGATCTCTGTCTTCCATGTTATAATCCACCTCGAGTTTACTTCGTCAACGACAGTTCCTCAATTGAATACGATCTGTCCATGAAACACGCTATTCAAGGAATACCAGATCATCTTCGACAATCATCTATCCCTTCCATTTTTTCTGAAAAATATGAACATGTCAATTGCAATAACAGATATTTCACTGATGGTTCTCGCATTAACGGATCCACTGGCTTCGGTGTTTTCAACGTAAGTTCAACCACCTTCCGAAAACTTCAGGAACCGTGTTCGGTTTATGTTGCTGAGCTGGCAGCAATTAATTTCGCTTTGGGGATAATTTCCAATCAGCCCGTAGACCATTATTTCATCTTCTCGGATAGTCTTAGTTCTATCGAGGCACTCCGGTCGATGAAACCTGTTAAGCACGCATCTTACTTTCTTACAACTATAAGAGAGCAGATGCGTGATTTGGTCGAAAGATCATTCAAGATTACCTTTGTATGGGTCCCATCCCATTGCCTAATCTATGGCAATGAGAAGGCGGACTCGCTAGCAAAGGTGGGCGCACAGGAAGGTGAAGTTTATGATAGACAAATCTCGAATAACGAGTTTTTCCCATTAGTCCGTCAGAGTACTCTTCAAAATTGGCAAATGATTTGGTCACACAATGAACTTGGACGGTGGCTATTTTCCATAGTTCCTAAAGTTTCTGCGCGAGCGTGGTTCAGAGGTGAGGACTTAAGTCGAGGCTTCATTCGCACGATGTCGAGGCTTATGTCCAATCACTATTCACTAAACACACATCTCTACAGAATAAACCTGGTCGAGAGCAACCTATGTAGGTGCGGAGCCGGTTACGATGACATCGATCACGTAGTTTGGTATTGCTCGGAAAATGACGCCTCCAGAGAGCAACTATTGGATACCCTTGTGGCCCGAGGTAAAACAACCCTTCCGGGATATAAGAGGTGTTTTGGGAGATCGCGATGTGATATATATGCAGGCCATCTATGTTTTCCTTTGTTTGGCTGACATCAAAGTTTAATGCCTATATTCTTCTCTTTCTCAGTTTTTTCTTGTCCGATTCTGTTTCTCTGTATCATGTACCCCGAAGCTCTGGCCATCCGGAAGATGCTCCCTGACGAACCAAAATCGAGCACGACGCCACGCAAAATCGTTTTCAACGTTCAACGTCAAACGCCCGGATGAGCAGCTGAAATAACCTAAACCCAAATCCCTACCCCGTCCGTCCTGTATTAAGTTTTTTGACCTTGAGTCGCCACGAGTATTATGGTCTATGTCCCAACTAACTGTTAAGATAAGATGATATACCATGTAAAAATATCATACTTGAGAATTGCGGCTCCGCAAAGTGTCACACACGACTGAGCCTACCAAATAAATGAACTGGTAAAAAAAAAAAAAAAAAGAACGAGTAGCTCTAGTGATACATAGAAGATGTACCCAATATTCGAATTAGTATCGTCTCGTTCTTTGTTTTGTTCTGTCAATCGAGTTCATATTCGTGTACTAATGGGCGCCTACTATTCGAACGCCGATTGCTTCGATTTAGAAATTCAAATCTCATTCAAATAATTCATGCTTTCATTTCGTATCTCCGATTATTATTTTAACACAATCCGCTACTACTACAGACTCATGTGCACTAAAGCCGCCAAGTGAATAAATATCAAACTAAATTTATTTCAACAAAATCAGAACTCACTTATTCTCGGCAGTCTCCCAGACGCATTTTATGGTATTCCAATCAATTTTCATCGGTCTTCCTAACGCGCTTTGTGATTTTCCAAACCACAATCCGTTTTCCAGCGGTCCACCAGACGCGCTTTGTGATTTTCTAAACCACAATCCATTTTCCAGCAGTCGTCCCGACGCGCTTTGTGATTTTCTAAGCCACAATCCGTTTTCCAGCGGTCTTCCAGACGCGCTTTGTGATTTTCTAAACCACAATCCGTTTTCCAGCGGTCTTCCAGACGCGCTTTGTGATTTTCTAAACCACAATCCGTTTACCAGCGGTCTTCCAGATGCGCTTTGTGATTTCCTGAACCATAATCCGTTTTCCAGCGTTCGTCCCGACGCACTTTGTGATTTTCTAAACCACAATTCGTTTTCCAGCGGTCTTCCAGACGTGCTTTGTGATTTTCTGAACCACAATCCGTTTTCCAGCGGTCTTCCAGACGCGCTTTGTGATTTTCTAAACCACAATCCGTTTTCCAGCGGTCTTCCAGACGCGCTTTGTGATTTTCCGACCCACAATCCGTTTCCCAACGGTCTTCCAGACGCGTTTAGTGATTTTCCAAACCACAATCCGTTTTCCAGTGGTCTTCCAGACGCGCTTTGTGATTTTCTAAACCACAATCCGTTTTTCAGCGGTCTTCCAGACGCGCTTTGTGATTTTCCAAACCACAATCCGTTTTCCAGCGGTCTTCCAGACGCGCTTTGTGATTTTCTAAACCACAATCCGTTTTCCAGCGGTCGTCCCGACGCGCTTTGTGATTTTCCAAACCACAATCCGATTTTCAGCGGTTTTCCAGGCACGCTTTGTGGTTTTCCAGATCATGATCCATTTTCCAGCGTTCGTCCCGACGCATTTTGTGATTTTCTAAACCATAATTCGTTTTTCAGCAGTCTTTCAGACGCGCTTTGTGATTTTCTTAACCACAATCCGTTTTCCAGCGGTCTTCCAGATGCGCTTTGTGATTTTCTAAACCACAATCCGTTTTCCAGCGGTCGTCCCGACGCGCTTTGTGATTTTCCAAATCACAATCCGTTTTCAAGCGATCATCCCGACGCGCTTTGTGATTTTCTAAACCACAATCCATTTTCCAGCGGTCTTCCAGACGCGCTTTGTGATTTTTTAAACCACAATCCATTTTCCAGCGGTCTTCCAGACGCGCTTTGTGATTTTCTAAACCACAATCCGTTTTCCAGCGGTCGTGCAGACGCGCTTTGTGATTTTCTAAACCACAATCCATTTTCCAGCAGTCGTCCCGACACGCTTTGTGATTTTCCAAAACACAATCCGTTTTCCAGCGGTCTTCCCGACGCGCTTTGTGATTTTTCAAACCCCAATCCGTTTTCCAGCGGTCTTCCAGACGCGCTTTGTGATTTTCTGGACCACAATCCGTTTTCCAGCGGTCTTCCAGACGCGCTTTGTAATTTTCCAAAACACAATCCGTTTTCGAGCGGTCTTCCAGACGCGTTTTGTGATTTTCTAAGCCACAATCCGTTTTCCAGCGATCTTCCAGACGCGCTTTGTGATTTTCTAAATCAAAATCCGTTTTCCAGCGGTCTTCCAGACGCGCTTTGTGATTTTCCAAACCACAATCCGTTTTCCAGCGGTCGTCCAGACGCGCTTTGTGATTTTCTTAACCACAATCCATTTTCCAGCAGTCGTCCCGACGCGCTTTGTGATTTTCCAAACCACAATCCGTTTTGCAGCGGTCTTCCAGACGCGTTTTGTGGTTTTCTAAACCACAATCCGTTTTCTAGCAGTCTTTGTGATTTTCTAAACCACAATTCGTTTTTCAGCGGTCTTCCAGACGCGCTTTGTGATTTTCTAAACCACAATCCGTTTTCCAGCGGTCGTCCCGACGCGCTTTGTGATTTTCTAAACCACAATTCGTTTTTCAGCGGTCTTCCAGATGCGCTTTGTGATTTTCTAAACCACAATCCGTTTTCCAGCGGTCGTCCCGACGCGCTTTGTGATTTTCCAAATCACAATCCGTTTTCCAGCGGTCTTCCAGATGCGCTTTGTGGTTTTCCAAACCACAATCCATTTTCCAGCGTTCGTCCCGACGCACTTTGTGATTTTCTAAACCACAATTCGTTTTTCAGCAGTCTTTCAGACGCGCTTTGTGATTTTCCGACCCACAATCCGTTTTTCAGCGTTCTTCCAGAGGCGCTTTGTGATTTTCTAAACCACAATCCGTTTTCAAGCGGTCTTCCCGACGCGCTTTGTGATTTTCTAAACCACATTCCATTTTCCAGCGGTCTTCCAGACGCGCTTTGTGATTTTCCAAACCACAATCCGTTTTCCAGCGGTCTTCCAGACGCGCTTTGTGATTTTCTTAACCACAATCCATTTTCCAGCGGTCATCCCGACGCGCTTTGTGATTTTCTAAACCACAATCCGTTTTCCAGCGGTCTTCCAGACGCTTTTGTGAATTTCTAAAACACAATCCATTTTTCAGCGGTCGTCCCGACGAGCTTTGTGATTTTCTAAATCAAAATCCGTTTTCCAGCGGTCTTCCAGACGCGCTTTGCGATTTTCCAAACCACAATCCGTTTTCCAGCGGTCGTCCAGACGCGCTTTGTGATTTTCTTAACCACAATCCATTTTCCAGCAGTCGTCTCGACGCGCTTTGTGATTTTCCAAAACACAATCCGTTTTCAAGCGGTCTTCCCGACGCGCTTTGTGATTTTCTAAACCACAATCCGTTTTCCAGCGGTCTTCCAGACGCGCTTTGTGATTTTCCAAACCACAATCACAACAACTCACTTTTTGACATCAACGTCAGGATCCAAAAAATAACCTGGCAGGATCGCCAAAATGTGTGACCCCAAATGGCCGGAGCGAAATGCGATGACAGCAGCTCTCCGTGATTGCGTGTGTACGCCGCGGAGATCTGACAAGAAGAGCTGCTCACCAATTGACACGATAGGATATTAATGTTCAATCACACACTGAAAGTAACTTACTCAAACCCCACAGAATTCTTCTGGGGTCGCAACGGGAATCCTTCGCTACGAGGATTCTTTTGGGATCGCAACGAGAATTTTCTGGAATCACGACGGGAATCCTTTCGGGCTCGCGACGGGAATAATCTCGGGATCGCGACTGGCACCCTTTTGGAATCGCGACGGGCATTTTCCCGGGATCGCCTAGCGAATTCTTTCGCGAACGCGACAGGAATCTGTTCGCAACAGGAATCGGGATCGTAACAGAAATGCATTCGGATCGCAGCGAGAATTCTTTAGTGATCGTTTCAATAGCGCGACGAAGCTTCGCAACGGAAATCCTTTTGGAATCGCAACGGGAATCTCTTTGGAATCACGACTAGAATACTTTCGGAATAGTAACGGATTTTTTTTTCGGAATAGTGACGATCCTTTCAGGATTTCAACAGGAATTCTTTATGGAGCGGGAATCCTTTCGAGATCGTTAAAGGAATGCTGCGACGACGAAGCTGCTTTCGGGATCGCGTCTGTAATACTTACTGAATTGTAACGGACATTTTTCTGGGATCGCCTAGCGAATACTTTCTGGAGCGCAACGGGAATCTTGTCGGGATTGCGACGGAATTACTTTCTAGGTCGCGTCTAGAATCCTTTCGGAGTCGTAACGAGCATTATTTCTGGAGCGCGACGGGAATCCTTTCGGGATCGCGACATGAATTCTTTCGAGATCACAACGGAAATCCTGTCAGAAGCGTGAAGGACATACTTTCAAGATAGCGACGAAACTCCCTTTGAGATCGGGTCGGGAATGCTTTTGGGATTTTGATAAGAATACCACAGACAAACAGACGTAACACTTCTTATTTTAACATCGTTCACGTGTTTAACGGTTGATTTGAAATACATCTGTGCTACGCGATTGTGCCAAGAGAGGCGCTAGTGCTCAATCGCTTTGACATTTGATTAGTGTATATGCTGCTGAATGTTTTCTGCGTTGATGACGATGATGATGATGATTGATATAGATGTATGCGTTAGGAACTAACGTCAAATGGGAAATAATCATGGCCGACTGTGTTTCTCGTGATTCTGATAACAGATGGCAGTAGTGTTTTCTGGAAAGCGAATGACGATAATTTTTCGAACAGTTTGTATGAAGAGTTACGTCTGTTTGTCTGTGGAAATACTTTCAAGATCGCAACGGGAATCTTTTCGATCCTTTCTGGGTCGCGGCGAGAATCCTTTAGTGATCACGACGGGAATTATTTCGGGAGCGCGACGGAAATCCTTTCGGAATCGCAGCAGGAGTCTCTGGCACACTTTCGGAATAGTGAAGCAATTTTTTTTCAGAATCGCGACTGAAATCCTTTCGATATCGTTAAAGAATTTTTTTCGGAAAAAGACAGAAATTCTTTCGGGTCAAGATGGAAATCCTGTCGGGATCGCGACAAGAATCTTGTCCGGATCACGACACAGGAACGACGGTCATTTTTTTTCCGAGATCGCCAAGCGAATTCTTTCTGGAGGGCAACGGGGATCGCGACGGGAATCTGTTCGGGAGCGCGACGGAAATACTTTCAAGATCGCGACGAAACTCCTTTTGAGATCGCAACGGAAATCCTTTCAGAATCGCAACTGGAAAGAGCTGAGCATAATGGATACGATTGCGTGCGTTTAGACAGTTTTTCTAAAGCAAAACTGTCAAAACGCACGCAAACGCATCCATTATGCTCACCCCTCGGGATTGCGACTGGATGGACTTTCGTGCCTGTTGTTCAACATTGTGCTAGAAGGTGTCATGCGGAGAGCCGGCCGGGTACGATTTTCAACAGATTCAGTCAATTTATTTGTTTCGCTGATGACAAGGACGCTGGACATTTGCTAAGGCGGTAGAACTGTACACCAGCCATCTCACTTCTTATGTCCTGATTTCCAGTTAACGCAAGTGAAAAATAGAACATCTACTAAATGTACTATCGGCATGACATGAAAGAGGAGAGTTCATACTTTCACGTAGTGTGTATTTCAGAGATACTGTATTATTATAAAACAATATTTTTTCACAGAGACAACGTGTCTCATTTGTCGTTTGTCACTTTCGTGACGCACTTAAGAAGAAGGTGTTTGTGCCTAGAAAAAACTAAAGGGCGGTGTGCCTGGAGAAACGAAGGGCGAGGTGATGGAACAGCTGTGTCGTTCACAAGAATCACGCAAGTTCTATCAGAAGCTCAACGCATCCCGCGAAGACTTCATCCCGCGAGTGGGGATGGTATAAGGATAGGATCACCTTGACTGACGAACATGTGGTGATCGAATGGTGCAAGAGCGCTGAAACGAGAGGCAACAAAAATTGGACTGGTGGAGAATGCCTTGAAGACAAAGTACTTGCTAGCAGGTAGAACCAAGCGCGACAGGGCCCGCTTGGGAAGCAGTGTTACGATAGACGGGGATACGGTGTGCATGGAGACGGTATGTGGTGGCGAAGGATGAGCCACGGACTCGCCCAACTCTACGGCAAACAGAAGGTTGCTGAATCGGGAAGGGTATGATGGGCAGGGCATGTTGCAATAATGCCGGACAGCAATCCGCCAAGATGGCGTTCCTGGCAGGTACAAGAAGGCTTGGAGCGCATCGAGCGAGGTAGGTTAACAAGGTACTGAGCTTGACGAGCATGGAGCGCAACCGAGGATGGAGAGATGTATCTCAAATCGTGTATTATGACATCAAATTTTTGATTCAGTGTTTCTCTGATGCAAGCTAAATAAAACAATATAATAATAAACCGATAGTAAAAATCTGTAGTCCTCACGCTTTGGATTTGATTTACTTTATTTTGAAAGTAATAATAGGGAGATTATATTATATAGATCGCCAATCACAAAGGGATACTTACATTAAGTTACAAAATAAGATGTGGACTAACCTAGACGTACTTATAACAAATATGTATTTTCTGTTCAACTGAAATTGAAATAACACAGTATGAAGCCTTGTACACGATCAGATCAAGAGATAAATTTAATAAAATAGCAGATAAATTTTCGCACGGCACGATTTGACAGCTCAAAAACTTATATTAATGTCAAATGGATAACAATCAGGTTCCATTCTCATGTTTTGCGAGTTTTTTTTGTGCGTAGTTAATTAAGAAAAGTCCCCCCAATGGTTACGAATTTTAATTGAGGTTTGGAAAAAGTACTTGTTATCGTTACAAAGTGTTGATCGTTCATGCGTTTATTCCAACCGATATAACACGTGTTAAATCATGTTGTTCACAACCTGTCCCACAGCTTCGCCCCCTAAGATATTCCACCAAAGTGCCACTTAGACGTCATTCAAATCAGGTGAGAAAGCTGTTTTCATTTCACCGAGTGGGTATTCTCCGAAGGGCACAACAGTGGGGAAAATGATTCACAATTACCATTCGTTGACAACATTCCGCCGAGTTCTAATGATGGTCGTTAATCAATTTAGTAAATCACCGATCCCACTCCCGTGCGCAATCGAATCGAATTGACAGCAGCAGCAGCAGCCAGAGCGGCCCCATCATCAGTCAGCCGATTAATCGGTGGCAGCGTGCGCGACAAATGTGTGTCATTTCGTAAATGGCAACGGCAGTAGGCTTGGCACCAGCACCAGCACCAGTGACAGAGCGAACAGGCGGACAAACAAACCGAACGAAAGCCTTCTCAGCCGTAAGCTGACTGGGCTCGAGAAAAAAAACGCAACAATAATCGAGCACCCAACGAATCAACCAAGGTCAATCCAAGCACAAAGTCATCAGGTACCTGAAGCCAGCAGCGGTAATTAAAGGTGCATTTCCTTTCCATCTGGTAGGCCTTCCCTGACGGGGTGCCAACCATGGTTGGCAGTTGATTATTACCGTGCTGATAAAGGAATTTCTATGACTGGGAAATATGAAAAAAATCGAATAGATGGATACTGATTTGGTATTTACCTACAAAATTACCTACCCAACCAAAACAGCAATTTGTAAAAAAAAACCCAGATTAATCCACCTAGCGGCGATGGTGCCTTTCTCGTTTATTTCGAATTAGTATATGAGTTAGTTATATGAAAAAAAGTATTTTGGCCATAACTTCTAAGCCCATAGTCCGATCGGGTCAATTTTCAATAGGAAACAATGGGACAGGATTCTGCGTCGAATGCAACCTGTTGCCAGCAAATCCGTCAAGGGTAAGTGCCTGAAAAATGGGCTAGACTTTTCCACTCGTTGTTGTCTAAACAAAAAGTATTTTGACCATAACTTCTGAGCCCATAGTCCGATCCAGCCAATTTTCAATAGGAAACAATGGGACAAGATTCTGCGTCGAATGCAACTTGTTGCAAGCAAATCCGTTAAGGGTAAGTTCCTGAAAAGTGGGCTAGACTTTTTGCAAACTTTTGCGCACATACACACACATACACACACACACACACATACACACACACAGACATCACCTCGATTCATCGAGCTGAGTCGATCGGTATATAACACTATGGGTCTCCGAGCCTCCTATAAAAGTTTGTTTTTGAGCGAACATATAGCCTTTACGTATACTTTGTATACGAGAAAGGCAAAAAACAGATTTATCTATCTAGCGGCACTGATCCCACAGTCCGATCTGGCTAATTTTCAAAAAGAAACATTGGAAAACGATTCCCCTACGAATGCATTTTGTTGCAAGCAAATCGGTTTAAAATAATATATATACTAGGGTGGCTCAAATTAGTATGGGAAAAACTTTTTTCAATTTTTTTGATGGGCCGCCCTCTTATTCGGTTCTATTTGATGCCCTGATGCTCTGGACAAAATTTCAGCCAAATCGGCCAACGTTTGGGCGGTGCTAAACTCGTTGGAAGTTTATATGGTAAAATGTATGCAGAAACATCCAAAAACAGTAAATTGCAGCTGGACTACACAACTTACGATGAAGAACTATGGTACTCATTCAGATCTTGTAGAATTAAATACAGAATGTTATGCTGAAAACCGCGAGAAGATTAGAGTTTGCCCGGCTAAGTTATTAGCATTTCTCTGAAGTGGGGTTTGAGCAAATTTCGTTTCTTTTACCTTTGAAAAGAAATAAATTCACCCCTACAACACTACAGTAAAGTGCTAATAACTTTGCGTAATAAACTCTAATCTTCTCGCGGTTTTCAGCATAACATTTTGTATTTAATTCTACAAGAACTGAATGAGTATCATGGTTCTTGATCGTAAATTGTGCCTTCCAACTGCAAATCACTGTTTTTGGATGTTTCTGCATACATTTTTCCATAGAAACTTCCAACGAGTTTAGCACCGCCCAAACGATGACCGATTTGGCTGAAATTTTGTCCAGAGCATCAGGGCATCAAATAGAACCGAATAAGAGGGCGGCCCATCAAAAAATTTGAAAAAGTGTTTTTTGAGCCACCCTAATATATACACACGCACATACACACACAGCCATCAGAAATCATTACAAATCGTCGAGCTGATTCGATGTAGGTCTCCGGGTCTTCTATCACAAATTCGTCTTTAGAGTGAATATATAGCCTTTTCGTTCGAATAGGTAATAATTAATGATTGCGTATAAAAAAATTAAATGAAGCAATTTCTACACAAGACTCCTTCTTACAAATATATTTTTTGGAAAATATTTTTAGATTTTATTCCTTTATTGTGTTTCTAAGGTAAATTCCCCATCAATTTAAAAAAAAATCAAATCTTATCTGTATATGTTTTTATTGAGAGCATTTTATTTTCATTTGCGACACATTTTCATTTTGTATTTTATCAAAGCGTTATTCCAAATATCGATCTGCTACATTTAAATTGGGCCAGAATAGGTCTCTGTTCTAAGTGTAAATCTTCTTCAGTGCGCCTAGCCCTCAGCCACTGGCGGAGTTAAGCTGGAGCACGCACTATGGGAAATCAGGTGACCGAAAATCAAAAGACGACTTTCTCTGATTTGTAATTTAAGATGCACTACTAAAAGCTAATACTTGAGATCATTAAATCCCAGAATATCAGCACTCTAAGCCATTGGTTATCGAGATATGGGCACCAGAACCAACCACTTTTTTGAATTTTTGAAAACCAATGTATTCAAGACAAAATTTTCAAAACGACTTATCTGCTTTTGTAAACAAAGATTAAAACGACGATTTGACGAATCTGGTAGCTCTTCCACGCAAACCAACACCATCAATAGGTAGGTGAAGGTTTCCGCTACCTGTTGGTGGTGTTGGTTTGCGTGGGAGAGCCATCGGATTCGTCAAATCGTCGTTTGAATCTTTGTTTACAAAAGCAGATAAGTCGTTTTGAAAATTTTGACTTGTATTGCTCAATTGACAATATCTTCTGCTACAGTAGTACAGAGTTTAAAGCTGCGAGGCGGCAATGTCCCAGTGGGGGATCTAATGCCAATGAAGAAGAAGAAGATAACTTACGAGATGTCGTAGGCTTTGTGATATTTTGTTACCAGGGGCTGTGTCTTACGACATGATTAGACGCCGGCTCAAAAAGTGAAGAAAACCCAACTAAGGGGTTTTCAGGAGTCATTTCGAGCTAAGAGCGACCAGTGAGTTAGCTAGACATAAACCCTATGAATTTCACTGTCAGGAGTATATTGGAGGCCGCGGCTGCTCTAAAACATCATGTTTTTTGTGGAAGTCCTGAAACGACATCTGGTGGCCTCTGGTAAAATAACACAAGAGCACCTGCGGCCTCGTACGATGCGTTCCACAATCGTCTGCGACGAGTGGTCCAGCTCAAGGACAAAAAAGATGAACTTTACCCATGAACTATCAAAAAGTGATATGTTTTATTGTGAAATCGAATGAAATTTAAATGAAATAGTTTTGTTTTGATCAATTTGTTCGTTTATTCTAATGAAGCACTTCAATAGCCGGACCCTTTAAACTTATAAAGGTAAAAATTCTAGGAGTTCGAAAAAAGAAACTTACCTTACCTTATCAAGAATATTTACCATCATATAGGGGCAGAGATAGGGACACTTATATATCGACATTACTCGCATGAATGCGATTTCTCCAGTGTCTTCTGGACATATCTAATCAAATAGTTTTTAAAAGGTATGTAAGATATTAGGGAATGAATGTCTGAAAGGAAAACAGCTTATACAGAAAAGGCTTCATGATAGCTTCGGCGTCAAGGCAAGGTGGAGCAAGATCAAGTACAACTGGGAACATAAGACAACGAGTATTTTCGTAGCCAAATCTGTTGAATAAAATATAAGATGTCAACGAAGAACTAACTAATACACCAGATCTGCGATAAACTGCTAAGAACTAATAAACCTTAAAAAGTTAGACAGTAATTGCAAAGCAACTTCCTGGTTATGTTTGCAGCTGTATGAATGGTACGTATGTATAAAATTCCTGCTACGGTGCATAATGTCCTTGTCCATGATGGGGATAAAATAATTCTTTAACCAGCACCTCTTGGAATATTGGAAAATTTACATTGGGCGGGAATAGGGTAGTCTAACCGGTAGTACCGAAACCGGTTATACCGGTATTACCGGCCAATTTTGGGTACCGAAAATACCGGTATTAGAGACGGAAAATACCGGTATTTTCGGTTTTTAAAATTTTGCTGTCAGTATAAAAAATCTGACTTTTTCTTTCTTTGTTGATATCGTCCAGAATTTTCCCGCAATGTAAGAAATTATAAAAACTGTACGAGCCGTAGTAATTCTTTTCTGTAGATCTCCTGTGAAAAACGATTTTCTGCAAAAATATGTCCGTTCTGAATTCAGAAAAGAATTTGAATTAGTGGCTGATGCCATGGCACGCTGAAATAATTCAATCCCTCGAACCTGTTCAAGCTGTTGTGGAACTACTGCTCTGTGAGTTCCGCTCTATATGAAGTCGACGTGCCGTTCCAATTTACGTTGGAACTATTTATCAAATCAAGCCACAGAAATTTCCGCCACTATTTCGATGCTTTTAAGGAATGAATCCAAGAGAGACGATCCAAATACGCCGATCTTTTTGCTTTTTTGAATAATTCTGCCGTGAAGCAATTGATCTGAAACAATTTTGGCATTTTCTTCAAGGCATCCAGAGCTACTTTGATAAGGCAAGCGTATGGGATCTTGAAGCGTCTAATCATTCCTGATGCGATCGTTAAAACTGAGACAACGACCATACCTGACGATCGGTACGAAGAAGATGCCTCTTTGAATATTTTTCTGGTTTATCGGTTGAAGAACAACTTGTAAAGAGACTGTAGCAAAGCAAAACACTTGCGTTGCTGGTGGCAAATACGTTGACTCCAGGATCTTTGCATTCAATCCGTAAGGAATTCTCCTATATGAATCGGAAGAGATTAAGGGCAAGTATTGGACACTGATTTTCGACGGTCTTGGAATTATTCGACCTACTTCGGATGAACCAGAGAGAGCATTCTCAGTAGTTGGCTGCTAACAAAATCCAATGCGGATTGGGAGATGAGTCGCTCGGTATGTAATGTCTACTAAAGTTTCGCTTTGCCCAGCTCAACAAGCAATGATTTTGACATTTAAAATTTGTCAACAGGGGCCGTACACTAATTACGTAAGCACTTATGGGGAGAGGGGGTTGGCCATTTTCTTAAGCTTCATATAAATAAAAATTAATTTGTATGGGAAAAATCTTACATGGGGAAGGGGATTGAAAAACCCAGAAAAATTGCTTACGTAATTAGTGTACGGTCCCACAAATATTGTTTTTCATCCATAAGTCCAAATCAAAAGTTTTTTTTACTACCTGTAATTTTCACAAAAACCGGTATTCTACCGGTATTACCGGTTTTGACTCCATCAAATACCGAAAACCGGTATTTGACAAAAATGGCCAATACCGACCACCCTAGGCGGGAACAATAAATCTCATACATGGATAGTTTTTAGTAGTATTCAAATCGAATTCCAAAATAAAATTTTGAATATGGTACTCAATAGATCCAACTACTTCATTCTAATACTTACTTGGTATCGGGTATCAAAGTATCGAGTATTTACTCGTATTTACTTGTATCGATTCATCCCTAATCCTGGAAAAAGCTTCCGGAGGAATTCTTGGGGTTTTATTAAAAGAATTTTTAAATAAATCTAGATATTTTTTTAAATTACAGTTGGTACCGTTTTGTCTCGAGTCCCGAACAGACTTACATTCCGAACACTCGTTACATGGAGATTTATTTAAACTATCTTGTTATTATTATGATAACAAACTAATTTTATCGACAGGCGTATAGATCAAGGACATCATAATTGCCCAACAATGGGATAACGTTGACATTTTGCATCGTAGTGCATTTGATGTGGTGTTCGAAATTTAAATCAAAGTGTTAGAACTTTGTGACTATTTTTACTTGGCATGTTCGTCATTTGAGACAAAGTTTGGCAGAATAAAATCATTAAGTATTGATAGTTACAATCAATAAAAAATGATTATCAAGTACTTATATGAAAGTTACATTCTTTCGCTACCTGATGGGAACAATTAATCTATTAAAATATGTTAATTCATGTGCCAAATAGACCTTCAAAGTGAAAAATTGTTCTTAATATGAGTCAAAACAGTATTCTCCAGAAATTCTATTAGAAATTCCTTCGTAAATTCTTGTAAGTATTCTTTCGGGAATACCTTCCCAAAATCTATCGGAAAATCTGTCAGGTTTTCAGGAATTTCTTCGAGAGTTTCTTATAAAAAACTTTCAGAAATTGTTTCCACTCCAGGAGTTCCCTCAAAGAATAATTTATATAGAAAACTACGCCATTAATTCCTTTTAACGCTCTTTCAAAGATTCCTTCGGAAAATTCTCTGAAAAAGTCTTTGCAAGTTCATCCGGAAATTTCTTAAGAACTGCCTTCGACAGGAACCCACACTTCATAGCCCATGCGTCTAGACGATTGACATCGCTAACCACATGGCCATCAAGCATTCAGCAAAACCATACAGGATTTATTCCGGAAATTTTGTTGGAAGGTTTTATACGGAAATTTATGAAAGAATGAAATAGGAAATCCTAAAAGGATATTCGGAAGGGTTTCTAACAGGAATATGAATGGATTTTCCCGATGAAATTTTCAAAAGCACTTTTGAAGTAATTGTCTAATGATTTTTAAAAGCATTTCTGAATAGATTTCCACCATCTCATGGTCTTAAGGAATTTGTAATTAAATTTTCATAGATTTGTTCGAAGGAATTTCTGAATGAATTTTCGAAAGAATTCCTGAATGATGTTCTGAAAAAAAATCTCAAAGGAAATTTCAACGGAAATCCAAGAATTTCGTTTTAGAGTTTTGGAAGAGTGGATGAAATGTTGAAGCAACATTTTGACGAAAAACAAATAAGCATAACATTGCTGAACATTTTTGATAAAATCGGAACCATCGGACGCTGAAATTCTTCTAGTCCGAATATGGCTTTCAAACTTCATGGCTTTGCGTGAGGACGATTACAGAAACATTTTCGAGAAAGGATTTTTGACCTGTAGCCAGCATTAGCCGGAAAATTAGTTCTAGGGTATCTGTTCCTATATCAATAACAATAAGGCAATGCGCCTATGAAATGCATTGATTTCTCACCCAATAATAAAGAAACATGAGAATAATTATGCTCGGCTCACGTAATTTTTAATTTAGAACAATTTGATAACTTCAAAAATTAAATTATTATCACATTATAGAAGTATTTAGCTAAAAAACATGATCCCCGCCATGCGGAAATCGCGTTGGTTTTTAAAATATAATCATATTTATAGTGAAAACGTGATGTGCTTTATGTGTTGTGAAGTGAATTTCAAAAAGAATCAATTGTTTTAGCTAGAAAATGAGTGGTAAACAATGTCGTGAAAACAGATGTTTCTGCTAGTAGTAATCGAGCAATACATCAAACCAACAGTTCAGAGGTAGGTAAATGAAAATAAAAGTGCTTTATAATTTTATCTTTTAATAATTTGATTCTTGTGAATTAAAACATTACCTAAACAAAATCTTGAATAATACTCCAAACCTTCAAGAATGTGTTCCATCCATTATTGTGTACATACGATGTGAGAAATTCTAATTAAATTGATTTTTTATTTGGTTTATCGACGGTTGTGATTAATATACGGGCTGTTATTAATATGGGAACAGATACCCTAATCAAATTTCTCTGAATCTGACACCTAATAATATCCTTTTCAATCCTGGAATCTTGATTCGAATTGCAAACTTTTACTCAGGATCCCATACTTTCAAAATATATTCATGTACTAATAAAAGGTATAATTGCAAACTCTACTCAGAAACATAGAAGTTTTTTTTTCTTCTTCGTTGACGATGTTTTAGAGCTTAATTATTATCCTTGCTAGCACGAAAAAACTCGTCTTTGCAGGGAAATTAAAATAGAAACCTGGAACAGATCGGGAAGCGAGCTAATGGTCTTGCATCAGAAGACTTGATGTTTTGGGAACTGTTTTATTTTTCGAAAACATCAAACAAAAGCAAAAATCGATTGCCCACATTATATGCCTCCAGATACATTTTCAAAAAAAAAAACAAAACCCCTGTAACCTCAAGCTATGCATAGATCTGAAGAGCCCAAGTAACATTTAAAATTTTATAACGCTCTTGAAGACCATAATTTACTCTACAAGATTGTGATAAAACCAGTATAAAACCAAAATGTTACTAGGGAGGTACCACTGGTGGGAAAGGTTGAGAACCGTTGCTTTAAATCTTCGCAAATTCCTTTAAAATTTCCTTTGAGCACTCTTTCGGGAATTTGATAAGAAAATCATTTATAAATCTTATTAGGAAAGGTTCGTAAAGGAGATCGTAGTGTGCCAAGTTCGCGATTGGACGCGGAAAATGTTTGCTCCCGTCATTTTTTCTGTATTTTATTCAATTTACCTTTCAAAGTTTTAGTTTGACTGTTTTGTAGATTTGGAAAATGGTGGAGATTGTAGATATGACTTCAATTCAAATGTATCGCGCTTTCTTGTGTGTGTCAGTTGTGTATTGTAAATGTTTTTAACTGAAGCTGAACCATGTTTTTGTGATTCTCAAAAAAACCCAGTGAATCCGATATCCACATGGATTGCCCGGTGAGTCTGTTTCACGATGGAATGCTTCTCTATTTTATATCAAAGTGCACACCTATATATATACATTTACTAGCTAAACATGCCTTTGCTTTTGAGGTAAGCTCGTTCTACTCAGGCCCATTAAATTATTGAAGGGTGAACGAAGGTGGAAAGAGTGTTAATATAAAATGTCTTTATATCAAATTTATACAGATAGAACGTTCAGCTTTTTATGACAACAGATTTGAAGAAAATGCCTTTAGAGTTAAAAGGCGCCTAGTAAAATGTAGTTTCGTGGAAAGGGGGAAAATTGTTTGTCCAAATGTCACTGAATATCTAAGTGTTATTTTTAACATCCCCACCATATATTGATTTGTCTTTTAATAATACAAATCGTTGAACCGAAATGATTGGATCCAGTGGTGACATGGAGGTTTGTTGTAGATACTGAACATCTCATGCGGTGCAAAGAACCCGCAATCGCGCAGCTCTCCGCAGTAGCCGTTGACATAGTGATCAATCACTATCCGTAATTGCAGATTAGTGCAGTGAATTGATTGAATTTGCTCCTGCAAAGTTTTTTATGAGTTTGCCCCGGTTTGTGCACGGCCGCAGTACCATTATATTTTAGCTTTACGAGATTTTATTTGTGAATAGGGCCAAATCTTGAAACAGTCGAACATGAATGACCCCTTTAAGTTGTAGTTAATGTGTAATCCAGATAACGATTGCAGGTTTTTTTATGTAATATTTTAATATGTAATTTTTAATTATTGTACATTTATTAATGATTGATTCATTAATGAATGATGGATGATTGAAGACGGATTAGAGCAAGACAGATCCGATTTACGGAGGTTCATTTCAAAATATATTTATTCTGGCCTTTGCTTGCCTTCTATTTTGACTATCTTCAATTCAAATCTTCCATCTCAATGCCTATTTCAAATATATTTCTTTTGTCAACTATCTTCCTCGCTTTCCATTTTTTTAGTAGAAAATACATTTAAGTCTAAAACATAGCTGATTCATTGAAGAGTGGTAAAAATGCTAGGTTGGTAAGAAAATAGATCAGAGTGCGTTTTTATTAGATATGCAGATTGTTCGCGAGAATCAGAAGCTTTTGATCTGCTTGTGCGGTCGATATGTGAATAGATTTAATTAATCGCAATGCTTTACTTAAAAACATACCTTAGAGACGTTTATTTAGTAGTATAAAATCATGTTTGTTTGTTGCTTGAAAGACAAATGTTCAGCATTCAGAGGTAACGTACAGTCGTGATTTATTTGGTAGGCAGAACGATCGGCCGGTCATCACATAATTTGTTCTGCTTTGTGCGGTTAGCAGAACGATCGCCCGATCATCGAAATGTTGTTCTGCTATGTGCGAGTGATTAATTTAAATAGAAAGTGAAGATTCAGTTCGCGTTAGTAAGCAGAACGATCGGCTGGTCATCGAAAATGTTGTTCTGCTTTGTGCGGTTAGCAGAGAGATCGGCTGGTCATCGAAAATGTTGTTCTGCTTTGTGCGGTCGGTAATTAACATAATTAGTGTTCGTTCGATAATTTTTGAATTAATCAAACTACACGCTATACACGGCATACCGTTTACCAAAATGAACCCTGCCACAATACCTTCCCCATATATCCAACATCCCAGTGATTTCTCGTGGAAGTGCAGATGACTCGTCGGCTTCTATTAAAGCGAGTATCATGTCAACATTTTCCTACCCATTCCTTAATTGACCTGCATTCGGACACGGCCGGCGCTGGTATTGCTTATCTTTGGGTCACCAGTTCTTACACATTGAAGATGATGTTAGTCTCAAACTTCATCTGTTGGATCTCTGTGTAATTGCAGCTGACCTGGCAATAACGGAGTAGCAACCGTGGGCGGTCAATCATGCTCATACTCATGCTCATGCTTATTAGGAAAGGTTCGTAAATTTCATTTATATTTTTTTTTTCAATTCCCTCAAGAACTCTTTAGAAATGCCTTATGAAATTTTCTCAGGAAATCCTTTTAAACTCCGTAAGAAAATCCTCCGAAAATCAGCTATGGGAAAACTCACTCACTCACACTAACCACACCGATTTAAAATCGCAATCCATCAGCGAACACACGATTGCAAAATGAGTGCTACTCAACCCAACAGCGAACCAACAAACGATTCATACCTACTGAGTGCCCCCAGCAGCAATAAGTGAAATCACAGATAGTGCGAAAAGAAATCGAGAGATGAGAATGAACCAATGTGTAGTGAGTGCAGCAGAAAACACTGAGTTGGACTCAGAAGATTGATTCAATTTAGAGTCAATGATTCGTTTTGCGGCCTGATTCTTTCAGCCGAATCCTCACTCACCACTCAATTACGATTCCATTCGTTCACGAATCGAATGCAAACGTTCACGAACCGAATGTAATCTGTGGGAAAGATTCGGTGTTGAATTTTGTTTGTTTGTTTTTTGGTATGATTCGTTACTAACTGAAGCCAAACGGCAGACAATCGAAATTGAAAATTGCAGGAATATTGAAAGGAATTTCACATTGTTTTGCTGAATAATTTCTAGAGAAAAATTACAAAAGCCTTTCGAGAGGTTTTACGGAAGAATCCCAGGAGTAATATTCAAATTAATTACTGGCGGAGTCTTATAAATTATTACTGGAGGAGTTCCGGGAAGAATTTCTGGCGGATTTTCTGGAAATTTTTTAGAAGTAATTCCTATCCTGTGAGAATTTGCAAATATATTTCAGGAGAAATTTCCGAATGTATTCTTGAAGCAAATTAAAAAAATCATCTCATAAATATACGAAAAAAAATTCTCAACAAGTTTCAGAAGGAATTTCCTAAATAATTGTTTTAGAAATCCACGAAAGATTTTACAATGGATTATAATAAATTCATCATTATGGAATAATCTGTAATAACACACTCAAAATTTATGGGATTTACTTGTGACCGAACCTTTGATGCATATGTTGACACTTAATCTATTGTAAGACTCAAATTTACGAAAAAAAAAACTTAATTCATGGGAATAGCGTGCTGAATGCTGCATTGAGGTGAAAAAATGCGGTGAAAGAATCTCAAATCACTTTCCATTTAGAATCATATCTTACGTAATAAATTGTGAAGTGCAACACATAAAATAGCTGTGGAACTAAGTGAATCGCCCATCATGTTCCTTCAGACAAAACATTCCATGCAATTCTGGTAACGATCTTCTTGATCAAGTGTAGTGTTCTACGTTTGACGTCGTTGACAGTAAACTTTTGGCTTGGTGGTTCATCGTTGGTAGGTATTCAGTGCGAGAACAAAAAAAAACTGGTGCTTTTTTCAACACTCGAAAATAGTAATCTCCGTGGTACGG
Organism: Armigeres subalbatus; assembly: GCF_024139115.2. NCBI lineage: Eukaryota > Metazoa > Arthropoda > Insecta > Diptera > Culicidae > Armigeres > Armigeres subalbatus. The sequence continues at coordinate 368,496,046 of NC_085141.1, read as the reverse complement.
TGACAACAAAAACAAAAATTACACGTCATGACGTAAAAATGAACTCCCTTTTCACTGCTCACTTTTACGCCATGACGTGTATTTTTTTGGTTTTATTGGCCGTGTAATTTTAAATCCGGACATAATTTTGTGTTAAACTAGCCGCTCCTTTTATGTGCATGATAAGTGCCATAATTTTACAAGAATATTTCTAAGCTTAGCTTAGCTTAGCTTAGACTGACATAATTTTACAAGAATATTTTTAAGTGTTAATAATAAAATAATAACAGGAATGGTAATCAATCACTGATCATTTCTTTCAAGCCTGTCCACTTTCAGTGGTGAAAATATCCAAATTTAAGGATCTTCATCTTAAGTGACAGAATTGTAATCTAACACATTCAACCACAGCACTGCCCATGATCGCATATTTGTAACAATCGACAAAAGTAGGCATGGGAGAAATGGAAGGATAATGTTTGTTATACGCATAAGTATGGAAATCTCAAAATTTTTCTTTTCAATTTTCTAAAAATTGACAAAAATTATATAAAAACTTTTTCCATTCGAAATCTTCGGTAGCAACATTGACATTACTTGATATTTGAGTACGAATTTGTTGCGTTAATTTTTGTTCGATACACAAGGCATACAGGCGACAGAATTCTCCAGTGTTACAGTTATGCGGTCATTTTGCTCAATGTTACAAAACAACTTGGTAGTTTTTTCAAGTTTTTCGGAACAAACCTCCTGATTTCATCTGACCTGCTTAAAGATCCAACAATTTTGTAACGATTTATAAGATAAACTCAAAATCGAAAAAAATGCAAATGTTACAAATATGCGATCATGGGCAGAGCAGTCATTAAACAAATCGACCAGTCAGCGAGACCAACATGCGTATAAATCTGCAAACACGGGCTATATTTCTCGGCATAACTGTACCGTTAAATTATATCCATGATTTGGGCAGTAAATTATATTTTATGTATTCAAACTATGAATGATTTCAATAAAATGGCTCTCCCATTAGTCTCCCGATGTAAACTCCTTAAATCAACTAACCGGTAGAAGCCAGAAATGAAAATTGCAATTTTATTCTACATGCGATTTTTCCAGTTGCATTTTTTTTTAAATTTGATACAAGTATGCGTAGAACGGCAGTGAAAAAAGTCTAGAGTTAAGGCTTCATGTCTAAATAAGAACCCAAAAATGTTGAGGTTGCCTTCGACTCATCACCACTCCTTCGGTTATACTCAAGAATTTCTTAAAAAAATTACTTCAGGAGTTGCCTCAGCAATTTCTTCGGTATTTATCTAGGTGGTATTTCATGAATTTATCCAAAAGTTTGTCTGAAAAGTTTTCCTGACATTTTTTCGTAAAAAATACCCTCAGGAAATGATCCGGTTAGTCATCCAGAAGTTCTTTCATGCATACCTATATAAATTTCTCCAGGTCTTCCATCGTAAATATTTCAAAGTAAACTCTCGGAAATTTCTTCAGTCATTTCTCCAAAAATACCTTCATAAATTCGTTGAGGAATTCTATCTAATTTTTCAAAAATTTGTAAAAAAAATCTTCTAGAAAACACTTTGGTATTTCCTTCCATTCCTTTCCTTCTATTCAGCAATACTATGGAAAATTCTTCCATTCTCTCGGCTCTCGAAATTCTACCGGGAATACTTTTAGAAAATTGCGTACAAATTCCTAAAGGAATTTATGAAGGAACTCCTGAAGGAATTTTCGAAATGCCTTCATTTCTTAGTATATTCTTCCAAGTATTCCTTCGGAACAAATTCTTGAGAAAATACTTCGGGGATAGATCCAGAAATTATTTTGGAAATGCACCAAGCAAAGATATTCCTTCAAAAATTAAAGAAGAGTTTCTAGGAATTCCTTCAGAATTTCCCTAAACAAAAATTTGTTTCTTCAAAAAATTCCTATGGAAAAACTTTTAAAAAAATCCTTAAGAATACTTGCGTCTTCAAAATTTATTAAAAAATTACTTTAAACATTTATTAACGAATTATTTTAAAAATTTCTTAGGAATTCTTTTAGGAATTCCATGGGAAGTTTGATCTGAATTTTTACGGAAAATTCTTCCGAAATACCTACGGATATTGTATAAGGGAAACCTTCCGAAACTCCCTAAGGAGAATTTATCTGGTAATTTCATCATGATTTCTTTTGGAAATTACTTTGGGAATTCCTGTCAAAATTGGTTTAGGAATTCCTTCGAACTTTTGTTTAGAAATTGCTTCTGCAATTATTTCAGGATTTTTTTAAAAGAAATTTCTAGTAATTCCTTAAGACATTCCTTCGGAATTTCTTCAGAATTTTATCCAGGCATTCTTGGTAAAATTATTTTTGGTGAAATTATGCGTCGACGTTTTCTACTTCTTCAATTTCAAAACACCAAAGAAGTTTTCAAGTAGAGAACGAAACACGTATTTGTCGATACAAAAGTTCATCGTAGTGGAAGTAGATGGAAGGCAGGAATTCTTTCGAATTATTTTAGGAATTCTTTCAAAAAAAATCCTTTTTAAATTTAATTAGAAATCCCTTGAGACCTTCGGATATTCATTAAAGATTTTTTCAGGAATCTCTCAGAAATTATTTTAGAAATCATACGGAAACTTCTCGAAAAACATTTCGTTTGGTTCTGCTAAAAGGATTTCCTGGATGAAGATTCTAGGGAATTTCCGGATATATTTACAAATGCCTTTCTGTAGATTTGCTTTCCGAACTTATCCTGGACGAATGGCAAAAGAGATTTCCTAGCGTAATTTTCTAAAATATTCCTCAAATTAATGAATTTCTGAAAGAATTTCTAAGAAATTCTTATAAGATTTCGTAAAAAAAACTCCGTAGGATTTTTTAAAAATTTCTTAGAATTTCTTCTTTGAATTTTCAAAGGGATGTCTTGAGCAGGGCCAGATTTAGGGGTGGGGGAGCGTGTAGTACGTGGCCCTGGGCCCCCACAAACATTATGTACCAAAACTAACCTTTTTTGTATATTTTGGGCAACCTTCCGGCTGAAAAGAAAAAAATTTCTAGATTCATCTCCGAAGTAATTTCCGGAGGGTTTTTCTGGAAAAATTCTCAGGAGAAATTTCGAAAGAATTCTTGAATGAGTTCCGTTACTTCTGAGAAAATTTCCTGAATTTTTTTCCTAGAATTATGGAAAGAATTCTTGCTGGAAATTCCTGAGGAATCACTGGGGAAATTTCCAAGGGAATGGAAATTCCGATAGTATCCGAAGGAATACCTGAAATAATTTTAGAAAGAGTTCCTATAAGAGGTTCAGGAAGTATTTTCGTTTTTTTTGGAAACACCTTTAGGTATTTCCTAAAGAATTATTCAAGATGTTTACGAAATAATGTCAGAAGGTAATTTCCAAGGAATTGTTGAGAACATCTGAAGAATTCTAGTCAGTGGTAGAATCCGGTTTTGATCTGGAATTGCTTGCTTGAAACCCTCCAAAAATGTTGCAATTGCAGTCTATCCATTATCATACAGGAATTGAGATTTTTTGAAAAAACATTCCGAAAAAATCTTAGTGACTTCAATAAGACGATAAAATGTAAAAAAAAATTCGTAATATTTGAAACTGCCTGACTTTATTTTAAATTGATTTATCGCTGACAGATCAACGCCTCCAATTATATTGCTTACTAAAGACGCCAAATCATAAATGAACCAATTACGCCAGAAATGCTGGTGCCTCACCATTACCAGAACTCTGGCGCACAGAATCTTATTGAATCAATATGGGGGATGTGGATTCTTCAAAAACTGTCATCAACTGTATACCTTATTAAGGATGGTACGCAACTTCTTCCATTCGACTGCACCATATGTGACCTTGTTGATACCAGTTGAATGTGGAGAAAGGAGTACAGGAAAAACGATTAAAGTCGCTCGCGTCAAACACCTATGGACACAAATCACAAATCTAGCAAAAAAAATCTACAAATTGTCTCAAAAAATCGTTTGTTTTTTTTTCGCAGTAATTCAAAGTGAAGGCTTGCATTCACATCTGGCATCCTTGGTACCAATTTATGCACACATCGAGTTAAGCTCATTACTTTTATTATTGTTATTACACGATCAACTCGATGACAAACGAACGAACGGACCTGGGGCCGAGTAAGCAGAAGCAGCAATTGGCACGGTTCGGTTGGTTGGCGAGGAGGGAGCTGCAACAGCAGTGCAAAAGAAAATAGCTCTGGCAAAGTGCAACCGGCAATAATACACAGCTCAGCCCGCTCGGCAGGTAACAACTCGGACCCGGGAGGGTGATTAGGGTGCTGATGCTGATGCTGGCTGGTGGTGTAGGCAAGGCCCGGCATAGGTTACTTTCTCACCTGATTCTCGGTCGGTCTCATTGGAACTAGTGGTCGTGGGCACTGGGCAGGCAGTCAAGGTCTACAAGCAAAGTGCCCTTTCGCCAGGTGGTGGCTTACCGTGGCTGCTGCTGGTGCGTATGTGCGAAGTGCGTTTCGGAAGAATTATTGCCCAAGAAAACTGAATCGGGATGCATTTCGGTTCACACATGAAATCGATGGGAATTTCGATGTGGAGCTGGAGCGAAAGGAGTTGACTTTGTTAGATATTTGTTGGTTGATTTTCAGTTCCTTGGATTATTCGCACTGCGTTGAGCTGTTCTGTTGGTTTTCGATATTCAGACGGGTTGAGTTTATCGGCTCAAATTGGACTGACTGGCTTTGTGAAGGGCGATTCCCACGTTCTGTCAGGGGTGTTTGGTGCTTAAATATTTCGCAATCAGTGCCAGGAATCGCGACTTTGGGCAAAAGTGAAAGCTGACCAAGAGTAATGGTAATTGAGCGATATTTAGAGCGGTCACATTTGGTATTATGTTAACATTATGAACCCATTATCGCATTAAGTTCGAGGTTATTCCAATCTCTGCCTTGTTGCTCTAATCAGTGTCAGATTTTAACTTTCCGAATTGGACAGGATCAAGAAGTTGAAACAATATGTAGAACTAGCTTAATGTTCCAAGTAATAGTTGAAATTGCAATTATAATATGCATATTAGACTGGCCCACTGACTGGTGTCGAATTCTACGGGGCACAAGATTGTACATAGAGCCTATGGGTAGAACCTATGAGATATAGCGATTTAAATTATAAGTTTCTTTCAAATCTGATCTCGGTATTCGTAGCTGCCCTTAACAATCTTTCTGCATCTAACTAAATATCAAATCTATGAAGTTTGATCTACATAAATCTCCCCTCACTCTAACTTTCACCTTCTAATTGAATTGCTGCCTCCTTTCTTTCCACGGAAATATTACTAGATTTTCGTCAAAAGCAGGATTACTCATAGTCATACAGAGAAGTTTAGTATAGTGTCCGTTTGAAAAAGGGAGGGCAATACAATTTGACTCAGTCACTGAGTAGATGAAAGTTAGCGAGCTCTCCATGTGATTTTCCAAATCGCTAAAATTGATATTCAAAGTTTTGAGAGCTGTAGCTATTGCCCCTACGATATTCAGCATAGTCAATTAGTAATAATACAGATCCACTTTTCTTCACAGTGTGAACATATTGAAACAGGTACAAGAGTTAGAGCACAATATATTTCGTACAAGGATTGAAGGGCTTGCAGCCAGTATACGAAATTTTACCAGATGTTCTGTTAAGTCGTTTTGGATGGAAATCTGCAATAGGGCGGATACATATGAGGGTTCTGATCTAGTTATCCACTGGTTTGGCCACAATTCGAATCTTTTTGTGTCTCAAATTAATTATCGTAGTTCAATCAAGTAAAGTTTTTGTTTCCTTTCTGCTGTGGGTTAATAAACAATCTCAAAGTGGCTGCTGAGGAACGAGCGAGCGTCGAAAACAGTTATTGTCAGATTTCTTAGCCACCATTATGGTTGTTGGAGAGCGCGCAACATTGGACAACAAACGTACAGCGGACCGATAAAGCGAATAGGGAACGTCGGAACGGAAGAAATAAGCAACTATTCGCTTTATCGGTCCGCTGTACGTTTGCTGTTCACTGTTGCGCGCTCTTCAACAGGTTATGGGCCTAGAAACTGTTCCGGATCTACATCTTAGTGGGATGAATTAACCGTCGACGCTACGGCAGTGATATCATGGAGCGGCCGCATAAGTCGCTTTGCGCAGTGGGATACTGGATTGGCCATGTAAGCCGTGGGTAGCGCCGGAACGAATCCATCAGGAGGTCGGAAAGTTTTGTTGGTTACTGGCTGGTTAGCAAGAATTCAGGAGGAGCATCAGAACATACAGGAGCTGGTCAACAGAGGTTTTAAACGTGGGAGAGGAAAATTGTACGGGAAACGGATTGGACCGGGAATTGTTCTGGTGAGGTTGAACTCGGTGTTAGGAGGAGCGAAGACAGTAGCGAGACGTACACACTTGAAAGGAATGTTGGAATATCTAATTAGGGTAAAACGTCCTATCGTTGTGGTATGCCCTAATGTTGCGGTAGTGTTAAAGTAGTCCATTCTGGATATTACACCATTGAAAACAATTGTGGGTACGCTAAAACTCTTCGAATTAACGACTATAACAGCTTTTGTTTCACAAAATTCCGTTCAAAATGATGAAAAATCAACATTTTTCGTTAAAAATTTGAATCCCTTGAGCCTATTATTGCGGTAGTGCTAAGGTCCTATTGTTGCGGTATCGTTCTCCATAAGAATTACATGCAATACCGCAACAATAGGACTGACCTTCAAAAAATATCGCAACGATAGGCAACTGCGTCCTATTATTGCGGTAGTTTGTTTTTATGGTGATAAAAACAAAACAACATAAGTTCAACACAATTCACGTAATATTTATGAAACTTAAGTAACGAGCATCCTATTCAACTACTACAATATGGAAATCGACCTACAGGTAATTTTTGAAGAATTTTTGTAATCAATTTTATTTTGACACGGTGCTTAACCCCTCCATAATAGGTCGTTCTACCCTATATTCTAGAAAACGATGTTTTCAAAAAAAAGTTGATTTCTCGGAAATTTTATTTTCGGAAAAATTTTCGGTGAAATTTCATATTCGAGGAAATGTTGTTTCCGGGGAAATGTCGTATTCAAAAGCGTGCCGTTTTCGGGGAAATATAATTGCCGGGAAAATGTTATTGTCGATGATTTGTTTCTGGTGGTGAATTTTGGCAATTGGAGGAATGTTACAATCTCAAAAAGAATCTGTGTCAAAATGTCGAAGGTCAAAAAGTCGAAGGACAAAAGGTCGAAAGGACAAAATGTCGAAGGGTCAAAAGGTCGAATATGTATCATAACATCGAAGGTCAAAAAGTCAAAGGACAAAAGGTCGAAAGGGCAAAACGACAAGGCATGAGTAGTGAAAAGTGAGACGTGAGAAGGGAGTAGTGAGCATAGGTAAATGAGAACTGAAAAGTGAGAATTGATAAGTGAGAAATGAGAAGTGAGAAGTGAGAAGTTAATAGTGAGTAGTGAAAAGAGAGAAGTGAGTAGTGAGAAGTGCGTAGTGAGAAGTGAAAAGTAAAAAGGATGAAATGAGAAGTAGAAAGTGACAAGTGAGAAATGTGATGAGTGATAAAAATGAGAAGTGAAAAGGTAGAAAGAAGGAGGGAGAAAAAAAATACGGTAAGAAAGAGAAAAGAAGATTGAAGAAGAACAGAAGAAGAAAAAAGAACAAAAAAGAAAGAAATAAGGAAGATGGAAGAAGGAAAAAAGAAGGAAGCAAGGAGAAGGAAAGAAGACACAAGGATGCAAAAAAAGAAAGAAGCAAGTAACAGGGAATGAAAAAAAGAAATAATGAACAAAGAAAAAAAGAAATAAGTAAGAAAGAAGGAATTAAAAAGGATAAAAAGAAGGAAGGAAGAATGGAGGAAGAAAAGAAGAAGGACTAAAGAAGAATGAAAGAAGAAAGAAAGAAGAAAAAAGGAAGAAAGAAGCAAAAAAGAATGAATGAATGAAGAAGGGAAAAAGAAGGAAGAAATAAAAAAAAATCAGGAAGAAAGGAAGAAAGAAAGAAGAGAGAAAGAATGAAGTAAGAGAGAAGAAAGAAAGAAGGAAAAAAGAGAAAAAAAAGGAGGAAGAAAGAAATAAGGAAAAAAGAAGGTAGAAAGAAAAAAGAAAAAATAAGAAAAAAGGAGTTAGAAGGAAAATAGAAGAAGGGAGGAAAATACAAGGAAACAACAAAAGAAGGTAAACAGAAGAAGCCAGTAACAGGGAAGGGATAAAGAAAGAACAAGGAAGGGAGGAATAAGGAAGTAAGAAGGAAGAAAAAAGGAAGAAAGAAGGAAGAAAGGAGAAAAAAGAAGAAAGAAATAGAGAAGAAAGACGGAAGAAAGAGAAAAGGCAAAAAGAGTAAGAAAGAAAGAAGAAAAAAGGAGAAAAACTATTTCCTGAAAAACTGAAAAAAGAAAGAAAGAAAGGAGGAAGAAGGAAGAAAGAGAGACGAAAGAAGATAGAAAAGAGAAAAAAAAGGAAGAAAAGAAAGAATGAAGGAAAAAAAGGAGAAAGAATGAAGAAAGACAGAAAAAGAAGAAAGAAATAAGAAAGGGAGAAGAAAGAAAGAAAGAAAGATGGAAAAAGGAAGAAAAAATTGAAAAAAGATGAAAGAAAGAAGTTAGAAATAAGGAAGATGAACTATGGAAGGAAGAAAGAAAGAAGGACGAAACATATGAAGTAAGAAGGAAGAGAGAAGAAGGAGAAAGATAGAAGAAAGAAAATAGCGGGTAAAAGGTAGGCAAAATAATGAAGAAGGAAGGAAAAAGAAGGGTCTTTCTTCATTTCAACCTTTTGTCCTTCGACCTTTTGACGCAGTTTGTTTTTGTTTCGACCTTTTGTCCCTTCGACCTTTTGACCCTTCGACCTTTTGTCCTTTCAACCTTTTGACCTTTGACTTTTTGTCCTTCGACCTTTTGACCTTCGACGTTTTATCCTACAACCCTCAAAAGAACGTCACATGAACTAAAGAATAAGGACTTTAAATTATGCCGAACGTTATTATGCTTTACATACCCACGCATAAACTCGCACTCTGCACCACCCATGCATCTCCCCCATTCTGCTTTCAATGTACTGCAATGTGAAAGGCAAAAAAAGAGGCGGCGGACCCGTAAGCAAAGACACTTACGCGAAGCCCGCGAGATAGAGAGAATCTCCTTTTAACACTGCAATCCAACAGACTAATAAATAAATTCGCAATCCTTTTCGAGCTTTCTGAGGAATGGCATCTGTGAGTAAAATCCATTAAAACTGAGGGGAAGTGTATCCATCTACATAGGTAAAATTTTTTAAAAGTATTCCAAAAAGAATTACTGAAGAATTTCCTGATGGAATTGTCAGACATAGTTTAAGAAGAATTTTTGAAGGAATTTCCAGAAGAACTATTCAAGAAATTTCCTAAGGTCATAAGTAGTTCCGAAGCAATTCCTGAGGGATTTTCCTTTTTCATTTGTGCAGGTTTTTTTAAAGAACTCCTGGAGAAATTCCCAATCGAATTCATGACGGATTTTTTGAAGGTTTCATGATGACTTACCGAATTAGTTCTTGAATGTATTCCCTAGGGAATTATTTAGGCAATTTACCAAAAAATCCTACGAAATTTTCGAAAGAACATCTGCAGTAAATTCCAAAGGAATTCTTGAGAATATTCTAATATCCGCAATCTCAATACTTTGGGAATTTTTCTTGGAATGTAGTCTTGATTCTAGAATCAAAACTGTGAGGGTGAGATATTTTGGAAATTGGGCAATCCACTTCCAGCGTGTATTGATGACAGATATGTATAAATCATCGTATAACGGTTCGGTTGTCAACATTGACTAGTGAATAGCTGGCCATGACTTTCCCTCTTTCCTCGTCGGGTACGAACGAAGTTGCACGCTCGGTAAGACAACATACAGTGCGGAATTAGTCCGCACATTTGGCGATCCTGCCAGGTTGATCCTGGTTGGAAATTATAATTTTATAAGTATCCTGTGGGCGTAATATTTTCATCGGATTCGACTTGGAATGTCGAAGACGCTCTGGAAGAGCATCGGATTGAATGATTTGCTCATCGGTTTTGGTTTGTGATGTCGAATGCGCTCTGGAAGGGCAGTGGATTGAAAAATGTGTTGTTTCTCAACGGTTTCGACTTAAAAAGTCGAAGGTGCTTTGGAAGAGCGCCAGCATAAATGATTTGTTTTCTTATCGGTTTCGACGTGTGATATCGAAGCTGCTGTGTTAGAGCGCCGAAATGAATGAATGTGTCGAAGAGGGGCGGATTGATCGCGTCGAAGAGACGTTAATGCGGTGGACCAGCAGAACGCAACTATTCAAATTTGGCTGATTGGTTTGGAGAGCCACCGATATTGTTTTGGCTTTCCCATTGGAAGGCCATCAAATTGTATTGGATATGGTCTGCCGGATCGAATTCTATTGGTTTTGGATTGCAATGCTGGATATATTTGCAAAAAAAATAAGAAGGAATACAGCTGGAGAATCATGAACATGAAATAGTTGACATTTCAGAAGGCTAAAAAAGGCTAGATTAAGGCTCAATAAACCGTAATCAATTCGTTAATGACGATGATTTTATACGAATACGAACTAATACTAATAAAGTTTTAAACTAATTGCAAAATTTCGGGGCTATTTACGGACTTACCCTTCATCATAATATATTCATGGCATTTCCATATTAATATTTCACTTATCAAAACTAGAAATTACTGGAGAATTGCTGGAAAAACGCTGGAAACTGCGTTTTTCCTAGGCCGATATTCGTATGTTCATCGAACGCATACTAACGTTCGAACGTTCGAATCAAACACATACACACTCATTGATTTTGCACTTGATCTTTTCTCATTGTTTCATTGCTTTTATCACTCCTAAAACATATTCACTAACTTGAAACTCAGTTTTTCTTCAATCTTGACTACCAATTAATTCACTTCACGTCCAAAAACTGTCGAAAACTGCTTTCCAAAAATCGAAGTGAGAGACAAATTTGACGACCGTATTGTGAATGTAATAAAATGCGGAAGACTCAAATTCACTAGCACAATAAGTGAAATGGTGAGTAAAAAATCTACGCCATGTAACTTCATTAAATCTGAACAATACAACGTATACGCCAGCCAACACGCAAACAAAGATGTGCATACACAAGAAAATAATCATCTCTTCACCGTCGCCAGATTTATTTATTGGAAAAAATCGTAAAAAATAAATATTTCAACATTTTATGTAAGCTTCTATTACATTCCAAGTGGTGTATAAACAATTTTAAACCGATAAATACCCATATATTTGATACACCGTGAACATGTGTTATGATATAAAATAAACAATTCGTCAAGTCTGGCAACATTTTGCATCAGCTGGCATATTTTTAACTTCCCATTTCCACCCACCCAAGTTGTAAACAAAATTTATTTATCTCTGTTGCACTTTTCCGTACCAATTGCATCACTATTACTATTACAAAGAAGTGATACAGTCATTAAATTTCAAAACATTGTGATGGAGTCTTGAGCCTTAAGGTGATACGGGAGGCACAAACAATCATTAAATCGTCATCATTTTCATCATTGAATGCTACAACAAATATGATATTAAAAAAGTATCACTGGCACGTGCTTACTCACAATCTACATGCTAATACCTTTACAGCTACATCAAACAACTGAAAACCAAAATACGTAGCTTCAAAATTACAATGTGACAATGCTAGAAAGAGACAAAAGATAGATTTGTGAATTTTGTGTGATTTTTTTGTGCGGATTTTGAATTGAAAAATTTGATTTGGCTTGTTTGCAAATAATGAAATTAATATTATTCTAGAATTAATTTTTGCTAGAGATTTGAAAGATGGACTTGGATTAGAATATTTGTTGTGAAAATTGGATGAGAATATAAAAAAAATACTGATACAAGATACTTATCACGCAATGGCAGGCATAAAAAAAAAACAATTAATTACTGTGGAAATGTTAAAGAACACGTAAATAGTAGACCAAGAGCCAGTTGCAATGAAAAGCCATTGAAGAAAAAACTTGAATATTTTATATGAAAGTCTGATTGTGGTATTCCATTATAAAAACGTTCCAGTGTTGGTTTGGGATTCAAACTATGTTCATAAAATAGGAATATTGGATTCGAATTTCGGGTTCATACATCGGATTTAAGTATCGCACTGGAAAATTGTATTGAAATATTTGAATTTAAATTTGAATCAGGATGATTTTGAATATGAGAATTGAGTTCAAATATTGGATACTGGATTGTAAAATAAGACTTGGCTGTAATTAAAAAAATGCGATGTAAATAGTTGTTTATGAAAATCCTAAGTCAATGGTTTTTTGTTCTCTTTTTTAGTGAGTAAAGAAGGGAAATGTGAGGGTGAGATATATTATCAATTGGGCAATCCACTTCCAGCGTTGATGACAGATATGCAAATATCATCCGTATAATGGTTTCGGTTGCCAACATTGACTAGTGAATAGCCCTTTTCACGAGACGTTTTAAATCAGCTGATTCTATCGTTAATTGACAGTTCCTCTATGAAAGCGACAGCTTCGGGTTTGCGAGTCTGTTCAGCGTTTGTATTATGAATTCAGTAGAAAACCGAATTATAGCCGCTAACGAAGTTGGATTTTTCTCACAATCCATACGTTAAACCTAATTTCGGAAGTCGTGCGCTGTATAGCGCATCACCAAGTGAAAACAGCGCACTACTTCCGAAGTTAGGTTTAACGTATGGATTATGAGAAAAATCCAACTTCGTTAGCGGCTATAATTCGGTTTTGCACTGAATTGATAATAAACAAGTGCAGTCTCGGCAATGTCACATGAAAAGGACCATAGCAGGCCATGATTTTTTCTCTTTCCTCGTCAGGCACGAACGGATGTGAGCGCTCGGTAAGGGTGCGGCCAGAGTAGACGCGAAATGCGATGCGAAGCAAAGCGTCCATACGATTTGACAGCTCCTTATTTTTGATTGTTATTCGCTTGCGTGCTATTTTCGCGCGGCGTCGCGTAGACGCGTCTACTCTGGCAGGCATCTAAGACAGTACACAGTGCGGAATTAGGCCGCACAAAAACTGAGTTTGTTTTGCTACTGCCCGAACTTTCGAAGGAATTCCTGGATAAATTTTGGAATTTATATAAAATCTCCAATAGCTTTTTGTTTGGAAAATCCATTAAAAATAATTTCGTAAATTCCTTTCAGAATTCCTTCGGATATTCAATTAAAAAATTCTGTTCGTAAATCTTTTCACGTTCTCTTTTGGTTATCACGAATTGAGTCGGAAATTTCTCTAGGAATTCTACAGGAATTTTTTTCATAATCCCTTTGGCAAGGCCACCAGGAATTAATTTGGACATTAATCCAGGGATTCCTTCAGAAAACGCTCCGGAAAGTCCATTGTACTTTTTTTTTCAGAAATTCCTTTGTAACTTCCTCCAGTCCTTAAGAAATTTTTTCAGTAAACCATACCAAATTCCTACAGGAAAAATTCCGGAAAGAAATCTAATTTGGAGGAATTTCTAAGGAATTTTCGAAGATTCGCAAACAAAATTTCCAAAGAGATTCCCGAAAGAATTCTGAAAGGAATTTTAAAAGAAATTTTGAGTTGCTAAGAGTTCGTAAAGGAATTTCCGGAGAATATCCGAAGGAATTCCTATAGGAAATTCGGAAAGAATTCCGTGAGAAAGTCACAAAAAAATGTTCTCGACATGGTTCTGGAAGATGGTTCTCGACAACGATCCAACGGGAACAAGAAAGTGAGGTGCACAGCGAGCAAGGTGGATCGATCAGGTGCAGGACGATTTGCGGACCCTCCGCAGACTGCGTGGTTGGCGACGTGCAGCCATGGACCAAGCTGAATGAAGAAGACTATGGAGAAAGTTCGAAATTAATTCCAGCGGGAAATTTCGAAAGAATACCAAAAATATCTTCCTAGAGTTTCCGAAGAAATCATTTGAGGAATTACTGGAAGAATTTCTATTAGAAATTCGTAAAAGTAATTCTTTAAGGAATTACTAAAAAAACCTAAATCAAATATCGAAGGATTTATCCTAAAGGGATTCCCGAATGTATTCCTAAAACAGTGTCCGTAGATATTTCTATAGAAATTTTCCATGGGTATTTTCTAAGGAAGTCTTAAAGTAATTTTCAAAGGAATTCCAAAAAAAAGTTTTCGAATAAATTTCTGAAGAAATTCTCAAAAAACTCCGTAAAGGAATTTCCGAAGCAAACACTAGTAATTCCCAAGAAAATTTCGGAAAGAACTTTTGGAGGAATTTCCGAAGAAATACCCAAATAAATTTTCAAGGAATTCCTTTTTCGAATTTTCTGAGGAATATCTTGAGGAATTTCCAAACGAATATCTGGATTTATACCCAGAAGTACTTTCCAATTAACTGATGTGCTGTGATGCAGCAATGTCCTAGTGGAGGATGTCATGTAAGCTTTTGCTGTGGAGATACATGCTATAGCTATTAGGATGTTCACCCCATCAGTCTGACTGTAGCTAGCAAATGTAAAAAAAACCTAAAATTCATAAAAAGCATGATATGTTGCATGATTCTTTTCTCAGTTCAAAATTCTTCACGTCGATTCACGCCGCCGTCGCCGCCAGTGTAAAAATGACCTTAGATCGCATATTCGCCACGATTAATTTGTTTGCAGTTGACGAGGATATGAGAGCGCCAAACGTTCAGGGCGACTAGAAACGATTGCACGGTGCCCCGGTAGACCGTTATTATAAAATAAAAATGTCCATCAAAACCAAGTACAGGGCTCGATTCCTGTGGTAATTCTGCACCTCTGGACCATTTTTTTAAAAAATCCCTAGGAGGAATCTCGAGAAATCTTGATTTGAAGTTTTTAATTAAGAAATTTCAAAAGAATCTATATTTTAATTCAATAATATCCCCAAAATACCTTCAAAGCCGTCCAAAAAGTGGTCCAAGTTGTTTTCAACCAGTTTGCATTTGTTGCCTTTATTAAAATTATATTTTTTTTTCAACTGATTAAGCTCACCAAACTGACTTAGGTATGTTTTTTGTATGGCTTGAAGCCGTCTATCTTCAAGAATGCTACCTCTCGTTCAGAACCATTCATGAATTCACGTGCAGGCTGCAGATTCTTTGTTGAATGCCATTTAGATTAAAGTTTGTATTTTTTTATTGTATTCACAAATGTATTCTAGCATCAGAAGTAAAGATTGGGGTATGGAAAAAAATGATGAAAAAAACCAACAGCTTCAAGATTTTTTAGTAGTTTAGTTGTTTAGCATTATATAACAGGTTAGATCTTCGTCAGATGCTACAACAATTGAATTGACGGAGCTTTATCATATTCTGATATCTCCCCGCAAAAGGATCATCGGACTTGTAATGACTCCAAAAATGGCGGCAAGGAAAAGCTACGAGAATCAAGGAAAACATCAGGAAAAATGCACAAGAGAAAGAAAAAAAATTACAAGTTTTGTGCATATTCTTTTGGGTTTTCGGTTACGACGAAGAAATATTCAATTTTTGAACTTTTAAAAACACTTTAATGAAGAAACAAAATGAACCTTTGATTATCTGCGTCACTACACATCAAGTTCGGAATTGTTAATACGATTTTAAAGTTGCTCGAGAAGCGCCATGTTGAGTAAATTTATGGTTGAATCAAGTACAGATGAGGCATCAACAAATTGCATAGAGTTCACAGAATCCTGATCTTTCGGATTACGTCATTACTCTGCTTGAACATTAACAATTTTCTAATTAATATTTCAATCAGCAGGTTCTGATTGATTTCAAAAAAGTGTACGTAAGATACAGCTCTTTGAAACTCGAGCATGGTTTTGAGGAAGCAATTGATGGCTTTGCTAGCAGCTGGAAAAAGCCGCAGCTTCCATTCACGTCAAAGTACCATATTTTGAATTATCATGTTCCAGAGTTCTGTAGAGGTACCGGAATAGGTTGTGGCTTACATATCAAACATGCTTTTTCTAGTCCGTTGATTAGAACTTTGACGAGATTTGGCAGCAATAAGTTAATTTGGCAGCAATCGATTAATAAGTGCTGTGATCGAGTATAACAGCTTCTAACTACTATTATTCTACACGAACTCTGGTCTAACTTCTCTCCATTCTCCATCTCCATTCTCTCCATACATAAACACTAAATTAAAATTAATTTTTACCTTTCATTCTATTAAACATTGAAAGCAACACTTATACTAAACTCGAGCAAGTTAGCCATACAAAAACATACTTAAGTCATTTAGGTAAGATAAGTCAGTTGTAAATATTTATAGTTCTAATAACGGCAACGCGTGCTTAGGGCCATCTTTGGCGTTGTGCAAGAGAATGGTGTGTGGCGGCGAAGGATGAAACAAGAGCTCGCCCAACTCAACGCGAACCCAGTATCCAGAAGGTAGCTAAAGCTGGAAGGGTACGGTGGGCAGGGCATATTTCAAGAATGCCGGACAGCAACCCTATAAAGCTGGTGGTTACTTCCGACTGGCAGGTTCAAGAAGAATTAAAGGACATCTATCTAGGTGGATTAATCAGGGTTTTTGGTGATATTTTTGGATTCTTTTGAAATTTCTTAACTAAAAACTTCAAATCAAGATTTCTTGAGATTCCTCCTAGGGATTTTTTTAAAAACTGGTCCAGAGGTGCAGAATTACCACAGGAATCGAGCCCTGTACTTGGTTTTGATGGACATTTTTATTTTATAATAACGGTCTACCAGGGCACCGTGGATTGGCGATTGGATCGAGTCCAGTGGAGAAGGATACCTCATTCGGCGTAGGAGCTGTAGCCCTTCAAGTAAGTAATCCTAAGTAATGTACAAAAATATGCGATAAGGATTGGTCAAGGAATGATTCTGCTTCTGAAGCTTCTTGAGCAGTACGGAGCTAGTAAGTAGAAAGAATTTCGTAATGCCAATAACGCCTTCTGGAAAGGAAATTGAATGTCAATGTGAATTGAATGGAGCTGCGGTTTTCCTTGCGGAAAAATATTCCTCCCGTGAGTGATCAACTAGTTTTGTATATTTAAAAGATTTCTCCGTTGGAATTCAGAAATTTTTGGCACGATAAGAGCTGAATTTTTTCATCTCTTGAAGCCAAAAACCAGTGCAACCGCTACCCAAATTAGAATCAGAAAACAATCGATCTGGACGTTAACTTTTTCCCGGAGTTGCTCACACCCAAAGGAGCCAGCACGGTTCCAAAACAAGTCTACGCAAGCCCGCTTTAAAATTGTGGGGCAACAATCTGTTGTCGAAAACCTCACTTCAGCAGGGAAGTTACGCAACAGTGCGTCATCACACAACTGACATCTCTGATGGTTACCGAGATGCAAAAGATGCTCGAAGCCCTACAACTCGCAGTTACCTGGGGAGAGATTGTCAAGCTCTTGAACATAGTTCCTGCTGCCACCTATATTATACAAACTCCAAATATGAACATCAGATACAGGCAACTTTCTCAACTTCGGAAGTAGTGCGCTGGATTCGCCTAAAGATGTGCTAAACAACGCAGCAATTAGTTTGACAGATAAAACTTCTGAAGAAAGTTCGGTTCGGAAGTCCCGACTTCCGAATTCTAAGATGGTGCTACGCCGACAATAATTGGGTTCATTGTAGCGCTACATTCTAGATCGACTTCAGTTGATTATTTTCTCCATAACACACCTGACCGCTGCATTTTCATGATTATTCGACTTTTCCAGTAACATTTTCCGGTTTCCAATATATATATATATAAACACTGCGCATCCCAAGGCGAAACGATTAGTGAGAAAACCGTACAAATCGAACTACCCGTTCGTGAGTTATATTGCCTCAAATGAAATGTAAACTCATTTTTATATGTAGAGACTAAAAGAACCTGCCCGATCTCATTCGGGTTTTATTAGGTTCTGCAGCATGACGTCACGAATGAACTCGGTCCTCGTCAAATGAACTTTTTTGACAATTCAGTAGTACTTTCCACTGACTCCGACGAGGACTCCGACAAGGGTCGAGTTCGCGATTGGTTGGCTGCCCCTGAGACCAACAAGAAGTACTATCAATCTGTCACCAGATTGAGGTTACGTACAGGCGCTGCAGAACCTAATTTTCAATTTGTCAGTCGTTCAGTCGATTGCAGCGTCGCACTCTAGATTGATTTCAGTTCGAGCCTGATGGTTTTCTTCAGAACTCATAAAACCGTTGCATTTTGGCAATTTTTCAACTATCCCTGTCAAATTGATCAAATCTTAGTAAATAGACACAGCTGATCCCAAGACGAATCGATCAGTGAGGAAATCTTGAAAATCGGTCCATCCGATCGTGGGTTAGAATGCCTCAAAGAGAAAGCAAACTCACTTTTATATATATATATACATACATTTGGGGATATTCATTTCAAAATCCTCAAGGCAATGTACAGTGGTCTGTAGACAAATCTCGTAGTATTATTGATTATGCCAGCTCTCCTTCAGCATACAGTGAAACAAATGAAACGTAGTGAAAATTTATTTGAAAGTTTTTACAAAACATTTTGGAAACTTGGTGCTTATTTCAATTATTTTATAATCAATCCATGCTGAATTAAACAACATCTTGTTGATAAATAAAAATGTTTTTCATTATCCCTTAATTTAAACTCCCTGATAAGCATAGTGCAAACAGTCACTGATCATTATTGTAGCTACTCTTCGTATGAGTGACATAAAACTCCAGTCTTTTCAAAAGGAAAACTCGAACACGATTCAACGTGATGAGGTGGCGCTTCGATGCTGACTTGTTCATTTTATCGATAAAACAGGGCTCGCCCGTTTTCTTACGTAAACCAACACAACCACACAGCTCCCCATAGCAATCGTGCGTGGCCAAAAACCTGATTCTTGAACCAACAACCAACTGCGTGTGCACTCAATCTCTTCGGTGGAAAAGAAGCTGATGGGGATTTTTTGTCTGACGCATTCATTTACCGAACCGCAACTGTAGATTTGGGCTAAAAAGATTACTAATAGGCGAATTAGCGCAATTAGCGCATTCCACCGTGCTGATCGAATCATGACTAGGCACAAAGCTCGCTGTTGTTGGTGTCCAACTCCCACCCCGCGCAGCTCGAGGTCTAAATTTATTATTGCGGGAAATGATTGGCGTGGTCTACATTCTGGGAGAAGACGCGCACATTTCAAGCGTCTTTTGCAGCCTCCCAAACCAAGAACCATATAATTATGCAGAAAGCGGATCGATCTGCGGTGGAACAGAATTTAGCAAACGCGGTGGGACGGCCGCCCCGCAATGCTCCATTCTCCAAAACAGCGATCCAAATCAACCACGCAGCAACGAACGGTCGCGGACTCATGTGATCGTGCGCGCACGTACCAATACACCTCTGCCGCAGTAACGCGATCGCGCGCTCAGCCAACGCCAAGCCAAGATGGCTTCGCCATCCAGTCAAATCGTTCGGTCGTTTTGGATCCCCGCATGAGAACGCCACAACCATCCGGCGGTGACAGAGAAGAAGAAGAAGCACTAGCCGGAGCGCAACACTCGGAGTCGTGTAGGAGCCAGAAAGGCGTCGCTTGGTCCAGCACGATCGCGCAGCATCATACCACGGAGCGAGCGTGAAGATCGCTGGTGATGAGGAAGCGAGCGGCGGCAGGTGGGGCTGCGAAGCGAACGAAGGAGATGCTGAATCAACATTGCTAGCGCCGCCGGATTAACGTTATGCTGTGCTAAGTGAAATCGATTTTCTATGCCTCTCGTCTCGCTGATTCAGCATCTCGTCGAGAGTGGGATGAGGTTTCTTCTTGGCCGTTTAGTTTTCTTGCGCCATGCGATCATCTTCTGCTCTCGGAAAGAAAACGGGAATAAACGAGAACGAGGTCCGGAGGACGGGAGAAATGTGAGAACGGGATGTGCGGGATCGAGTTCGGTGAAAGAGGTGCTTTCGTCTTCGTCCTGGTCTTCTTCTTCGGATTCAGTCTTCCAAGTAGTCATCCAACATTCAACATTCAACATCCAACATACATATGCGGCGATCTTCTGCTTCTTCGCCTTTGCTTCTCTCGCTCGCACTGTGCCGGGATATTAATGGGTTTGTTTCTCAAGTTGGCTCTGTAAGCCAACAACCGTACGTACTGTAGACATGTAGGAACCCTCCGATGAATGATGACGATGGTTTAAGGTGTGTCGGTCGGTCGGTCGGTTGGTTGGGCCAAGTGACTCGGTTCGACTCCGCTGGCGCACCGATGTCTGGAAAGTTTTCCCGCGTCTTGCCTGCCTCAAACACCCCCTGGCTTATTCGTTGCCTTTGACTGGTTGGATGTGGAATGGCTCGTGTATGTAAACGGCGACTTACACTGCTGGAGATGATGGTGGAATTACCGGAGACGCGACCCGATGATGTGATTCGATTTGCTTCCATGGTCTCGATGAGGCGCGCAACCTAGGCTAGTCATGCCTATTTACTGGTGGGCTTCCCGCTGGAGCACGTGCACTGATTGATGCGAAAATGGGTGGCGAATTGATTGAACTTGCCCCCTCAGCAGTGCCGATAGCTTAGGCTGTGACAAATCCATTCCATTTTTAACTCACTCGTATTTATCAAATTTCGTAACAAATGAGCAATGCATCTATTTCATAAATTCATTTCGATGACGTGCTGACTTGTCATGATGACTTGTAATGGAAGTTTAAGATGTTGTTGTTAAATTCATTTTATTTCTTCATTTTTGTTTGCAATACATTGTTTTGCTCTGGGAACCTTCATCTCTATACATTTTTGATATATTTCATAATATTATTTGGTGGGGTTTCGGTCACCGTAAAACTTTATATTTTCTGTTGATTTTTATCGGTGATGAAACATACACAAATGAGATTTCAAACCTAGAATTTCGTCGATTGAGAATTTAATCTTTGTCCGTCGAAGTTATTTGCATATTGTGAGCCATGTGATGTAGAACGACAAGTAAAGTCAAAAATGTAATACGTTTAATCCCTGCAATATATGTAACTAGCTTTATGTACCCGGCCTTGCTCGGAGTTGCCAGTTTGGTTTGCAGTTTTTTTTTTTCACAATCGGAAAATAATAAAACCAATTGGTTAACAGGGTAATTGTGTTTACTTGTTGATACTTCATTTGATTAGAAGAAGGCTTTTGGAAATATTGACTGATTTTGAAGAAGGGATTGTGGGTTTGAATAGCCTTATTCCGGGCAAACGTCTATTTCTAAAGAAGGGAAAACATCCACCAATGTCTTATTTCGGGCAAACGCATATTTTTAAAGAAGGGATCACACCCACCATTGCCTTATTCCGAGAAAATGCCTACTTTTAAAGGAGCAATCACATCCATCATCCAGAAGGAAACACATTATTCATTGCTTTTCACTGGGCAAACTATGATTCCGATGAAGGGTAACAATTATCATTGCTTTATACCCAGCAAATGCATGCTTTACATGATTTTTTTTTTCTGATGATGTTCAGTATTATCCCAAATTCACTTCATGTTAAATGACCTTAGGGTAGGGTGGCTCAAATTAGTATGGGAAAAACTTTTTGCATTTTTTTTTATGGGCCGCCCTCTTATTCGGTTCTATTTGATGCCCTGATGCTCTGGACAAAATTTCAGCCAAATCGGTCAACGTTTGGGCGGTGCTAAACTCGTTGGAAGTTTATATGCAAAAATGTATGTAGAAACATCCAAAAACAGTGAATTGCAGTTGGACGGCACAACTTACGATGAAGAACTTTGATACTCCTTCAGATCTTAAAGAATTTAATAAAGAATGTTATGCAGAAAACCGCGAGAAAATTAGAGTTTGCCCGGCTAAGTTATTAGCATTTCTCTGAAGTGGGGTTTGAGCAAATTTCGTTTCTTTTACCTTTGAAAAGAAATAAATTCACCCATACAACACTCCAGTAAAATGCTTATATCTTTGCCTAATAAACTCCAATCTTCTCGCGGTTTTCAGCATAGCATTCTGTATTTAATTCTACAAGAATTGACAAAGTATCATTGTTCTTGATCGTAAATTGTGCCGTCCAACTGCAAATCACTGTTTTTGGATGTTTCTGCATACATTTTTCCATACAAACTTCTAACGAGTTCAGCACCGCCCAAACGTTGACCGATTTGGCTGAAATTTTGTCCAAAGCATCAGGGCATCAAATAGAGCCGAATAAGAGGGCGGCCCATCAAAAAATTTGAAAAAGTGTTTTTTGAGCCACCCTAATTCAGGGTTATGTCATTTTCAGGGAAATGTTATTGTCGAATATTTGCTATTTTTGAAGAATTGTTTTCGGAGCATTGTACAATGTCAAAGAACCTCGGATGAACTAAATACGAGGGATTTTAAATTAAGTCGTTTTCTATCAATTCTATACAATGTTTAAATATTTGGTTTGAATTCACCCATACGATAGAAAGGTATACTAAACTGTTCGTTTAATAAATATGCCCTCTCTCGTTCAGCTATGACAGTCCTTTCTAGCCTGATATAGTCTTCCTTAGATAGAGAATATGGTTTCCAAATTTGGTGGACATCGGTAAATGGGTTCAGAAGTTATGCTGAATTGATCGCTAACTAAACAATACCCCTCTCTTACAACCAACCCATTTTAAAAGGACCTACCAATATCCACTAAAATCTGTTCCTTAGGACGGACAATATTTGATACAAATTTGGTTCAAATCGGTCACGGTGGAACACGACGGAACAAAACAAAACATTGTGCATTCGGAAGCTTAAAACCGAATCTTTCAGATGGTGGCTGTTTGGCTTGCCGCCTCTTGCCGCTTTTCATGGTGTGTTGATGTGAAAATTGATTATTTTTTCTAAAAATTCCTTAATAACTTTGACAGGTTTCAAGATAGATCAAAGTAATCTTCTAGACAAACATGTTTTTTGTCATTATGCACAACTTTCTAGAATAAACCATAGTGCTAAAATCATTTCCAAAAAAGTTATGCTCAAAATATGATTTTTGGGGGTCATTCATACAAAACGTGCTCTAATTCCTTTCAAAACCGTTTGTCCAATATTGTGTCATCAGAAAAGATGTTCCAATTCACATTCTGTATAACATTGCAGAGAACAACCACTGCTTTTGTACATTTGCGTAATTTTTTTATTTCATACCGCCCTTCAAGGTGGATAGATCATTGATATTTTCTTATCAAAAGAAAGCCCAAGAAATATCCGTCGACTCTTCTGAAGACATCATGACTCTAAAATGTAGTTTTCAGGTCGAAAACTAAAAAACGCACGTTTTGGGGGCTTCTGAACCAGTGTGCACACCCTCCCCCTTTTACCACCAGCATTCATAACCCCCCTATCGTCGTCTCCTTAAGATAAAGAATGTGTGTTCCAAATTTGGTAGAGATCGGCCAAGGGGTTCAGAAGGTACACTGAGTTGATCGATGACTAAGCAATACCCCTCCCCCCACACCCTCCCCCTTTTCCGAACAGCATCCATAACCGACCTATCGTCGTCTCCTTAAGGTAAAGAATGTGTGTTTTAAATTTGGTTGAGATCGGCCACGGGGTTCAGAAGGTACACTGAGTTGATCGATGACTAAGCAATACACCTCCCCCCACACCCTCCCCCTTTTCCGAACAGCATTCATAACCCCCCTATCGTCGTCTCCTTAAGATAAAGAATGTGTGTTCCAAATTTGGTTGAGAACGGCCAAGGGGTTCAGAAGGTACACTGAGTTGATCGATGACTAAGCAATGCCCCTCCCCCCACACCCTCCCCCTTTTCCGAACAGCATTCATAACCCCCCTATCGCCGTCTCCTTAAGATAAAGAATGAGTGTTCCAAATTTGGTTGAGATCGGCCAAGGGGTTCAGAAAGTACACTGAGTTGATCGATGACTAAGCAATACCCCTCCCTCCACACCCTCCCCCTTTTCCAAACAGCATCCATAACCCCCCTATCGTCGTCTCCTTAATTATAAAGAATGTGTGTTCCAAATTTGGTTAAAATCGGTCAATGCGTTCCGAAGTTATGCTGGAACATACATACAAACATACATACAAACATACAAACATTGAGTTTTATATATATAATATAAATATATAATATATAATATATAATATATAATATATAATATATATATAGATATATAGATAGATAGATAGATAGATAGATAGATAGATAGATAGATAGATAGATAGATAGATAGATAGATAGATAGATTGTCACTGGGAAGTGCAGGTAGAGTTCCCTCAAATGCCTATCATTTTCTGATGGACAGATGGAGACGCAAGGTGTAGGAACTATTCGCTTTCAGATTCATCTGCATCTAGTTTCGTTTACAACATGTTACAAATACAAATTCCGTCGCTTCAATTCAAATAAATTTATTTCGAAGTGTTTTATAAATATATCCGATATAGCTATGGATGAAGTGAAAAAAACTGGATAATCAGAAAAATTACATGAAGCTCAAGCACAATCAAATGGAATATTCTGAAATGAGGATGTAGGGATCATGTAAGAATACCATACATTAGAAATTCCTCTGAAACAATGTTGATATTTTGGATGAATGCTTAGAATTACACGTGCATAGCGCTTCGGGTTTGAGTGTTCAAACCGTAGTACATAAGTTAATACGGCCAATACCGTTGCGCGGGGCTTCTTTTGACTCCGGGGGCTACTTAGGGTTTTTGATTTCCTAAAAAAATACCAAATTTGAAACAAAAAGTTGCCATCCAACTATCAACAAGACACCTGAATGGTGATAATGGCAATTTGAGAGTAGTTAACGTTGTTATTCATGTTTCAAAATGTCCAAAGTAGCCCCCGGAGTCAAAAGAAGCCCCGCACGACGGTATGCTTAGGGACGCCAACTGTTAGACAGCCTCTATTATAAGGCCTAAGCTCATACAGAAGAGAACAGACCCCTAAGTCGCGAACTAGCAAAAAACATTCCAGAGGAATCTTTCGTTAACGGAATAACTACACCCCACCGTTTCAACGTCTGAACCGATCCTTGCCTTCCAACGCCGTTGAGGAATCGTTTTTTAGCACCGATTTTATCAAGCCCAACCGGAACAACCCTGCCAATTCCGGCATCCAGTCGACGAAGAGTCGCTGAACACAATAGTAAACGACCTGATCAGATATTTAGTTAATCGCACATTTGTCCGACAAAGGTTATTGCAACGTATATGTGAGCAGATTCAACCACAATCAAGTTGCTGCAAACATGTTTTCCCGTTGTTAGGCCATTTGTTTGAAAGTTTATTGGCCGAATGCCGTTTCGCCGAACGCCGTTGAAAAAATCCTTAAATTGTGTATAGTGAGAGATGAGAAGTGAGTAGTGAGAACTGCGAAGTGTAAAGTGAGCAATAAGGTATGAAACTTTTCTGTCTTCTCACTTTATACAAGCAATAGTCGGAAGTGGCAGATGGAGAGAAAGTAAGAAATTAGGAGTGAGGTATGATGTGTGGGTAGGGTATCCAATCATGGTTTGAACCAAATGGCGGGTTTTAGATGAGCCGTCAAAACAAAGTTGATTTATTTCATTAAAAGGACGTGTTAGAACTGCGATTTCTAGTTATATGAAAGCTTAGTTCATTATCTTTCCAAAAACATCCTGGGTGCACATATTTATGCATAGTTTTATTGAAAAAACTTAATAATTACATAACTTTGATTCGTACCATGGTTTGAACTACACTGTTCATGGTTTGAACTAAATTCGTACTATGGTTTGAATTACTGCAGCAGCCAGCAGCTCCTAAATATAATACTAATCACATGCATGAAACGCTGAGGAAATCTATAAAAAAGCAAATTTGTATTACTATTCATCTTCTCGCATTCGATTAGTAACTTGAAACGTGTGAAAATCGTCTAAATTATCGATATGAAAATTGCGATTTTTTCATATTGGAAATGTAAACAAAATGCTCCAGCTAGGCGCATGCAGCGCTCCTAGCGGACAGCAGCAGAACATGACTGCATTTACAAGTTCAAACCATGGTACGAATTTAGTTCAAACCATGATCAGTTTTACCTTGTATAAATGTTACTATTTTAACTATTTAAAACTGTTTCTCAATTGTATGATGATGTCATTCGATTACAGATAAAAATAGCATTCTTTTGATATATTGATCTCACTCCTGTGTCATAAAATGCGTCCTCTACAAGCTTTTTGAAATTATGCCACTGGTGGGGGGAATTTAGCGCAAATTCAGGACGTTTTTAAATCGCTTTATTTTATTATTCAAACAATATGTACGAATGTTTAAATAAACTTTAAGACTTCCTGTATACCTAAATATGCCATCCATACTGTTTTAGGTTCATTTCCTGCCAATGAGATGGTAATTTCTACTGATTTCAAAATGGTTCAAACCATGATACGATTTTCACTAGTTCAAACCATGATTGGATACCCTAGTAAGAAGTGAGAAATAAGACTTGAGTAGTGAACAATCAATTCTAATTAAAATCCCTTCTTCCTTATTCTGTCCTATTTTTCCATTGTTCTTCTTATCCATTCATTCTTTTCCCTCGTTCCTTCTTTTTCTTCATTCTTTATTATTTTTACATTTTTCATTCTTTATTACTCACTAGCAGACCCAACGAATATCGCTGAATAATTTCCTGATTTTTTTCACCTTCGCGAATTATTCAGAAGACGTTTAATTAATCGATTCTCAAAGAGAGGGAGGGAACTTGAAGCGCCATAGAAACATTTCCGTGTCATCAGAAACCTCCATATACCAGGTTTCGTTCAATTTGCTTGATGAGCTCTCGAGTTTTGCCGAAATTTCGATTTAATTTGTAAATAATTTGCTCATAGCTCCCCTTTCCATCGGAGGAGCTGTCTCGTGCCACCTCAGAAACATTTTTTGCACATATCAAAATTAATTCCATTTCCAATATTCTCGATTCGTTTTTGTTCTCGATTTAATTAGAAATTTGTGATTTATTGGTGTGGAAGTCCCCCTTTCTAGAGGGGGAGTGGTCCATAACGTTGATATATACGTTGTTGATCGAAGCGGTGTGCGCACGGTTTAATTTTGCTCCGTCAATTTATCGAATTTACTGTGTATTTGGTATTGCAAAACTTGCTAGGCTGTTGTGAATGTACATCTATCTTTTAGAAAACTAGAATTCTACCATTAGCCCGATTTAATCGCTGATTCCTGCCTAAAATCAAAGTGAAAATAACGCTATGGATTGCAAAAAGTGTCTTCTTCCTGTCACAAAAGATCAGCCATCCATATTCTGCAATGCATTGTGTGCCGGACTGTATCACGCTTCTTGTGTCGGACTAAACGATCAACAACTCGCTGCAGTATCGCCGCCCAACAAAAACAGTTGCTGGATGTGTGATGTGTGTTTGGATGAGTTCGTGCAGTGGAGGAAAACGAAAAAAGAATTAATCGTTCAAAGCGCGCTGGAGCCGAAATGTGCATTACATCGTGACGTCGAAGAACTGAAGGCAAAAGTTGAAACAATTATGTCTCTACTTGCTCCGAATGTAAAATGTTCTGCGAATAGTGCCATACAGCATTCAACTCCTAAAACATCACCGAAATTTTCTAATACAGCACCATATGTATCAAGCGCCCGCATAGAGTCATTCGTTCCTGATGCTTCGAGTCGATCATTCACTTCTACGAACATGGAAGAGAGTTTCGCAATGGTACTTACGAATATTGATGGCAGTGTTTCGGAAAAAGACGTACAGGTGATGGTTACAAGATGTTTGGGTGCTTGTGACAAAGAACGTGTCAATGTAAGAAAACTGGTTCCGCGATGGGTGGACAGTAACACGCTGGACTATATCTCTTTCAAAATTGTTCTGGACACAAAATGGAAATCTGCTGCTCTAACGTCAACTACATGGCCAAAAAATGTTAAATTTCGAGAGTTCCGACAAAACCTGTGCACATGGAAACCTGATATTATATGCTAGTTTTGTAATCAAATATTATACGTTGACATGCTTTATGTTTTAATTTGTATTATTTTCTTTTGTTATTGTTGTGTGCTAAATACCATTACGAAATATGTTGATTGTGATTTTATGTTATGTGCAAGCAGTTATTTTACGTCCAATGTTACAAATCGTATTACAATATCAAATGCTTTATAAATTTAAGTACATTCAATTAGACTATAAGATGTCCGTTGAATTAATAAATAAATAAATAACCATCATAAAATCTTTCCCCGGCCCCAAAAACCCCTAAATACAAATTTTTACACCGATTCATAGGTTTCTACATAAATTCATTTTCATATTTATAGAGAAGTGATTTTATATTTTCTACCATTATCCATTTTCTTGTCTTCTACCGACATCTTTCCTCTTATTTCATCTACCTTCTTTCTTATTCGTTCTTTCCCACTTTCCCTCCAAGGCAGCACAAGTCCAAACTCGTTGCAGCAACCTAATTGTGACTGAATCAGATCAAATAGAAAACATATGGTAATATGTGCTGCTCGGATTCTTCCTTCGTTCTTCCTCCTTCCTTATTACTTCATCCTTCTTAGTACTTCCTTTTCCCACTTATTTCTTCCTTTTTCCTGCTTTCTTATTCGTTTTTCTTTTTGTCTTCTTCTTTCTTCTCTTTTCCTTCACCTTTTTCCTTATTGCTTTTTATTTCTCAATTGTACATTTTTCATTCATTCTTTTCCCCCTTTCCTTCCTTTTCTTCGTAATACATTCTTTCTTATCTCTTCATTACTATTTATTTTATCTTTCTTTCTTAATTATTTATTATTTATTATACTTATTTTGCTACCATTATCTTTTTCCTGTCTTCTATCGTCATTCTCTATTATATCTTCCTTTCTCTTTATTTTTCTTCTTCCTTCCTGTTTCCTTTCTTGTTTCCTGTTCCATTTCTTCTTTTTCTCTTCCCTTTTTTTATTCCTCCATTTTCCTTATTGTTATTTATTATTTTTATTTTTCTTCTTTTTTTCATTATTTTTTGTGTTCAATCTTGGTTATTGTTTCTATTTTTTTTTATACTGGCAGGCTTATTTCTTCATTCTTTCTTCTTCATCCATAGAATTTCTTCTTACTTTTTCTTCCCCCTTCTGATTCTTCATTTCTTCCATCTTCCTTCCTACAATAGGGCGACTTTGAATAAAAATTTGCAAACTCTGCAAAAAATGTTGAAATATCAAAAAAAGATGAATAGATGCAAGAAATTATTTGATTGCATAAAATACTCAAAAAACAAAATTCTAAAAAATTCAAATGTGAAATTGATGAAATCGCGAATAAAAAAAAATGTCCAGAACGTGTTCAGATCGATTTCAGAAAGCAGCATAGTGATTTTGAGCGAAAACAAATATTTTGATTGTAGAGCAGGTTCTCAACCTTTTTCCTGAAAGGTATACCTCTTCGAACTTTTGCATTAATAGAGGAACCCCTTCTCGAAAGTAGGCTTCCAAGCCTCTTGAAGGAATAATTCCGAACCCTTTGAAAGGAGGTTTCCGAGCCTCTTGAAAGGAGATTCTGAATATCTTGAAAGTAGGCCTTCGCACCTCTTGGCTGAGAAGGCCACCTCTTGTAGAGAGGCTTTCAAGCCTCTTGAATGGCGGCTTTCGAGTCACTTGAAAGGAGGATTCTTTTGAATCTTAAAAGGACGCTTCTGAGCCCCTTGCTTTAAGCCTCTTGAAAGAAGAAATCCAAGTTTCTAGGGAGGAGGCTTCCGTGCATCTTGAAAGGAAACTTCCGAACCAGTTGATTGTAGGGTTTCAAGCTTCTTGAAAGTAGGCTTCCGAGCCTTTTGAAAGGAGGCTTACAAGCCTCTTCAAAGATGTCCTACGAGCCCTTTGAAAGAAGCTTTCTGAGCCTTTTGAAAAGAACCTTCTTGGAAGGAGGCTTCCGAGCCTCTTGAAAGGAGGCTTCCGAGCCTCTTGAAAGGAGGCTTCCGAGCCTCTTGAAAGGAGGCTTCAGGCCTTTTGAAAGGAGGCTTGAGCTCTTGAAAGGAGGCTTCCAGGCCTCTTGAAAGGAGGCTTCAGGCCTCTTGAAAGGAGGCTTGAGCCTCTTGAAAGGAGGCTTCCAGGCCTCTTGAAAGGAGGCTTCTGAGCCTCTTGAAAGGAGGCTTCCGAGGCCTCTTGAAAGGAGGCTTCCGAGCCTCTTGAAAGGAGGCTTCCAGGCCTCTTGAAAGGAGGCTTCCGGGCCTCTTGAAAGGAGGCTCTGAGCCTCTTGAAAGGAGGCTTCCTGAGCCTCTTGAAAGGAGGCTTCTGAGCCTCTTGAAAGGAGGCTTCTGAGCCTCTTGAAAGGAGGCTTCTGAGCCTCTTGAAAGGAGGCTTCCTGAGCCTCTTGAAAGGAGGCTTCCGGAGCCTCTTGAAAGGAGGCTTCCTGAGCCTCTTGAAAGGAGGCTTCCTGAGCCTCTTGAAAGGAGGCTTCCGAGCCTCTTGAAAGGAGGCTTCCGAGCCTCTTGAAAGGAGGCTTGAGCTCTTGAAAGGAGGCTCTGAGCTCTTGAAAGGAGGCTTGAGCCTCTTGAAAGGAGGCTCTGAGCCTCTTGAAAGGAGGCTTCCAGGCCTCTTGAAAGGAGGCTTCCGAGCCTCTTGAAAGGAGGCTTCTGAGCCTCTTGAAAGGAGGCTTCCGGGCCTCTTGAAAGGAGGCTGAGCCTCTTGAAAGGAGGCTGAGGCCTCTTGAAAGGAGGCTTCCTGAGCCTCTTGAAAGGAGGCTCTGAGCCTCTTGAAAGGAGGCTTCCGAGCCTCTTGAAAGGAGGCTTCCAGGCCTCTTGAAAGGAGGCTTCCTGAGCCTCTTGAAAGGAGGCTTCTGAGCCTCTTGAAAGGAGGCTTCTGAGCCTCTTGAAAGGAGGCTCTGAGCCTCTTGAAAGGAGGCTTCTGAGCCTCTTGAAAGGAGGCTTCCTGAGCCTCTTGAAAGGAGGCTTCCTGAGCCTCTTGAAAGGAGGCTTCCGAGCCTCTTGAAAGGAGGCTCTGAGCCTCTTGAAAGGAGGCTTCCTGAGCCTCTTGAAAGGAGGCTTCCTGAGCCTCTTGAAAGGAGGCTTCCAGAGCCTCTTGAAAGGAGGCTTCCTGAGCCTCTTGAAAGGAGGCTTCTGAGCCTCTTGAAAGGAGGCTTGAGCCTCTTGAAAGGAGGCTTCTGAGCCTCTTGAAAGGAGGCTGGAGCCTCTTGAAAGGAGGCTTCCTGAGCCTCTTGAAAGGAGGCTTCTGAGCCTCTTGAAAGGAGGCTTCCAGAGCCTCTTGAAAGGAGGCTTCCGAGCCTCTTGAAAGGAGGCTTCCAGGCCTCTTGAAAGGAGGCTTCTGAGCCTCTTGAAAGGAGGCTTCCAGGCCTCTTGAAAGGAGGCTTCTGAGCCTCTTGAAAGGAGGCTTCTGAGCCTCTTGAAAGGAGGCCTGAGCCTCTTGAAAGGAGGCTTCTGAGCTCTTGAAAGGAGGCTCTGAGCCTCTTGAAAGGAGGCTTCCGAGCCTCTTGAAAGGAGGCTGAGCTCTTGAAAGGAGGCTTCTGAGCCTCTTGAAAGGAGGCCTGAGCCTCTTGAAAGGAGGCTTCCTGAGCCTCTTGAAAGGAGGCTTCCTGAGCCTCTTGAAAGGAGGCTTGAGCCTTGAAAGGAGGCTGAGCCTCTTGAAAGGAGGCTTCCTGAGCCTCTTGAAAGGAGGCTTCCGAGCCTCTTGAAAGGAGGCTTCCTGAGCCTCTTGAAAGGAGGCTTCCTGAGCCTCTTGAAAGGAGGCTTCCAGGCCTCTTGAAAGGAGGCTTCCAGGCCTCTTGAAAGGAGGCCTGAGCTCTTGAAAGGAGGCTTCCGAGCCTTGAAAGGAGGCTTGAGCCTCTTGAAAGGAGGCTTCCAGGCCTCTTGAAAGGAGGCTTCTGAGCTCTTGAAAGGAGGCTCTGAGCCTCTTGAAAGGAGGCTTCCGAGCCTCTTGAAAGGAGGCTTCTGAGCCTCTTGAAAGGAGGCTTGAGCCTCTTGAAAGGAGGCTCTGAGCCTCTTGAAAGGAGGCTTCCGAGCCTCTTGAAAGGAGGCTTCTGAGCCTCTTGAAAGGAGGCTTCCAGGCCTCTTGAAAGGAGGCTTCCTGAGCCTCTTGAAAGGAGGCTCTGAGCCTCTTGAAAGGAGGCTTCCTGAGCCTCTTGAAAGGAG